>NC_087363.1:56366580-56674762 GCF_030014295.1 Loxodonta africana | reverse complement strand
TTCTGGGAAGCCTAACGCGCCGCGGCTTTTCACCAGCGTTTTATCTTTGGCCTTAGGGTTGCTGGAACGGCTGCAGGTTAGGGATTTGCGTTAATTTCCTTTGTTGTGGAAAGGTTTTTAACAAACCCCTCGCCTTGTTGCGGGTCGGTTACCTCTGCCCTTTCGGAGCTGTTGATGTTTCTAACTGCTGCTGCAACGCCTGCGTTTGCTGGTTAATTACTTGAAACGAGTTGAAGAATTCATTTTGACCATAATGACCAAATCTGTTTTTGGCTTTTTTACTGTAATTAAGAGAGAAGACATGAGACCTCAGAAAGTAGCTGTGTCAGCCTTTCTGTCTCTTATGCCTCATAAGAAGTGTACAGTTAGGGACTGACAAGTTTTGGGGGGGGGAGGGAGGAACCAAAGATTTATGGAATCGCCTTTAAGTATTTACAACACCTCACAAGTCCTTATGAATATACAGTACGCACTCTTTAAAATAAGGATATTTCTGTTAAGAACTTAGTAGGATTTTCTGTCTTATATACTGAGATTTCTTATAATAGGTGGTCTTAGGGTTCAATTACAAGTTTACTGTGATTTTTAAGTTTGGTGAAACAATTTGTAAGATAATAATGAGAGCTGACAACCATTTACCATAGCTAACTTACTGCCTGGCCCAGTGCTAACAGCTGTACATAAAGCTAGTCATCGTTAACGCTGTTAGTTGACATGTCTTAACTATGTAATCTGCACCGTAACTCTAGGGTGGTGCTTCTCAAAGTGTGGTCTTTGTACCAGCAGCACCGACATCACCCGGGATTTGTTGGAAAACAAATCCTTGGTCACCAACTCAGCCCTGGTAAACCATGTAGGTGGGGGCTCAGTAATCTGTGTTTTAACAAACCCTCAAGGGGATGCTGAGGCACACCAAAGTTTGAGAACTATTGCTCTGTGAAGTAAGCACTAATATTATCCCCATTTTACAGATGGGGAAAGTGTTACACAAGGTTAGCAGTTTGGCCAGGGTTCACAGGTAAACCAGTTGCTGTTGAGGTGACTGGGACTCACAGTGACCCCATGTGTGTCAGAGTAGAGCTGTGCCCCAGAGGGTTTTCAGTGGTTGATTTTTTGGAAGTAGACCTACAGGCCTTTCTTCTGGAGGCACCTCTCAGTGGACTCGAACCTCCAAAGTTTCCAATAGCAGCTGAGCACATTAACCGTTTATACCACCCAGGGACTTAAGGTTCACAGTATGTGATAAATAAGAATAAAGATTCAGGCAGCCTGGGCTCACCTTGGCTCTTACCTGCTATGCTGATGTCAGGCAACCGTCTTGCCTGCATTTCTTAGTTTTTCTGAGGTTTTTCTAAAGAAACGCCGTAGGTTTTTTGAACTGTCTCATTCTTCAAGGTGCGAGGAACATTGGGGCAGCATCTTCTTGTCTCTTTCAGAACAAATTGTCTCTGGCTAGCAGCAGATCATGAACAGAATCCAAATGGATGTTTTAGGGAAGGACTCTTTTCATGAGCAGCAGAACCTCCTGAAGCCATTTTTCTTTTTGAACATATCTCCTAGATTATCATGGAAATCATGGCCAACACCATAGGAATAAAGAACAAAATTAGAAAACTCGGGAAAGGAGGGGAAAAAGAAAAGCCACAGGAAGTCTCAGGCTCGTATGCATAAACATGAAAGTCTAGTGTCCTCTGGAGAAGTTGACATTTTCTGGGATTTATTTATTATTTCTTTTGCTACCTCTACAGTCACGGCAACAGAAGATTCTGGAGTAACAAGGGAGCAGGAGGAAAGATCACTGCATGGCTGCTTTAATTGCTTTCCTAGTCCTGCCTGGGTTAAATTTTTTGTGGTTGAGGAGGAATTTCAATTTTAGAGAGGGAAAAGAGAGCCTCGTGTTTTCAGAGAGCAAGTGCTTTAATCTCTTCACATGGCTAGGATCCAAAAGAGATGAAGGCTACGTGAGCTCATTTCTCGGGCCTGGGGAGGGTCAGACTTGTGGTTGGCAGAAAGCTTGGAGTTGGATGTGACACAGTCTACCACCTGCTGACCATCCACAGCTCGGTGCGTGGCCTCCCCCAGGGCACTGCTGTAAGTGAAGTTCTGCCACGTCAACACAGGAAACACAGCCTTCTCCTTCCACATCTTGTTTTCATTTCGGAGAAGTTTCCAGGGACTTGCCTGGTTAGCAGGCCGACCCTACAATTTTATAACTACTCATTTGTAGGCATTCTGTCCTGCGGCAGCCTCCCCTCTCTATAAATATAAAGCCAGGAGGTGAGGTCTGAGCTTTTAGGTCAAGGATGGGATCCGAAAATGGACACTGTGCTGTTAAGTAGCAGTCTCAGTACACAAGAGAAATGAAATCTTCCTTCCATTTTGGTTTATTGGTGATTTTTACCTGGCTGACTTCCAAAAAGAATTTGAGATGACTTACAGTAGAAGACACGTATACAATAAGGCCGTTGAAATAGTTATAAAAAGTGAAAAGTCATAAAGAGAAGGGGGGAATAAGTTCTGTCAAAAACTGAGGCCAGTATTGTTATGAGGATTAGGTCTTAAATTTAGCTCTAAGCTTCCTGGCAGCCACGTCAAAAAGGGAATCATAACGGGCTGCCTCGTTTTCACTGAATGAGAAAATGAAAAGTTTATCCAGAGAGATGATTTGTGTTTTTCATGGAACCGAATGCTAAAATGAGAATTTTACTTGGGAGTAGTCTTTGGAGGACCATCTGTCCAGCTTGCCTCTGAAATATCTTCTTTGAGCCAACATACGGAAAAGGTAGTTTAATGTAACTGTCAAGGTGATGTAAAAAGAGAATTTGGCATCTGAAGTCAGGCCAACTGGGTTCTAGTCCCAAGCCATTTTACCTCAATTTCCTCATGTCTGAAATGAGGGAATCAATCCAAAAGTTTTCTAACATTTCTGCCAGCTCTGACACTTGGTGATCCTGTGATGAGATCATCACACTTAGCTGCAAAACCCTAACAATGTCTATTACTTAGCCCTGTGAGCTGTCTCTTGCAAAATCTCTGTTTCTCATTTATCAGCTCCAACCTGAAACTATAGCTGATTACTCAACTTCAGCCCTCTCTTGAGCTTCATTCTTTTTCTTTTGGGTTGGCCTGGATATTGCTGCTTTCTTTCAACCTTTCTTTCTTTCTCTCTCTTTCTTTTATCGTGGTGAAAGTATACACACCAAGACATTCCCTAGTACAGCAACTTCCACATTTACAATTCAGTGACATTGATTACATTTTTCACGTTGTGCCACCATGTTCCCCATCCTTTTCCAAAATATTCTACCACAATTAACATAAACTCAATACTCTCCAAACAAAAACTCCCTGTTTCCTTCTCCCTTCTGCCATTAATAATCTCTGATTTCTGTGTATTTGCTTTTTTCCTATAAATGAGATCATACAGTATTCGTCCGTTTGCAACAAACATATTTTGCTCAGTGTAGTGTTTTCAAGGTTCGTCCGTGTTGTGGCATGCATCTGAACTTCATTTCTCTTTATGGCTGCATAACATTCTATTGTATGTATAGACCACGTTTTGTTTATCCATTTGTCTGTTGATGGATATTTTGGTTGAGTCCATCTTTTGGCTGTTGTGCATAGTGCTGCAGTGAACACTGGCATACAGGTTTCTGTTTGCCTTGCTGTTGCCTTTCTTTAAAAAGGTGGTTTCTAAGGCAGACATAGGCTACCTCTCAGCCCTGTGGTGTCCCTCTGTCATTTTATTCCACAGTCACCCAGCAAGTGTTTACTGAGCATATGCTCAGTACCAGGTGCTCACTGTACAGTGGTGAATGGCGTTGCTGCTCTCCCAGATTCATCGGGCGGGGGGCGGGGAGGGCAGAGAGAATACAGAAAGAAATAAGTTATACTTGGCAGCTTCCCTTGCCGCCCCAGTGAGAGGAAACATGTGTACTTGCTCATCAAGAGTCACCGTTTCCTGCAGTTCCTTTTGTTTTCTGAGATAAACTTTCTCAGAGAGTTAGTTGGAATAAAGGTCTCATTAAAGACAGATGGTGTTATATAGCAATCTACTAAGTCTGTGGCCCTAATTAGCTGATAACCCCAGAGCACGTCAAAGCACGTTAAAGGTTTCTGGATCATGCGTACCGTCTGTGATATTATTATGCAGCTGTGAGTTTTGATTTTTGTGAGTTTTGATTCTGTTCAGAATTCATTTTTAATCAATTGGTCCATGAGTTCTTTCTTTCACTCTCCATGCCTACCCAGTTTGTTTGCTCTCTTACTTCTATCCCAAAATACAACTCCGGTCCCACCATTTCTAACACTTCCACTCAGAGACACCATCTGTCTTAGTCATCTAGTGCTGCTGTAACAGAAATACCACAAGTGGATGGCTCCAACAAACACAAGTTTATTCTGCTAAAAGTCCGAATTCAGGGCGTCAGCTCCAGCGGAAATTTTTCTTTCTCTGTCAACTCTGGAGGAAGGTCCTTGTCATCAATCTTCTCCTGGTCTAGGAGCTTCTCAGCACAGGAACCCTAGGTTCAAAGGACATTCTCTGCTCCTGGCACTACATTTTTGGTGGTATGAGTTCCCCCGTCTCTCTGCTGGCTTCTCTCTTTTATACCTCAAAAGAGATTGACTTAAAACACAACCTAATCTTAAAGATTGTGTCCTGCCTCATTAAAAATAACTGCCACTAATCCCACCTCATCAACATCATAGAGACAGGATTTATAACACAGGAAAATCACATCCGTTGACAAAGTGGTATGCAGTCACACAATACTGGGAATCATGGCCTAGCCAAGTTGTCAGACATTTTGAGGGGACACAGTTCAATCCATGACACCATAATCTCACGCCTGGATGCCTGCCGTAGTCTCTTCCCTGGTTTGCCTGTTTCCACTCTAGCATCCTCCACAGTCCATTTGCCATACAGCTGCTGGAGTAATGTTTTAAATATGTAGACCAGATCCCATCACTCTGATGGTTGAAGCCCTCCAATGACTTCCTGTCACACTGAGAATAAAATTCCGTTTCTCAGTGTGGCCTTTGAGCACTTGCCCCATCTCAAGCCCAGTTAGCTTGATGGCCTCATCTACTGCTCCCCACCTCGCTAGCTCCAAGTCAGCCACACTGGTTGACAGATACCCTGAAGGGCTCACACCTCAGTGCTTTCACTTGCCTGTCCTCGGAATGTTCTAGCATGGCTAGCTCCCTCACTTCTTTCAGGCCTGTGCTCAAATGTTTCCTCCTTAAAGAAGTCTTCCTGGCTGCCCAGAAACACAGGATCCTTCGTATCATTCTCTACCCCCTTTACCCTGCTTTAGTTTTCTTTTTACATAAAAATTTTACATAGCAAATAAAATTGTATTTTGTCTACCTCCCCCCGCCCCACAACATGTAAACATTACTTCTTATTGATTGCTGTATCCCTGGCATCTAGAACAGAGATCTCGTAAGAAAAACCCCTTGCCGCCGAGTCGATTCCAATTCATAAGGACCCTAAAGGACAGAGTAGAACTGCGTTTCCAAGGAGCGCCTGGTGGATTCTACTGCTGATCTTTTGGTTAGCAGCTGTAGCTCTTAATCACAATGCTACCAGCATTTCCAGAGATCTCATAATAGATAATAAATATTTGTTACATGAACGACGAATGAATGAATGGAGCACCACCTCATGCCAGCGCTATGCTACGGCTTTATCTGTATTAGTAAATGAGATATTATTTAATAATATTCAGAAAAATCCCATACCTTTTAGGAGAGTAGTGAAGATGTTTAAAAATATGCTGACTCAAAGCGACCCTATAGGCTAGAGTAGAACTTCCCCCTAGGGTTTCCAAGGAGCACCACTGCTGACCTTTTGATTAGTAGCCGTAGCTCTCAACTGGTGCATCACCAAGGCTCCAAATGACACATTATTTAATAGTATTCAAAACAATCCCATACCTTTTAAGGTGATAGTGAGGATCTTTAAAAGTATGCCAGGCACTGTATTAAGCACTTCACATGCATTATTACATTTGGCCTTCACAACGACCTATGAAGTAGGTACTATTACTGGATAGGACAAGTCTCCTTCAGTTTCAAGTGGTAGAAACTCAGCTCATATCACTTAGCACAAAAGGGGATTTACTGGCTCATGAAGCTGGCAAGTGCAGAGGAGGTAAAGCTTCAGTCACAGCTGTATCCAGGCTTATAGCCATCTGCTTCCTTCTGTGTAGGGTCACTCTCAGGTGAGTTTTCTCCATGTGATGGTTCACAGCATGCCTGGGCTTGCATCTTCTCCTTTAATAACCTCTAACTAAAACACCCAGGGCTTCCTCTACCAGCCTCACTTGGATCACAAGCATATTCAGCCATTGATAGCCACACCTGGGCCATGTATGTACAGCTGGGGGTGGGGGCCCAGGGAATGATCCAGAAAACAGAAGAAAAGTGTTTTTCCCAAAGAAAATTGAGGTGCTCTTACCAAAAACTCCTGTATATGGATGCTAGTCAGAAAAGCCAAAAACAAAAGCAGGTATCCATTATAATCAGTGTGCCCATTTTACGGATGGGTAAACTGAGAGTTAGAGGTAGTTAAAACATTTGCCCCAGATGGGACAGCCAAGGGACAGACTTGGGATATGAAGCCAGTCCATGTGCTTCTAGAGCCAAATTGCTAACAACTGTGCTATACTTTGGAACAAATCTCGAAATCAGAACCATTTGATTGCTTTCTAGAATTCCTTTGTAAAAGATCCCTTTAATAAAATCTCTCTCTCTTAAAATTTTTTAATAGACTTTATTTTTTGAGCAGTTTTAGGTTTACACAAAAATTGTGCAGAAAGTATAGCGTTCCCATATATCCCCTCGGCTGCAGTTTCTCTTATTGTTGACATCTTAGGTTTACAATTAATGAACCAATATTGATATATTATTATCAACTAAAGTTCATTGGGGCTCACTCTCTGCATTGTACAGTCCTTTGGGTTTTGACAAATGCATAATGCCATGTGCCCACCATTACAGTATCATGCAGAACGGTTTCACCGCCCTAAAAATGCCCTGCACTCCACCTATTCATCCCTTCCCCAGCCCCCTGGCAACCACTGATCTTTTTTCTGTCTCTATGATTTTGCCTTTTCCAGACTGTCATATAGTTGGAATCATAAAGCATGTAGATTTTTGGCTTCTTTTACTTAGCAACATGCATTTAAGGTTCCTCCCTGTCTTTTTGTAGCTTGATAGCTCGTTTCCTTTTTATCGCTGAATAACATTCCATTGTATGGATATACCACAGTTTGCTTATCCTGTTGAAGGACCTCTTGGTTGCGTCTAGTTTTTGGCAATTATGAATAAAGCTGTGTACAGGTTTTTATGTGGACATATGTCTTTATCTGATTTGGGTAAATAGCTAAGAGTGTGGCTCCTCGATCTAATGGTAAGCCTATGTTTAATTTTGTAAGAAACTACCGGGCTGTCTTCCAAAGTGACTACACCATTTTGCATTTCCACCAGCAATGAATGGGGGTTCGCTCTCTATTTTCATAATTGAAATCGTTAGTATTTATAGTGGAAGAAAGGCAGGTTGCAAAAATGATCCTTTTTTAAAAAAAGTTATGTATTTACACATTTATACACGCACACACACACACACGCACGTAAGCACACTGGGTTAGCTCTGGAAGATGATACACCAAAATGTTAATGGTTACGGAATTGGTACTATGGGTGTTCCCGCCTTTTTGCTTGTCTGTATTTTTTAACTTTTCTGTGATAAATACATGCGTTACTTATATAGTTTATAAAACAACATAAAATGGATTATCATAAAAAATTTAAATCTCTTACTGGCCTGAGGCGTAGAAGGATTGAAATTAGTTGGGGAGACCGTTTGATTCCTTTTCTTCCCTTTATATTGCGAAGTCCGTCATGCTCTTTTTTTATGAGATGAGACAGAAATGTCCGTTTGCAGAATAGCTAATACTCATTCTTCTCCCTCGGATGTCAGCAGCCATTTCAAACTAGCACTCTTGGTTCGTATTTTAAAATCTCAATAACATCTTAATTTGAAAAGAAGAAGGAGGTAGAGAAATAGAACCTCCTGTGTCAGGAACAATCATAAGGGAGAGAAAATGAAATGAGAATTAGTCCAGGCACCATCATAAAATCTGGGCAGGAGCGGGGGAACAAACACAAATGCACAGGACCTGAAGTCATAGTGAATGTTGACCTCTAAGGTGGAGTTGATGCTGGTGTTACCAGCTGTTGTGGGGATTGTGTCCTGCACAGGGCACCCCGGGAGGCTGTGAATGGGGGCCTGAAATCCAGTCCGGGCTTGGTTCATGGAGCTGGGAGCCTTGGGTAGAGGCTTCCTCTGTCCAGAGGGGGTGACTTTTCTAATTCCCTTAGGAGCCCCTCGATGATGCAAACAGTTGACATGATTGGCTGCTAACTCAGTGGTTGGAAGTTCAAGTTCACCCAGAGGTGCCTCAGAAGAAAGGTTTGGCAGTCGACTTCCAAAAAATCAACCAGTGAAAACCCTATGGAGCGCAGTCCTACTGTGACACACATGGGGTCGCCTGAGTTGTAATTAACTTAATGGCTTCTGGTTTTTTGTTTGTTTGTTTAGGCTAATGTGGCCCCAAATATAGCATAATGATTTAAAACATCACCTCTTGAGTCTAGCTGCCTGGGTTTGAATCCTTGCTCTACAACTTACTGATCATAAACCGTATGTGTATAATGATGTCTAGAAGCAAACACACATATATACACATGGACATAACTACACCTACTAGTAGGTGTTGAACACCTACTGTGCAGTAGCCTTGGAGTTTGGGTAGAAACACAGCCATGTTTTAAATATCATGAACCAAAATAAGCCTGTGTATTTATCAAATAATTTTATTAAGTCTCACCCACTATGGCAGTTTGTTGGCACTCGGTTGACATTACTCATATAATACTGTGACTTCAAGGCAAATGCCAGCCTTTCTGTCTGTCTTGCCAGATTAATTATACTTGATTTCACTCCAAAGCCACGGGTCATTAAAAGTGATTTAACTGTTAGCAAAGTCCTTAGTGTCATGTCTGGGTTTCTGAGTGAAGGCTCTAGCCAGAGCTTCAGTGGGGAAAACCTTGTCAAGGGCTTCACGTCTTCCCAAACCTGTGGTTTGTAGGGAACTTTATTAAGCGTCTTCACTAAATGTGTCTACGATTAATGTGGATATAATTACCCGTCACCAGACTTGCCTTCTAGGGACTGTATCAAGGTGTTTCCATTTCCTCAACTGCCGCTCTGGCCTAATTTGCAGACCTTCTCCGTGTTAAAATAACTATGATTTCATCTTGTGAAAAAATTTTACTAGGAAAGGAGGGCTCTACTAACCAATTCTTTCCCTGAGGTGAGCATACTCACCTTTTGTCAATTCATCTTCTGCCATTTTTTCCCCGTATATTTCTGTTTCCTCCCTTAAGTAAAACTAGTTACCAACAGCCCTGTTCTAGGCTACATTATAAAGAACTGCGATTCTCTGCCAGGCTTCTACTGCTGGCTGGTATCACGGCATCAGGTTTATCTGAGCTAATTTAGCTTGTCAGTTAAGGACAAGCATTGATAAGAAAGGTAGCAGAAAAAGAGGGTCTGAGTGGAACCAATTACTCGCTTTAATAATTCAGTGTTTTGCAGTAATAGGCTACAAAGTAAATAGCACTACACGTAAATGCTCTATTTCATTATTTATACACTCCAGAAATTGAAGTTTAATTAAGTCACACACTTGAGACTTGTAAGCGATTAAGGAGATGCTTCATCTCAGACAGCATGGAAGCAATGAAGCTGCTTTTCCTTTGGAGCCTCTTTTGTTGGTCTAAATATCATTTTCCATTTGAGAGTGGGGAGGGCTTGAGCCAGGACAATCCATCCAATGCTTTTTAAACTCCAGCCCTTTCTACACCAGCATCGTGATTCTTGTAATATCCCTATACTACCATTGCCTACTTTAAAATAACCAGGGATGTAAACCTATGTATATATGTTTATTTATTTAATAACAGCTTTATGGAGATATAATTCACATATTCTTTTAAAGTATTTATTATCTTTTACGTATATTCACAAAATTGTATAATCATTATTGTCGTTGTTACCTGCATCCAGTTTGCCCCTGACTCACGGGGACCCCACACACAGCAGAATGAAATGCTGCTCGGTCCTGCACCATCCCTATGATCAGGTGAAGGTCACACTATTGTGATCTGTATAGGATTTTTATTGACTGATTTTCAGAAGTAGATCCAGGCCTTTCTTCCTGGTCTTAGTCTGGAAGCACCTCTGAAACCCATTCAGCATGATAGCAACACACAAGCCTCCACTGACAGACGGGTGGTGGCTACACATGAGGTGCGTTGGCCGGGAATCGAACCCGGGTCTTCTGCATGGAAGGCAAGAGTTCTACCACTGAAGCACCAATGCCCCCACTGTACAACCATTACTACTAATTTCAGAACATTTTCATCATTCCAGAAAGAAACCCCGTACTCATTAGCAGTAATCTCCATCGTTGCTTCCTCCCCTCAGTCATTCTACTGTCTTTATGAATTTGCCTATTCTGGATTTTTATGTATATGGAATCATGAAATATGTAGCCTTTGTGACTGTTTTCAAGGTTCATCCGTGTTGTAGCATGCATTCATACTTCATTCTGTTTTATTGCAAAATAATATTCCATTGTATGGGTATACCACATTTTATTTATTCATTTATCAGGTGATGGACATTTAAGTTGTTTCCACTTTGGCTATTATGAATAATGCTCCTATGAACATTTGTTTATAAGTTTTTGCCCAGGCACATGTTTTAATTTCCTTTGTGTATATACCTAGGAGTGGAATTGCAGGGTCATTTAGTAACTCTGGAAACCCTGGTGGCGTAGTGGTTAAGTGCTACGGCTGCTAACCAAGAGTTCAGCAGTTTGAATCTGCCAGGTGCTCCTTGGAAACTCTATGGGGCAGTTCTACTCTGTTCTGTAGGGTCACTATGAGTCGGAATCGGCCTGATGGCAGTGGGTTTGGTTTTGGTAATAACTCTACGTTTAACATTTTGGGGAACTGCTGAACTATTTTCTAAAGTGGCCACACCACTTTATAATCCCATGAGCCATGTTACAATCCCACCAGCAATGTTTGAGGGTTCTAATTTCTCCACATCCAAAATATATTTATTTTTCAAGGAAGCTTTATATCACTGCCATAAATTGTCAATGATAACATAAATAGAAGATAATAATCAAATCAAACACTAAGAAAACTATACATCATTCATCCCTAGTTTGATACTCTCACCTGCTGAAGGTTCTGCATCTGAGATCTGCTGCCTTTTCAACTGAAAGGGATGATTAGGCAATATTAGCAAGGTGCTCAAGACATATGAACATCAAGCTGAGACTTGACTTTCGTTGACATTGCTGAGAAAAGAGCTAAAAATGGAATAACTTTGTCACTATGTGATTCAATGTTATTTGATGCGGTATCTAAATATTAACTACTGCTTACACATCACACCTTTTGGAATACGTGGGATTAAGAGGCACTGAACCTTACGCAAGTCTGTTTCATCTTGTTTCAGCTGTCAGTTCTGTGCTTACATTGTGTACGTAACTCAGAGGTGGCTGAGATGGTGTTTCTTATGCTTTTTGTTTTTCTTTCCATAGTCTTCTCATGGTGTTTTCTCCCCATTTCTTCTCATGGAATCTTCCTAGAGAACTCTTGGGTAAATTTGAAAAGCTGTCAAAATTGCTGCTTTCTTGATAAGCTAATAGGTATTAACCCAGTAATTCCATTTCTGAGAATGTAGTCTAAGGAAATAAGGTAAAAGAAGAAAAAATGTCAGCAGACCAAAGATGGTCAGGGCAACATGTTTTTAAAACTGAGAATAATTCGAAGCAACAATAAAAGGAAAATGATTATAAGTTATGATGTTTTAGTTGGATGGAATAGTAGATAAAACCAAAAAACCAAACCCAGTGCCATCGAGTCGATTCCGACGCATAGCGACCCTACAGGACAGAGTAGAATGGAATAGTAATAGACAATAAAAATTATTGTTATGAAGACTTACGTAGTAACAAGAAAACAAAAGAATTAAATAAAAAAGTAGAATGTAAAATATACACAGTATTAGTACAGATGTAAAAATACGTATTCAATGGAATAAAGACCAGAATGTAACATACAAAACACGAGAGCAGTTTTATGGGGCAAGATTTTCATTTACCAACTTTAATATTTCAACACGTTTTATGTTTTTCAATTTAAAATGTACATTGTGTATTTTATTCCTGTCTTTTTTTCTAAAGACATTTTTGTTTATTTAGATTGTCTTATATTTATTTTGGAAACCCTGGTGGCATAGTGGTTAAGTGCTACAGCTACTAACCAAGAGGTTGGCAGTTCGAATCTGCCAGGCGCTCCTTGGAAACTCTGTTGGGCAGTTCTACTCTGTCCTACAGGGTCGCTGTGAGTTGGAATCGACTCGATGGCAGTGGGTTTGGTTTTTTTTTTAGAGTCCCTGGGTGGTGCAAATGGTTAAGTATTCAGCTATAAACCAAAAGGTTGGGAGTTCAAATCCACCCAGAGGTGCCTCCAAAGAAAGGCCTGCCGATCGAGTTCTGAAAGGTCACACCCATTGAAAACCCTGTGGAGCACAGTTCTACTCTGAAACACATGGGGCAGCCATGAGTCAGAATCAACTCAACAGCAACTGGTTTGTTTTTTTAAAAATATAGATTGTATGTAATTACAATGAAACAATATTTAAATACTTAATGTGTAAATACTTAACATTTAAATTTAATGTTACGTGTCAGCTTGCATCGGCTATGATTCTCAGTGGTTTGGTAGACATTGGACTGATTGTTCTTCCATAACCTAATTTAATGTAATCACCTCCATGATGAGATCTGCTATGAGCAGCCAATTGGTTGAAAAGGGAATTTCCTTGGGGGGTGTGGCCTGCCTCCAATATATAAATGGGTGTTCCGGCAAGGCTCACTCTTACTCTGAATCCTGCATCTAACTTGTCATCATCTGACCTCCGGTTTTTGGGATGTGAGCTAGCAGCCTACCGTCTGGCCTGCCATTTTTGGGTTTGTCAGCCCCTGCAACCACGTGAATCACAAGAAGCCTCCGTCCTGATGTCTGACCCATGGTTTTGGGACTTTCCAGCCTCTACAACTGTGTGAACCGTTTCCTTGAATTAAATATGTGTCTCATTTTTATATACATGTTTCACTGGTTTTGCTCTTCTAGAGAACTCAGCCTAAGGCACCAGCTGAGGTAAGTTTTTGGAAGGAAATAAGCAAGGATTATGACAGAGTAAAAGAGAGGGCACGCCATGGACAGGGAAGACTTTCCTGCCATCCAAAGGAGAAGGAGCTGGCCACACAAAGAGCCAGGCAAGCACATTCTGGATGAAGGACCCAGTTTGTGTCAAGGTCCAGGCGTGACCATAGGCTTGGGTGGCTCAGGTAGAAAGAAAGAAAACGTGATGGGTGTGGCGATTGCGGAACTGGAGGGTCAGGGAGCTGGAAGCATCTTCCAAGTAGCAGTTGAAGTCCCAGAGAATGATGACAGGAATCGGTGTGGGGAGGAATATTGTGAGCCAAGGTGAAAGTCGATAGATGACACCAACTAGGGTAAAATTGCCTCACGCTACAGACTTCACTATCTAGACATCTGCAGGTTTGAATGTGGCATGGGAGCAAGGAGGATACACCATCCCCATCTACTGGCCCAAGCACCTGAGGCAGGGGAGAAAGAATAGCCTCAGCTGGGGAAAGACTTGCTGGGGAGGATTTTATCCTCACCAAGCTTGTTCTTGTTAGTTGCCCTCCAGTCCATTCTGACTCATGGCAATAGCATGTGTGCAGAATAGAACTGCTCCTTCAGAGACACCTCTGTGTGGGTTCGAACCACGGATCTTTTGGTTAGCACTCAAGTGCTTAACCATTTGATGTACCTAGTGACTCCTCATAAGGCAGGCACATTTTAATTAAGGCAAAAAGTGAGGAGACTATGCTGAGAAGAGGCTGAGGGCAGAGTAGGTGTTCCTGAGGGCATTGGGGTTGTGTTTGGGAGAGAGGTCAGAGGTCAGCTCAGGTAATTAGTTCCTGAGTATAGCAGAACTATGGCTGGATGTGTGGTACCTGTATACGGTAGTGCAGGTTCCAGGGCTTCACCCAAGACCTACTGAATGGGGATCTCTGTGTATTAACAGATACCCCAGATGAATGTGATGTGCAGCCATGTAGGGTCTCCCCTGCCCTAAATGATAACTGGCATCTCATCCAGCTATAAAACTGGAAGGATGATGAGAATTTGGGTCAGGGTCCTAGGAGTGGGCAACAAGGAAGAATGGATGCAATGAGCATTTCAAGGGATAAATCAAGGTGAACATGAAAGAAGGTGCAAAAGTCCAAGATGACTAGAAACATATTCTTAGGACATTGATTGGGAATCTTTTTGGTTGCTAAGTTGTAAGTTTATTTCAAACTGGCTTCAGAAAAAGGGAATTTATTGGATCCAGGTATTCAAGTAATGTTGTTAAAGCTGGGAGCCGGCATCTTTTGGCTCTGCTTTCTTCTGTGTTGATTCCCATTCAGGCTGTACCTGTGTAGTGGCCAAGATGGTCATCATCAGCTTCAGCCTTAGCAACAGGTCTTAAACAATCCTGGACAGCAGTGTCTGTTCCAATTCCCTTTTATAAAGTATAAATAAGTACATAGTTAACCATCAGTCAGAGCAGTGCTAGAATTCTCCGCCACCCATTCCCTGCCGAAGCCCAGCAATTCAAGGGGTTAAAAAGCCCTAAGTTTGCACACTGGACTCCTGGCTCCTCACAAAGTCCTGAGTGACATCTGAGAGCTGCTGAGTTTGCTGTTGGCAGAGTTGGTGAAAGGCACATCATTTCGACGCTCTTAAACTTTATTACTCATTGTGACTGCAGAACACCAACGCTTGTTACCTGAAGCCTGAGATTATTAATGTAACATGAGAGGTATCACAGTGAGCACAGTAAAGGTCTTATTAAATCCCAACCACTGATACCTGAACTGGCACCAGGAGAGGCTTTCTTTTTCTTTTTTAGTTCCTGTCGCCAGACAACCATGAAAGATTGCAGCCCCTAGCCCCTGTCCTTTGGACATTGCAGTCCGGAATCACTGAAGCCTGAAACCAGGAGAAGTGACCTGCTGTGTGTGCTGCAGGGGAGGGCAAGCTTTCTTTTCTTTTTTGATAATTTATTTTGTTGTCATTGTTGAGAAGCAAGCTTTTTTAATTAAAAAAAAAAAAGTATTTGTCAAATAGTTGGGGGGGTGTCACCAAGTTGGTTCTGGCTCATGGGTGTGGGGTACACACACAGACACAAATAACACAGGGAATTCCTGTGTACCCACCATTTAGCTGAATGACAAAGATTTAAGTCCCCAGAGATAACCACTAGCCTGCGTTTGATGTTCATCATCCTCATATGTGCATTTTGCTTTACTACATGTGTCCAGAAATAACATAGAGTGCTGTTTTGGTCGTCTTTAAGCTTTATCTAAAGAGTATCCTTCTATCATTATCCTTCTGCAAATTGCTGTTTTTCATCTTCAGCATTATAATGATACATGCCACTCTCATTTATTCATTTTCACTGCTGGAGAGTGGCATGTATCATTGTTCAAATGTGTCTGATGCATTTATAATTCTCCAGCGCATGGACAGCAAGGTTCTTTCCAGTTTTTCACTATTACGAACAGGGCTGCTCTGAGCATTCTTGCGTTGTGCAAATGTGCAAGCGTTTTTTTCAGGTTATACAAGTGGGAGAAGAACTGGAGGAGTGGAGGGTGTATAGGTATCTTTACTCCTACTTGTTATGGATGTTGTGTGCCATCTAGTCAATTCTGACTCACAGTCACCCTATAGGGCAGAAGAGAAGTACCCCATCGGGTTTCCTAGGCTGTAGTCTCTACATCTATAGGAGCAGATTAATATTTTTCTCCCACAGAGCTGCTGGAGGGTTCTAACTACCAACCTTTCAGTTACCAGCTAAGTGCATAACCATTGGGCCATGTGGGTCCTTTCACTCCTGCTAGATATTGCCAAAGGGCTCTCCAAAATGTTTGGGTCAAATTACATGCAGTGTTTGAGGGGGCTAGTGCTGTCATATCCACACGAATGCCTAGAATGGTCAAACTTGTATTTATTTTTAAATATTTACCAATCTGAGGATAAAATGTAGTTTCTTTATAATTTGAATTTGTATGTCCCTGATTAATCAGGCTGATTATTTTTGTTTAAGCAGAAGCCCCATGTGTGAAGCTGAGCTAGGTGGAATTGTTCATTACGGGGTGGGAAAGTTTTCGTGTTTAAGATATCTAAGCTATTGCGTTTATTGTTGTTGTTCGTTGCCACTGAGTCGATTCCAACTCATGGTGACCCCGTGTGTACAGATAGAACAGCTCCATAGTGTTTTCAGGGCTGTGACCTTTCAGGAGCAGATCGCCAGGCCTGTCTTCCGAGGCACCTCTGGGTGAGTTCAAACTGCCAACCTTTTGGCTATTGCATTTATTGTTTGAGCACCTTTGGATGACACTCCTGTTCCTAAATATTGGGCATAATTTTAAGCAGGTGAATTTCCATTAAATCTCTTCTGTAGCATATATTTTGCTTAGAGTTTTAACTGACTTTCTTGATTGACTATGACTTTAGTGTTATCTGAGACCCATGCTTCCCACCCCTTTATATGAGTTAATTGGAAGCTGGGTTTAATATTGAGCATGAAAACCCTTCCATGAAGCTAAGGAAGAGAACAGGCACCTGAGTCCTGCAGGATGGGCTCCTGGAAGTCACCAGGCACACTCCTGATTTAGTACATTTGCTCTGGCTGTCCCCTCCACCTGGAATGCTCTTCACCCAGAAATATGCTTGGCTCACTCTCTCACCTCCTTCAGTGAAGTCTTGCCTAACTTTGCACTGTACGGTACTACACCACCCCACCAGCCACTTCCAGTACCCCTACCCTGCTGGGCCTTATATTTCCTTCTTTCCTTTTCATAGCATTTATCATCTTCTAACTTTCTATGTAATTTAGATAGGAGAGATAGATAGGTAGGTAGGTAGGCAGGCAGGTAGGTAGGTAGGTAGATAGATAAACACCTGTCATTGACTCCAACTCATGGTGACATTATATACTACAGAATGAAACATTGCCTGGTCCTGCAGCAACCTCACGATCACTGGCATGTTCAAGTCCATCATTGCAGCTATTATGCCAATTCATCTCACCCTTTCTCTTCTTGGCCCTCTACCTCAGCAAACATGATGTTCTCCTCCCACAATTTATCCCTCCTGATGGTGTATCCAAAGCAAGTGAGTCAGACAATATTCTGTTGTGATCCATAAAGTTTTTATTGGCTAATTTTTAGAAGTAGACCAACAGACCTTTCTTCCTAGTCTATCTTAGCTGGGAAACTCTGCTGAAACTTGTCCATCATGGGTGACCCAGCTGGTATTTGAAATACTGGTAGCGTAGCTTCCAGTATCGTAGCAACACGCAAGCCACCACAAAAGAACAAACTGAGTTGGGTTGTGGCCTATGTAAGTTACTTAGACTCTGACTGGCATTTATTCTTTGTCTTTCCCCCACCCACTGCAGGATGTAAATTTTGCAAGGGCAGGCATCTTTGTCTGTTTTGTTCCCTGCTGTCTTCCAGGCACCTAGAACAGTGCCTGGCACATAGTAGTATACAGTAAAGATGTGTTGATTAATAAACGGTTTGGAGTTAGTAAGGAAAAGAGGGCAAAGAAGAGCATTTATGAGAGAGAATGCATGTGCCAACACCTGGAGGTAACGTAGCATGTTCTCATGTAAATATTATAGCCTTGGAAAACCTGTAGGGCAGTTCTACTCTTTCCTGTAAGGTTGCTATGAGTTGGAATTGACTCAGGGGCAGTGGGTTTATGACTATGATTTTGCATGGCTGTACATTCAGGCTGGGGAGTTGTAAGAGATGTAAGTAGGGGCCATGAGCAGCAGTTTGGACTTGAGGGAAAATGGGAACCTTTTCACGCTTTTAGTCAAGGAAATAACATGATCCTATTTGCATTTTGGAGTCCCTAGGTGGTGCAAAGGACAGTTATCACACGCAGCTGCTAACTAAAAGGTTGGTGGTTCTAGTCCACTCAGAGGCACCTTGGAAGAAAGGCCTGGTGAGCTACTTCTGAAAAATCAGCCAATAAAAACTCTGTGAGCACAGTTCTACTCTGACACACATGGGGTCACCATGAGTCAGAGTTGACTTGATAGCAACTGTATTTGTTTGTTTACATTTTAGAAAAACATCACTTGGACTCCAACAAGGAGAACCACAGGGTGAGGGTTATTAAGGGTAAGATTGGAGGCAGGAGGCCCACCCAGGTGGCTGTCACAGTGATCGAGGTGAGAGAAGATGGCGGCCTCCTCAGGTGGTAGCCGGGGGATGAAAAGAAGTGGACAATTTCAAGAGATACTTAGGACATATCTATTGTCCTTCCGGTGATCCCCAGAATAAGTAGAGTTCAAGTAACTCTTCACATCGGGACTGAGCAGAGCCAGGATCCCTTGCTTGTACCGAGCATGTTCTTAAGAAATCAAACTGGAAATCTCTCTAAAGCGCCCCACCCACATCTTCGGCTTTCCTCCTGGTGAAAGAAATCTGGAGCGAGCCTGCCATTTTTCAGGAGAGCAGTGACTAAGGGAGCAGAGTGCTGACTGAACGCAAAGCTTTTGGAAGGAAGGTAGCATTCGACGTCCAAGTTCCCTGGTCTCCAAATCTTTTGTGCAAGTAAATTAGTTTCATTTGTCTCAGGGCACCTTTTCCAGGCCAACTTCTTGCAACTTGCCTGAAAATGTTTCTCAGTGGTGTGTTTGAGGCTTGGCTCCAGCCCCTTGTCTGGAACAAATCTTTTATTACGAGGAAATAGCTGGATGGTTATTCTGAACTCTTGGACTCTGTTTGCCTCTCAGCTGTTGACTCAGTATTTGATACCTTGATAATTTTCAGCTTAACCTGACCCCTCTCCTGTTCATTTCTCGTGTAATATGAATTTCAAACTGGAAGCTGAATTGCATACTCGTCATCTCACCAGCCTTTAGCTAGACAGTTAGGTTTAACACCTGTTTACTCTTCCAAGATGTATCATGGGCACATATGTTGTTTTCTCTGCTCACCTCCTGGACTGGTATGATTTTCCTTTGGTCCAATGGTCATGCTTTCCACCACAACCTAAAAACATCCAGATGATGAGAATATCATGTTGCTCGTTTCACATGGGAAAGGCACGATCCACCTCCTCTTGTTCAAGTTGCATTCAAATCTAATTTCCATGGCCTGTGCGAGTAGGAGCTTCACAGCCCTTGTGTCAGCTGTCGAAGTTTAGCAATACTATTTCCAAACATGGGCCAGTAGGCAGCCAGCAAGCACTAGACAGCTGAGTGCTGGCAGAAAAAGCCTCAGACACCTATAGCAGTCCAAACAGTGACTCATCCTGTGATTGCCAGGATAAATAAGGGAATAAATGGTATTTTTCTTTAAGCAGGATGAATTGTCAAAATGCTTACCACTTTATAAAATATAACAGATTGTGCCTGTTCGTGTTTCGAAACGTTCCAACCATTCACTGGCTGTTTTTTTATGAGTTGGGTAATAGCTGTAACTTGCTTTTCTTCTTTCTAGGAGACCTGGAGAACTCAGGAGTTTCCAAAATGGGCTGCCACCCGAGCTCTGGATCCACCTGGCCGTGGTGGCCTGTGGCGACCGGCTGGAGGAGACACTGGTCATGCTCAAGTCGGCTGTGCTCTTCAGCCACCGGCGGATGCGGTTTCACATCTTCACTGAGGAAGCTCTGAAGCCCGAGTTTGATAAGCAGGTGAAATACTTACTGAGTGCAGACAGGCTACGTTTTAGAAGGCGCATCTCGCGTTCCGTAATGTACCTTCCCGCATGCTCAGTTTTGTGGCCTTGAACGCCGGATTCTGAGCTTTCCTCTCCTCGTGGGTGATGTAGGGATAACTGCGCCAACCACCTGGAGATAGGGTGAGGGTTAAATGCGATGATGCACTTAAAGCGCCTGGCACAGGGCTCCATCCTTGATGGCGTTACTCATACCGTTCTCATTTACGGGTAGGTAGCTTGTTGTTTCCATCCGTTTATTCATTTTTTTAAATGACAAGTAATGTGCGTTCGTTTAAATTGTTTTAAACAGTATCGATGTTACTAATTAAAAGATGAAAGTCCTCACTACTCTTTAGTCCCACTCAAGAGACAACTAGAGTGAATAATTTGGAGCGGTTCTTCCATAGGTTATCCTTTTTATATACAGATGGGGGGGTTGTATGTATGTGTGTATGTGTAGACACACGCACGAGTATAAATATATAGTTGTTGTTGTTAACTCCCTGTCTTAGTTATCTAGTGCTGCTATAACAGAAATACTACAAGTGGATGGAGAAATTTATTCTCTCATAGTTTTGGAGGCTAGAAGTCCAAATCCAGGGCTCCAGCTCCAGGGAAAAGCTTTCTCTTCCCGTTCGTTCTGAAGGAAGGTCCTGGTCATCAATCTTCACCTGGTCTAGGAGCTTCTCAGCGTAGGGACTCTAGATCCAATGGACTCACTCTGCTCCTGGCTCTTTCTTGGTAGTACTGAGGTCCCTCTGTCTCTCTGCTTACTTCTCTCTTTTATATCTTGAAAGGGATAGACTCAAGATATAACCAATCGACTCAAGATACAACCCAATCCTATAGATTGTGTCCTGTCTCATTAACATAACTGCCTCTAATCCTGCCTCATTAACATCATAGAGATTAGGATTCATAACACATAGAGTAATTATATCAGATCACAAAACGGAGGACAACCACATAATACTGGGAATTAACCAAGTTGACACATATATTTGGCGCACATAGTTCAATCCATTACATGGCTGTGGAGTTGTCCCCCAATTTATGGTGACTTCATGCACAATGGAACAAAATGCTGCCCAGACCTGTGCCATCACCAGCATCAGTTGTGGCTTTGACCATTGTGATCCATAGAGTTTTCACAGGCTGATTTTTGGAAGTAGATCACCAAGCATTTCTTTCTAGTCCATCTTAGCTTGGAAGCTCTGCCAAAACTTGTTTAGCATCATAGCAACATGCAAGAGTCCACTGAGAGATGAGTGGTGGCTGTGCATGAGATGCATTGGCCAGGAACCGAACCCAGGTCTCCTGTGTGAAAGGTGAGAATTCTACCGCTGAACCACCATTGCATCCCTCTATCTATCTATCTGTCTGTCTGTCTGTCTATGGTATCCAACCATATGTGTATACCGAGATTAAAATAGATTTCTTTTGCAAAGTCAGGATTATTCTTTATGTGTTATTTTGGAACTTACTTTCACACACTTAAGACCATCTCATAAGCATCTTTCCAGATCTGGGCTCATACATTCTCACCTCATCCTTTTTGGTGGTGGTTGTCGGTAAGTGCCGTTGAGTCAGTTTCTACTCATACCAACCTATGTACAACAGAACAAAACACTGCCTGGTCCTGCACCATCCTCACAGTCATTGTTATGCTTGAGCCCACCGTTGGAGCTATTGTATCAGCCCATCTTGTCTAGGTTCTCCTTTTTCTCTGACCCAATACCAAGCATGATATCCTTCTCCAGGGACTGGTCCCTCCTGATAACATGTCCAAAGTTTGTGAGACAAAGTCTCGCCGTTCTTACTCCTAAGGAGCATCCTGGCTGTACTTCTTCCAAGACAGGCTTGTTCGTTCTTCTGGCAAGTCATGGTATATTCAATATTCTTTGCCAACCCCATGGTTCAAAGGCATCAGTTCTTCAGGCTTCCTTATTCATTGTCCAGCTTTTGCATGCATATGAGGCGATTGAAAATACCATGGCTTGGGTCAGGTGCACCTTAGTCTCCAAAGTGGCATCTTTACTTTTTAACACTATAATGAGGTCCATTTTTGGTTACTACAAAGTATTTTACTATGCAATGGGTCATGGAGTATTTGACCATTACTATACTGAGTAACAAGTGTTGACTTTATGTTGACTTTATACTAGCACATGAGAAGATCTTTGGAATGCTTTTTCTCCCCAGCTTAGGTACGTGAAGACCTTTGGAGACCAAGCTTTGTTTTCCTTTAAGGCTTTTTCTTTCAATACATTCCGAAATGCTGGCAGAGCAAGACTGGTTTTGTTTTGTACTTACTGACTCAATTTGACACTCCTGCCTCCTCTTCCCCAGCTAGCTACACTAATGAGAAATACCACGAAGACATGTTGGGCGGGGAGAAGTTAATAACAGAAAGCTAGAAAATGTGTTATGTTTCCTAAGGAAAAAAAACGAAATCACATTGACATCTTCACCAAGAGAAGTCAGGGAGACAGATAGTCTTGGGGCTTTGAAATTGGTTGGGAAAATGCATTGCCAAAGACCTGAGTCACGGAAGGGGAAAGGGGAAAAGGTAAAGCACTTGTAATTGCTCTGAAGCTGTGGCGTAAAGGAAATGATGGTAATAATAATATATAACGTTTGTCAAAGCTGTGGAGTCCCCAGGTGGTGCATGTGGTTAAACACTTGTCTGGTGGCCAAAAGGTTGACAGTTTGACTCCACCTAGATGTGCCTCAGAAGAAAGATCTGGCCTTCTACTTCTGAAAGATCACAGCTATCGAAAACTCTATGAGTACATTTCCACTCTGACACACATGGATGGCCATGAGTCAGACTTGACTCGAGAGCAGCTGGTTTTTTTGTTTGTTTTAAATCAAGAACTTATTATTTATGATATAATCTCATTTAGTCCTCACAACAACCCTTTCAAGAAGGTAACAATCTGTAGCCATTTTACAAACAGAGATAATTAAGGCTTAGAGAAATTTGCTCATCAGGGTGTCAGTTCAGGTTTACTGACTTGGACTTAACCTCTATACCATAGTACTTCCTGAACTAATAGAAAACTGAATTTCAAAACTCAGATCCACTATTTACTTGCTGTATGATCTTGGGTGAGTCAGTGGCCTTTTTGAGCATTCACTTCCCCATCTGCAGCTTGGGGCTAGCAGTCCTGATAAAAGAGATGCTGTATCTGTCGTCAGGATAGGCCAAGTCAAGCTGCTGTAACAAACAGCTCCTTCAAAGCTCCGAGAGCCTCCCCACTCCTACTGCACGCCTCACATGTGGGCAGGGTGTCTGTTCCACACAGCCACTCTGGGACCAAAATAGACGATTCATGCTTAGAGCTGGACCTGCTGGGACATTCAGTACCTGTAGTTCCTTAATACCATTGCAGTAGAGAAAGATTAGCGAATCATGACTGTGCTTTTCACTCCTTCTGCTTGACAGGATCACAGTTCTTTTCCACAATATTTCACTGGCCAAAAGCAGGCACAAGGCTCACCCAACTGCATGGGGGTGTGAAGAGTGGTGCTTGTGTGCGGCAAGGGAGGAGAACTGGCTATGGGCAGACACTGGTATTTTCCTGTACAATATCCATCTCACCAGTATTTATTGACTACCTGATGTATGCCAGAAGCTGGGTATCATGGATTGAATTATGTCACCCCAAAAATATGTGTATTAACTTGGTTAGGCAATGATCCCTAGTATTCTGTGGTTGTCCTCCATTTTGTGATTGTAATTTTATGTTAACGAGGATTAGGGTGGGATTGTAACACCCTTATCAGGTCACATCCCTGATCCAATGTAAAGGGAGTTTCCCTGGGGTGTGGCCTGCACCACCTTTTATCCTACCAAATCACAAGAGATAAAAGGAAAGGGAAACTAGCAGAGAGTGGGAGCCTCATACCACCAAGAAAGCAGCACCGGGAGCAGGGCGTCCTTTGGACCTGAGGCCCCTGCGCCTCAGAAGCTCCTCAACCAGGGGAAGATTAATTACAAGGACTCTTCCTCAGAGCCAAAAGAGAGAGAAGGCCTTCCACTGGAGCTGACACCCTGAATTTGGACTTATAACCTGCTAGACTATGAGAGGACAAATTTCTCTTTGTTAAAATCATCCACTTGTATTTGTGTTACAGCAGCACTAGATAAATAAGACAAGATAACTAAGACAGTGGGGCTTAGAGTGCAGCAAAATAAAATGCAGACTTGGACATAAGAGAAGTTAAGGGGAAGGAAGAGGCGTATGTGTGGCGGATTACATTCTCCAAAGAGTCCCCATGGGTCCCCTCCTCCTGCTATTTACACCTTTGTGTAATCCTTCCCACACAGTACCAGCGTTGGTCTGTGTGACCAATAGCCTACGGCAGGAGTGATGGTGTGTCACTTTTCAGATAAGGCTATAAAATGTACTGCACCTTCCATCTTGGTTGTACTCTTCCTCTCTTGGATCACTTGCTCAGGGAAGTCAGCTGCCACGTCAGAGCAGTCCTTTGGAGAGGCCCACGTGGCAAGGAGCCCAGGTCTTTTGCCAGCACCCATGTGTGTGAGCTTGGAAGTAGATCCTCCTTTCCCATCAAACTTCAGATGACTGTAGCCCCAGCCAACAGCTGGACTGCTGCTTCACGAGAGATCCTGAGCCAGAACAATCTGGCACGCAGATTCCTGACCCTCAGAAACTGTATAGGATAATAAGTTTATTGTGTGAAGCTTCTAAATTTGGAGGTAATTTGTTATAAGGCAATAGATATGTATACACACACATACATACACACATAAAATACAGTAAAACCTATCAAAGCTGCAACCTGTATAAGGTGGAAACCTGTCTGAGAAGGAAAGCCAAATATTTTCCACTAAAATGAACGATACCAATAAATTAATTAATAAAATGAACAATGCAAAAGTAGTCAGACAGCACCCTGTCAAAGGTGGAAAACTAGAGACGCAGAAAAACAAAGCAGTCCTGTCAACTTCCAGCTCTCACAGGTTTCACTATATATATAATTTTAAAATATATTTTTAAAGATATATATACTTATATGTGTGTATGTATCATATATAAATATATATAATTTAAAAAATATTTTTAAATACATCCAAAGCCCACTGTCCTCAAGTTGATTCCCACTCATAGCAACTCTATAGGACAAAATAGAACTGCCCCATAAGGTTTCCAGGGAGTGGCTGGTGGATTCAAACCTCCGACCTTTTGGTTACCAGCTGAGGTCTTAGCCACTGCGCCACCATGGCTCCTTTTAAATATGTAATTATATTTATGTATGTGTATATATGTGTATGCATGTATTATCTATCGCATTTTAACAAATTACCCCAAAGTTTAGTAGCTTCACACAACATACTTTTTATTATCTTAAATATGTTTGTAAGTGTTTATCTTAAACTTACATTATCTTAAATATATCTATATATCTGTGTGTGTGTGTGTGTGTGTGTGAGTGAGTGAATGTGAGTGTAAAATATAACGTGGCCGAATAATGCTATCTGACTTCTGAGGCTAAGTCATAAAAAGAATACAACTTCCGCCTGGCTCGCTCTTGGGATACCTGCCACTGAAACCCAGCCACCATGCTGTGAGGAAGCCCGAAGGAGCCTATACAGAGAGGTTACATGGAGAGGCCTACGCAGAGAGGAGCTGAGGCCCCCAGCCAATAGCCAGCCTCAACTACCAGATTTGTGAATGAATGACCCTTCAGATGATTCCAGCCTTAGAGTCTTCCAGCTGAGGCCTCGGACATCATGAAGCCGAGTCAAGCTGTACCTACTCTGCCTTGTCCAAATTTCTGATCCATGGAATCTGTGAGCGTAATAAATGGTTGTTTTATACTACAGTACTAAGTTTTTGATTAATTTGTTATGAGCCATAGTAACTCCAGAAAAAAAAAACCAAACGCAGTGCCATCGAGTCGATTCCGACTCACAGCGACCCTGTAGGACAGAGTAGAACTGCCCCATAGAGTTTCCAAGGAGCTCCTGGTGGATTCGAATTGCCGACCCTTTGGTTAGCAGCCATAGCACTTAACCACTACACCACCGGGGTTTCTCCATAGTAACTAGAACATTATAAATTGAAAGCTAAAACATATGGGAAAATTATTGTAGATACTTGTGAGGTTGTGTCATGCTTGGAATTGCCCTGATGGCTTTACCCCTTTGACCTTTCATCTCCTCAGGTCTTTGTTAGACCTGTGAAGCATAACTTACCAAAGAACTTACAATAGGGTGTTAACAGCCAGGCAGGGCATATGATACCACTTCTTTCTTTTCTACGCAGGGTTGTGGTGCTGGTTTAGACCTAAATTCCTGGCCCTTACCTAGATCACAGAACTCTCAGCCTCAATTTTGTCATCTGTATCATGGGCAAATGGTTCATGGGGCAAGTTGTCCTGCTTACTACCAAATATAATTGCAAGGCTAAATCGACAACATATTTATTCTTTCTTTGCGTGTATGTGTGCTTTAAGTGAAAGCTTACAGTTCAAGTCAGTTTCTCGTACAACAACTTATACACACATTGTTACATGACCCTAGTTGCTCTACCTACAATGTGACAGCACATTCCTTCCCTGCACCCTGTATTTCCCACGTCCATTCAACCTGCTCCTGTCCCCCTCTGCCTTCTTATCTCACGCAGACAGGAACTGACCACATAGTCTCATGTGTCTACTTGAGCTAAGCACACTCATCATCAGTATCATTTTATATCTTATAGTCCAGGCTCATCTTTGTCTGAAGAGTTGGCTCAGGGAATGGTTTTAGCTTTGGGATAACAGAGAGTCCGGGGGTCATGACCTCTGGGGTCCCTCCAGTCTCAGTCAGACCTTTAAGTCTGGTCTTTTTACTAGAACTTAAGTTCCGCATTCCACATTTCTCCTGCTTCATCAGGGATTCTCTGTTGTGTTCCCAGTCAGAGCAGTCGTTGGTGATAGCCAGGAACCGTCTAGTTCTTCCAGTCTCAAGCTGATGGAGTCTCTGGCTTATGTGGCCCTTTCTGCCTCTTGGGTTCATATTATCCTTGTGTCTTTGGTATTCTTAATTCTTTTTTGCTCCAGGTGGGTTGAGACCAATTGATGCATCTTAGATGGCCACTTATATATTTATTCTTTCATTCCCCAGAGATTCCTTGGGACATCTCCTATATGCTGGGCACTTTGCTAGGCTTAGCATGGTAGAGTAACAGCAGCTGATTCCTACCAAATCACCAGTTGGTTGGAGGGGGAGGTTATGACACACTTCTGACAGCTAATCCCAAAACTGAGGCACTATGATAACTTCTAGGAGGCTCAGAGCAACATATTTTTACCTCAGGGTTGCTGTCATGATTCCCCTGGAAGCCTCAGTGTGGGTGAGTTCTTTTATATTTAAGTACACTTTAAAAAAAAAAAAGAAAGTTATTTCGGTTCAGTATGTCTGGTGGCATTTGCCATTGACATTGTAGATACTTAATGTATTAAAATTTCATTTGTTTTATCATCTCCCAACATGCAGAAGCAAAAAATGGCAGCTGGCTGATTTCCTAGCACCTCCTAGCTTGGAAACCCTGGTTGCATAATGGTTAAGCATTATGGCTGCTAACCAAAGGGACGGCAGTTCAAATCTGCCAGGCGCTCATTGGAAACTATGGGGCAGTTCTACTCTGTCCTGTAGGGCCGCTATGAGTTGGAATCGACTCGACGGCACTGGGTTTAGTTTTCGTTTTTTGGTTTCCTAGCTTGGGATCATGTGATTTAGATTGAGTTCGTCTATGTGTCTACCCCAGACTCAGAAGCAGGAAACAGTGTGACAGAGAAGCAGAGGGAGCCACCAATGCGTTCTGGTGATAGGTGGGGCCAGTAGAGCAGCAACATCCAGTGTGCATGTGTGGGGCAGGGGTGAAAAGGGGGGGGGGGTTGCCACAGAGAGGTGTCAGTAGGAGTTCTGTGACTAAAGTCAATGGGGCAAGCTAGTAATTTTTGGTGATGGCAACTGGGTTTCATCACCAGCTTAATTTGTAGCAGGTTCTGAATAACAGAGGGACCCAACAAGACCCACCTGGGTCTGGATCAAGCTGGGTCATTGTGAACCCCAGAGTCTGGTTCTATAGCCCTCCCAAAGACCTGCTGAGCTACTCAGTATCCTCACATTAATTTTTTTTGGCTTAAACCACCTGAATTGATTTTATTGCTTACAACATGGAATCCTGATAGTAACATAAAGTAACCAAGAAAGGGGTGAGGGGTATTGTTTCCTTTTTAAAACAAACAAAAAGCTCCAAAGGACTGCCTTAAAACAGCATTACATGCTTTTAGCATAAAGGGCCATTTCTCTTCATTTTTAGTTTTCTTTTCTTGAGGATTGTTGTAGTTATCTAGTGCTGCTATTACAGAAATACCACAAGCGGGTGGCTTTAAGGAACAAAAATTTATTTTCTTACAGTTTAGGAGGCTCAACATCCACGTTCAGGGTGCCAGCACTAGAAGAATGCTTTCTCTCTCTGTTGGCTCCGGGGGAAGGTCCATGTCTCTTTTTTAGCTTCTACTTCTTAGTTCCTGTGAGATCTCATGTGGCCTAGCATCTGTCTTCCCCCATCTGTGCCTACTTGGCTTCCTTGCTTGCTCAATCTGCTGTTCTATTATTTCAAAAGAGATTGACTTAAAACACAACCTACACTAATACTGTCTCATTAACATAAAGAAAACCCATTCCCAAATGGGATCATGACCACAGATGTAGGGGTTAGGATGTACAACACATATTCTTGGGAGACACAATTCAATCCATAACAAGGATCTAGGAAAAAGTAGCCCAGGGAAGAAGAATGATGAGCTACGTCTTCACTAATTAAAAAGCATGTATAAACTGAGAATTTGAGTTCTTCTGTGTTGCTCTGTAGAAAAAAGCAAGGAGTGATAGGAGGAAGTCTCACAAAGGTCGGTTTAATTCCATGTAAGGAAGTCTTTTTGAAGGTATTGGGTTTCTCATTACTGGAGGAGCCAAGCTGAGGCTGGACCAGCAACTTTCAGGGCAGTATATGGAGCCCTGGTGGTGCAGTAGTTAAGCGATATGGCTGCTAACTAAAAGGTCGGCAGTTCAAATCCACCAGCAGCTCCTAGGAAACCCTAAGAAGCAGTTCTGCTCTGTCCCCTAGGGCCTGTATGGACTGATGGCAACAGGTTTAGTTTTTTTTTATGGAGGATTCAGGTAAAGATAAGGGTTGGACTTGCCCCTTCACTGAGGGGCCCTTATTGTTTTACAGTCGTGGTCCTCATTAGAGGTTTTCTTCTTTTAGACTCCTGATCAGATGCATTAAAACAAAAATCATATTAAGCCAATAATAGAAACTGATTGAAGTTTATACGATTTGCAAATCGGGATAACATTTTGACTAAACCAACCCACTGCTGTTGAGTTGATTCCGACTCATAGCAACCCTATAGGACAGAGTAGAACTGCCCCATAGAGTTTCCAAGGAGCGCCTGGAGGATTCGAACTGCTGACCCTTGGGTTAGCAGCCTAGCACTTAACCACATTTTGACTAGGGAGTCAAAAATGTTCCAAAGATAAGAGAACTTCCAAAAATTCTTATCTCTCATCTTATTGACATTGCCATGGAAAACTGATAAACAATTTGCATTTAGGAAGGATTTCATGCAGCATTGTCTTGAAGAACAATTAGAATAATCACTTATTTACCCTAAAACATAGCTCTGGTCTGACCTTTGGAGTCTCTGTTTCTTGGAAGTGACTGCACATAGATAATTCTTCAAAAGAGCATAATGTCTCAGGCAAAATGGTTTTTTACTAGTTCGTCCAGACCATTATTTGACTCAAAGGTGACTTTTAAACACCAGTTTCTTCAAGCCTCAAGGTTCAAAAGAACATCGAAAGGCAGTGGCCCTGGTGGGTTACCCCAACTCCATAGACCTCAGAAATCTAGATTCCAGGGGAATTAAAACTGCTTCTCAGATGGCACTTTCCTGTCTCTTCTAAAGTTGGGTGTGATCTTTTATCTTCCTTTACCCAATAAAATATGGGTGATTTTGGTGTGTGTTACTTTTAATGTAAATTGTGTCACTTCTGGGTGGAAGCTCTAAGGGATCTAATGGTGCTTTGCCACATTTTCTTCCCCTCTCGTGGTGTTCGTTGACATATGAGTTGAGATGGAGCCTCCATCAGCAATTGAGAATCTTACCAACCCTTACCAACCTGAATATATATCATAAGCAGGAAATAAAATTGTGTTAAGATTTTGAGATTTGGGGATTGTTTGTTATCAAAACCTGGTTTATCCTGACTGATGCAACTTTGTTTTAATGACTTTATTGTATCTAGTCTGTTACTGTGAGCCAGCTAAACCCTCATGAGGGCAATGTAATGGATTACCCATTGCCATCGAGTCGATTTTGATTCATAGCGACCCTAAAGGACAGCGTAGAGTTGCTCCAAGGAGCGCCTGGTGGATTCGAACTGCCAGTCTTTTGGTTAGCAGTTGTAACTCTTAACCCTTATGCCACCAGATTTTCCATGTAATGGATTAGAGAGGCTGTAACTTTCCTGTAACATCTGGAGATGCTCAAAAATATATTTTAAAACCTTTCAAAGGAATGGGTGAATCTGCAAGAAGATGGAGTGGGGAGGCAGGTATCTGCTGAGGTAAAGAATGGGGTGAAAGCACAAAACCAGTAAGTAGGCGAGCATTGACGTCATTGAGTAGGTAGTGACCTGTACTGATGACTTTGATGGGCCCTGGGGAGTGGACTCAAAGCCTTCAGCAAGCACAGGGTGAATGGAGAACACTCCCCACAAAGCTGGAGCCCAAGAAGGGCCACACCTTCAGGGAAAAAATGAACTAAACTAAACTAATAATATCCCACAGAGGCCAAGAACAAGGAAAAATGTCTTGGCTCTGAGTGCAAATTTAACACAAAAAATTTTTTTAAGTCTCCTCTCCCTTGAGAACCAGGGCCACTCTCATTCCTCAAGTGGGTTTTGGACCTGAAACTAAAGTATCTGTGAGATCCTTTTTTAAAAAGTGCAATCTTAGAATTGTAATTTAAAGTAGACCCTGGTAGGTACTGTGCTCCTGAACAACTCCACCCAGAAGCAAAAACAGATCCCTCTGGGAGGGACTAACTCTCAGCCCAGGCATCAAAGAATGGAAGCCCACAATAAAAATAGAAACTGACAATAAAAAACCACCAAACTCATAAGGAAATAAGCTCCAAGAGAGTTAGGTAGGGGGGAAAAAAAAACCTTAGACGTTGGGTTTATCAGAGACCTTTATGTGTTTATAGAAATAAAGGAGGAAATTTTAAGTCTGATGAGGGAACAAGAGACAATCAAAAATGACTACAGAGATTAAAAAAAAAAAAAAACCCAAAGTATAACTTTAAAATGAAATAAAAAGCTTAATGAAAGAATGTTCGACCATCAAATTGACAAAGGTTAGTAGTAGCTTTTGATTAACTAAGAGATCAGACATAGACGCAGCAACTGGATAGAACAAAGTTTATTTGTCTAACAGATATAGAAAGATAGCAACACAATCAGGATTTGCAGCTGAAAAATCAGCCATGTGTCCAATAGCAAAAAGCAGGGCTGAGAGTAGGGTGAGGCAAACAACACGTGCCTTGGGTTAGCAATTTTGCAAACCTGAGAGTGAGTGCCTCCTTAAATTTTGTATGCTAAGCGCCTTGCTTGCCTCACTTAGTCCTGCCCTTGACAAACAAAGGTGTGATTTCTGTGTTCCCCAAAAGGGCCCAACGAGTGGACACACAGTTGCAGAGAGTGAGTCTGAATGAGAGAAGGGATCACATCAGACCTTCTGGAAGTTCAACTGCTCCCCTCCAAGCCCAGTATTATATGTGGAATTTGGAGAAGTTCTGCATGTTCGGCTAGTCTGGATTGTGCCAAGGAGCACCTCGTATGAGACAGTGGCCATCTCAGTGAGTCTTGGCAGTACAGAATCTGCAACATGACTACGGAGTGTCATTCTATACAGTATACAGCAAAGTATACAGGGAACACTAGACAGAACAGAATTCAGAATACTCAGAAACTCAGTTCGCATGTATTACCCTCAGCCTCTCTAGGCTGAGATCCAAGTACTGTCTTGAGCTTAGAGCTGCAAAACTAAGTCTGAAGAAGGACCAAGCATCCCAGACATCCCTGGGTATCATGATAACAGGCCATGAGACTGGCTCATGTGAAGTGTGTAGTCAGCAGAAAAGACAGAGCTGAAGGAAGAAGTAGTAAACTGGAAGATAAATAGAATGTGGCGCAAAGAGATAATAATGAGATGGAAAATGCCAAATAGGGATTAAGAAATAAAGATAGAGTGAGGAAGGCAATGTATTACCAATAAGAGTTCTAGAAGAGAAGATAAGAGTCTAGAAATGAGCAGCTACTAAAAGACATAATGGCTAAGGATAACCCAGAGATGATGGAAAACTCCACAGTTCTGATTCTGGAAACCTAGTGAATCCTAAGTAAGATAAATTGAAAGAAATCTGCAATTAAATATATCAGTGAAAATAGAACACTAAAGACAAAAAGAAAATCTTCATAGCAGTCAGAGAAAAAAGATGGCTTTCAAAGAAGGAATAATTAGAATGACAGTTAACTTCTGAACACAAATACTAGGAGACAGAAGACCATAAAATAATAACTTCGAAATGCAAAATGAAAATACTTGTCAACCCAGATACTATAGACCCAGTGAAACTATCTTTCGAGAGTGCATAATCAAGACAATTTGAATACATAACCCTAAGAGAGTTCCACTAAAAGAAGGAAATTTTAAAGGATATACTTCAAGATAAAAGAAGGTGATCCCAGATGAAAGATGTGAGCGGCAAGACAAAATGGAGAATAAAGAAAATGATAAACACGTAAGTAAAGATAAATAAAGATTGATGATAAAAAAAAAAATATCTAAGTTGTGGGGCTAATTTTAATAAAGCAGACTAAGCTAAAATACTAACAATTATTGTAGTTAAAGCATCCCATGGATCTTGTGTAATTTAGAAGTATGATAAACCTATTGATTAACTTTTGACTTTATATGCATGTTAAAATTTCCAGGATAAGTATGACAAATATAGAGTGCTTATCTTCCAAAACAGTAGAGGAAGAAAGGAGAAGGTGGGGTGGGAAAGAAAGAAATCTCAATGAGTTTTTAAAAAAATCAAGAAAGAAAAGAAAAAGAGAAACAGAAAAAGTGGGACCTAGTATAGGGTCGCATTGAGTTGGAATCGACTCAACAGCAATGGGTTTTTGTTGTTGTTGTTGTTACAGCATAAAATATATCCCTGGGTGGTGCAGCGGGTTTGCCCTTGGCTATACTGTCTCAGTTACCTAGTGCTGCTGTAACAGAAATACCACAAGCGGGTGGCTTTAACAGACAGAAATTTATTTTCTCACTGTTTAGGAGCCTAGAAGTCTAAATTCAGGGTACTGGGACTAGGTTGGCTAAGGGGGAAGGTCCTTGTTTCTTTTCAGCTTCTGTTTCTTGGTTCCTTGGAGATCTCATTTGGTATGGCATCCATCTTCCCTCAACTGCTTTCTTGCTGCTTGCTAAATCTGCTCTTTTGTATCTCAGAAGAAATTCACTTTAGAAACAGCCTACAGTAATATTGCCTCATTAATATAATAAAGAAAACTCTGTTCCCAAATGGGATTATAACCACAGGTGTAATGGGATTTTTGGAGGACACAATTCAGTCCATAACAGCTGCTAACCAAAAAATTGGCAGTTCAGACTCACCCAGCGGCATCACAGAAGAAAGGCCTGGCAAGCTAAGGTCTTCTCTATAACATGTGGGGTTGCCATGAATTGGAATCGACTCCACTGCAAAGGTTTTTTGTTTGTTTTTGGTAAAGCATAAAATAAGGTGGTAGAAAATAGATTCAAACATATGGAAAATAACATGTAAATGGACTGAACACTCTAGTTAAAAGGCATAGATTGCCAAAGGTAGACTGGCAAACCATTCTAGAAAACTGGAAGAAAGTCCTGGCAATCCCCTTCCCCAAGATCATAGCCACTGAAAACCCTATGGAGTGCAGTTCTACTCTGAAACACCTGGGATTTCCATGAGTCAGCTGGGTTGATACAACTGGGTTTTTTGCTTCTCAAAGAGAGGATACTAAAATTACAGAGCCACTGAAGCCAGTAGGCCATAGGAACACCCCGTAACTCCTTCCAGGGCCGATTTTGGGCTATTCTGCAGGTGGACTGGGTGCTTACGTCCCATGTCTGTTCTGATGAGTCAGTAGGTATTTATGACCTGGGTATTTATGACCGCTGTCAGTTCTGATTGGTTGGTGCCCTTCTTAGATCAGTAGTTAAATACTTTGACTAACACTTCTGCTTTCTCACTCTAAAGTTTCTTTCTCAGGTGCTCATCTCAAAATTGCAAACTTGAAGTGTTCCCAATAGGCATATTTTTCAAAAAATTTGATGTGATCATTTAAGCAACAGATGTACATTGTAAAAAAAAAAACAAAAAACAGTAAATTCAGAAAATTGTAAATAAGAAAAAAAAACATTATGCTAATACTCAGGGAGAGCAATTGTATATTTATTTCCATTCCTTTTTTTTTTATATCAGCATCAAAAATGGAATCATACTCTATGTTACCTTTTATATCATTGACACTCTTATTACTGAAATTTCTTCTACAACAGGAATTGGCCAAGTTTTTCTGTAAAATCCCAGATGGTAAATCTTTTAGGCTTTGCAAGCTATACAGTCTCCATTACAACAGCTCAACTTGGCTCTTTAGGGTAAAAGTGACTGACTACACAGTGGGTAAAAAAAGTGGGCGTCGCCCTGTTCCAATAAAATTTTTAATTATGGGCACTGAAATTTGAACTTGATATAATTTTCACGTATCATAAAGTGCTATTTTCATTTTTTCAATCATATAAAAATGTGAAAACTCTTCTTAACTTGTGGGCTAAATAAAAACAAGTAACAGGCTCTATTAGGCTCTCATATCATAGTTTGCCACTCAGTAGTTTCTACAACATCATTGCTCATGGCTGCATAGCATAGATGTACCCCACAGCTTATTTAACCTCTCTCTTATTTAGGTTGTTTCCAATTTATCACTGTTACAAGCAATACTGCAAAAAACAACCTTGTTATAAATCTAGGTGTACTTTTGGAATTTTTCCTTAGGATTAACTCTTAGAAGAGGAATTATTGTGGCAGTGGGTAGGTGTTAATTTTTGTTGTTGATGTTGTTGTTGTAAACGTAATATACGCAAACAAAGTAACATACTCACCGGAAAAGCTCTAGGGAATACAGAAATATAAACTGGGAACATGAAACCAACACCACCACCTCCAAAGGCACATATTTGTTTGTTTGTTTTATTAATAATTTTTATTGAGCTTTAAGTGAAAGTTTACAAATCAAGTCAGTCTGTCACATACAAACTTATATACACCTTACTACATACTCCCACTTACTCTCGCCCAGTGAGTCAGCCCTCTTCCTTCTTCCAGTTTCTCCTTTCGTGGCTGTTTTGCCAGTTTCTAACCCTCTCTACCCTCCCATCCCCCCTCCAGACAGGAGATGCCAACACAGTCTCAAGTGTCCACCTGATACAAGTAGCTCACTCCTCATCAGCATCTCTCTCCTACCCATCGTCCAGTCCCTTCCATGTCTGATGAGTTGTCTTCGGGAATGGTTCCTGTCCTGGGCCAACTGAAGGTTTGGGGACGATGACCGCCTGGGTCCTTCAAGTCTCAGTGAGACCATTAAGTCTGGTCTTTTTATGAGAATTTGGGGCCTGCATCCCACTGTTCTGCTCCCTCAGGGCTTCTCTGTTGTGCTCCCTGTCAGGGCAGTCATCGGTTGTGGCCGGGCACCGTCTAGTTCTTCTGGTGTCAGGATGATATGTCTCTAGTTCATGTGGCCCTTTCTGTGTGACCTTGGTGTTCTTCATTCTCCTTTGATCCAGGTGAGTTGAGACCAATTGATGCATCTTAGATGGCTGCTTGTTAGCAATTAAGACCCCAGACACCACACTTCAAAGTGGGATGCAGAATATTTCCATAATAGAATTTATTTTGCCAATTGACTTACAAGTCCCCAAAGGCACGTACTTTTAAAGATTTGGTGCATATCTGTCCAGATTTTACTCTGCATAAGAATATATATACTTTTTTCCCCTCTATGAAATAGAACTGTATTATATTTTTGCACTTCGCTTTTTTTTTTTTAACCTAACTACATATAATAAAGGTTTCCCCTTGTCAGTACATATAAATCTACTTTAACTGCACATTAGTCCGTTGTGGAGTTCTATCATAATTTACCCAGTTCCCTATTACTGGACGTTTAGTTCGTTCCTAAGTTTTGTTATTTTAAATTAGATTGTGGTCAAAGTCCTTTTAACTCTAATTTTGTTTTTTTTTTGTTACCGATTTCCAGATGGAAACTCTAGTGGCGTAGTGGTTAAGTGCTGTGGCTGCTAACCAAAGGGTTGGCAGTTTGAATACGCCAGGCGCTCCTTGGAAACTCTGTGGGGCAGTTCTACTCTGTCCTGTAGGGTCGCTATGAGTCGGAATCAACTCAATGGCACTGGGTTTGGTTTTGGTTTGGTTAATTTCCAGATTGCCCTTTTGGAAGTTTGTTCGAATTTATACCCACCTCAGCAGTGTTTAAGGAGCCATGGTGGTGCAGTGGTTATGTGCTTGCATGTTGACTGAACCCACCAGCCCCTCCACAGGAGAAAGATGTGGCAGTCTGCTTCAGTAAAGATTATAGCCTTGGAGCCCTATGGGGCAGTTCTACTCTGTCCTATAGGGTTACCGTGAGTCAGAATTGACTCAATGGCAGTGGGTTTTGTTTGGTTTGGGTTCAGCAGTGTTTATGCGCCAATTTCCCAACACCCTTGTCAACTTCGAATGCTTTTTTTTTTTTTAAATCATTGCCAGTTTGACAGAAAAAAATGGTCTTTTGTTCCATGGATATTAATTGTGGTGATGAAATTAGGCTTTCTATGTGAGTTGCCCGATTAATTTCCATTTGACCATCCAAAAGCTTTGTAGGTGTTTTCCTTATTTCTGGGGTTCTAATCGCCCTCCCCTTGCCTTCCATGTTTTTCAGTTACGACAGTGGCCTGACTCATATACAAAGAAGTTTGAGCACAAAATCTACCCCATCACATTTTCTGCCGGAAACCCTCAAGAATGGAAGAAATTATTCAAACCCTGTGCTGCCCAGAGACTCTTTCTTCCGGTAGGAACATCTGTTTTTAATAAGATGCAGGTTGGAAGAGAATTGCTTTTGGAAACATGGTGAAGTTGGCTGGGGTGTGTTTGGAGACATTATGCTTACAGCTGAAAATGTGTTTCTCTTGGGTTCTCTACTTCGTGCTCTTTGCAGTGTGCAGAAAGAGGGGCCTGTGTTCTAAAGGTTGCCTTTCCCAAAGACTGAGGCCTAAGCGCATCCATAGCAAGTCTTGGATTATGGGTCTTTGTGACTGTGGCTCCACTGTTTACTAGCTGTGTGAATCTCAGTAAATTCTCTGACTTCCCTAAACTTCCGTTTCCTCCGTAGGCTTGGCACATACCAAAACCAGACCAAACCCAGTGCCGTCGAGTTGATTCCGACTCATAGTGACCCTATAGGACAGAGTGGAACTGCCCCATAGAGTTTCCAAGGAGCGGTTGGTGGATTCGAACTGCCAGCTATTTGGTCAGCATCTGTAGCACTTAACCACTGCGCCACCAGGGTTTCCGGCTTGGCACATAAAAAACATAGATGGCCCTTAATAACTGTTAGTTTCAGTTATTATTATTTCTCTTACAATAGTAACTCCTACTAGATAGAGCCATGCCCAGGCGATAATTGAGGAAGAACTCAGAGTTCTGGTTCAGCCTTCCAGTATTGAATTTCTAAATCAAATGTTTTTTGTTTCCATTTTAAAAAATTCTAAATAGAAAAGTCACTTAAGATATATCAAAACTGAGAAATATCATTGAGCAGAGATTGCGACTTTGAATTGTGAATTGCAGTCTTGGCATTTGTGAGGGGTTCGTGCCATCAGTAAATATGTACTGAGCACTCATTGGTGATGGTGATATGGCGTTGGACAAGACAGCTATGGTCTTGCCCTCTTGGAGCTTGAGTCTAATAGGGTATCCTGTCATTGAACAAGTGATTAGAAATGTGATCAGTGCTGAGGTAGAGAACAGAGCCTCGTGGATGTGTATAGCTTGGGGTCCTGCCCTGGTCTGGGAGATGTGAGAGAAGATTCTCTTCAGGCATTGGCATTTAAGTTGGGACATGAATGAAGGGGGAGTAGGGGATACTGGCAACAAGGGCCTGGGGGATAATGAGAGGAAGGAGGGTTCCAGACAGATACAACAGTATGTACAAAGGCCCTGAGGTGGGAAGTAGTATAGTGAGAAAATAAAAGCAGGTCACAGTGACTGGAAAGTACACACTGAGGTGGCACTGAAGAGGTCGGCAGAGTCTGGAGTCTGCGGGCTCTATAGGCCATGTTGGGGTATTTGACTTTTGTCTTAAGGTCATTGGGAAGTCATGGAATGATTTTTAAAGAGTACACATTGCTTCATTGCAGTGTGGATAGTGGAATTGGTGAGGCAATTAATGATGACTTGGGCTATGGTGGGAGCCCTGGTGGCGCAGTGGTTAAGTGTCATCCTCTAACTTAAAGGTCAGCAGTTCAAATCTACCAGCTACTCCTCGGAAACCCTATGGAGAAGTTCTACTCTGTCTTGTAGGGTCACTATAAGTCGGAATCGACTCAGCAGCAACGGGTTTGGTTTGGTTTTGGGCTATGGGGATTGTCTTAGAGATGGATTCAGAGTCTGCTTGAGAAATAGAATTTATCAGGCCTCATAATTGGCTAATCCTAAGAGTTGGAGGGGGAGTGAGATGATAAGGATTCCACCGATGTTTCTGACCTGAACAACTATTAAAGCTGATCTGTTTGAAATTGCCAATAGTCAACCACGTGTGACCTACAAAGAAGGCAATTTTATATGGTTCAGCCTACTGAATGGATGATAGTGCCATGTGTTGAGATGAAAAAGACTGGAAGAAGAGCAGTTTTGGTAAGTGGGGAAGAGGAGTTCCATATGGAATGTCTTTTAAATTTTGAGATGCCTGGGAGATATCCAAGCAGAGGGAAATCTTATCATCTATTGGTCTGGAATCCCTGAATGGTGAGTAGCACTTTTAACGTTTCCTACGGGAACCTGTGAGAAGAGAAAGCTTGGTTGTGTTTTGGGTTCTGATCTGCTCTCCAAGCTCACCCCCTCACTAAATGACCTATCGTATACATGCTACAGATTATTATACATGTTTTGAGATGGGATTAATTGTATAAGGATGGGATTAAGAAAAGACTTTCTCAGCCCGGAACTAAGATCTCTAGGTTGGTGATATAACAACTAATTGCCACTTGAGAAGATGAGAAGAAATGTCAGGTTTCTACCTCCTGTCTCTGTTTTAGGTGGGGGGAAAGTATTACAAAGCCCACATTAATGTGAAAACTTGTCCCCCTAACCTGTCCAAAATATTAGCAACCTAGTGGGAACCATATTTGAATTTTCCCTGACCTTGAATTGTGACTTTATTTTCACTACTAAAAAAATAAAACAAACAAAAACCACTACATGATGGTTTTCATTCATTTCCAGCTAAGTAAGTGTTCTGTTTTGAATGACAAATGGATGCTGGCATTCCTTATCTGCTTCTGATAATGGAAACTAGCTCTTCTTAAAAAAAATAATAAAAGGAGATTACGGTTGACAGGACATTTATCTTTTCTCAGTCGTATATCATAATAGCAGATTATGAACATGGTATTTTTGGGCATCAGTGAGAGATGTATTGATCATCAGGGTAATTTGAAATAAAGTCTAGGTGATTTTTTCCTTGCAATTCATCTCTATAAAACCAAATCAAGTGTGCTGCTGAGACAGCACAGAGAAGATGGAGATACTAAAATGCAAGCATTCTAGCAGGTGGTCAATTGACTGAGCACCACAGTCTTACCCACTCTTTGTGAGGCTGTTGTCCACCCCAAACCTGCAGAAGAGACCTTTTCTCAGCTAAGATTTTACGTTCAGAATAAGATCAAAACACAGTTTTGTAGGTCAAGCCTATTAGATTCTCAAATATGTTGTTGTTGCTCTTAGGTGCCATTGAGTCAGTCCTGACTCCTAGTGACGCCATGTACAACAGAACAATACACTCCCTGGTCCTGCACCATCCTCACAATCATTGTTATCTCAAGTATGGTTAGTAGAATTCAGATCCCACTAAGTCAAGGTTTACAAAGTCCCAGAAATCAGTGGATGTTTATTTTTCTACTTCTATGAGTAATGTTCTAGTAGCAAAATTATAGTGCAAACTAAACTACAAATGGCTTGATTAAGCTCTCCAAGATGCATACTGCTTTCAGGTAATTCAGAAACTTAGAGTATTTAAAACAATATGCTGATTACAAATAAATCAAATCTGTTCATTAAATTGATCCTGGAGGACTTTTCCCTTTTTGCCTGCTAAAACTTTATTACATTCCCTTTATTACAAAAGCCTTTGCTTCTCTAAGAATAACTGAGTTTCATGAATTCACAGCACCACCCGGCTAATTAATTGGGATGTGTGAGATTTTGTAATGGATCTGTACATTTCACTACAGTTTGATTACAAAGACCAATCTCCTTAGTAAAAGTGATCCATTGGGGTCACTGTGAGTCAGAATCAACTCAGCAGCAGTGTGTTTGGACTTCGAGGTCTGAGAGAAATTTAAAACATGACAGAGATCAGTGGATGGCAAGTGGTACCCAATGTGATAATGTGAGATCAGTTAAGGAACTTTCCAGGCTTCATTCAGGGAGAAAAGTACTTTTCACAAAGATTTAATAAGCTCGTCTATGCGAAGAAATTTGGAAGACAGCTACCTGGCCAACCGACTGGAAGAGATCCATATTATGCCTATTCCCAAGAAAGGTGATCCAACTGAATGTGGAAATTATCGAACAATGTCATTAATATCGTAAAAACACAAGTAAAATTTTGCTGAAGATCATTCAAAACCAGCTATAACGGTAAATCACCAGGGAACTTCCAGAAATTCAAACCAGATTCAGAAGAGAACATGGAACCAAGGATATCATTGTTGATGTTAGATGATTCTTGGCTGAAAGCAGAGAATAGCAGAGAAGTGTTCACCGTTGTTTTACGGACTATGCGAAGGCATTTGACTGTGTGGATCATAACAAATTATAGATAACATTGTGAAGTATGGAAATTCCAGAACACTTAAATGTGCTTGTGAGGAACTTGTACATAGATCAAGAGGCAGTAGTTCGAACAAAACAAGGGAATACTGTGTGGTTTCAAGTCAGGAAAGGCGTGGGTCAGGGTTGTATCCTTTCACCATACTTATTCAATCTGTACGCCAAGCAAATAATCTGAGAAGTTGGACTATGTAAAGAAGACAGGGCATCAGGATTGGAGGAAGACTCATTAACAACCTGCATTATGCAGATAACACAACCTTTCTTACTGAAAGTGAAGAGGACTTGAAGCACTTACTGATAAGATCAAAGACAGTAGCCTTCTCTATGGGTTACACTTCAACATAAAGACAACAAAAATTCTCAGAACTGAACCAATAAGCAATATCGGAGAAAAGATTGACGTTGTCAAGGATTTCATTTTACTGGGATCCATGATCGACACCCATGGAAGCAGCAGTTAAGAAATCAAACGATGCATTGCTTTTAGTAAATTTCCTGCAAAAGACCTCTTTAAAGTGTTGAAAAGCAAAGATATCACCTTGAAGACTAAGGTGCGCCTGACCCAAGCCATGGTGTTTTCAATCACCTCGTATGCATGTGAAGGCTGGAAGATGAATAAGACTGAAGAAGAATTGACACCTTTGAATTGTGGTGTTGGAGAGGAATATTGAATATACCATGGACTGCCAAAAGAACAAACAAATCTGTCTTGGAAGAAGTACAGCCAGAATGCGCCTTTAGAAACAGGGATGGCAAGACTACATCTCACATACTTTGGACATGTTATCAGTAGAGATCTGTCCCTGGAGAAGAACATCATGCTTTGTGAAGTGGAGGGTCAGCAAAAAAGAGGAAGACCCTCAATGAGATGGATTGCCACAGTAGCTGCAACAATGGGCTTAATAAGCATAACAACAATTGCGAGGATGGTGCAGGACCGGGCAGTGTTTTGTTCTGTTTTATGTTGGGTCGCTATGAGTCAGAACTGGCTCGAAGGCACCTAACAACAACAACAACAAGATTATTTTAGTATCCCATGTCTTGGTTCCTCCCAACGTTTGCCATGAGCATCCACATTCAAGAGGTGGGGGTGAGAAAAAAAGAGTTAGGAAATATCAGGAGACACAGGATAAAATTGTTAGTAGTCCTGACCTGTAAATTTGTCCAGAGAGTTTTATCACTCCATATTGTCCAATAAACTTTCCCATCCTTTAATATTTCAAAGGATTACCACGCCAAATAAAAGCCTTAGATTACCTAGATTTTAGTAACACATAGAGGGCAATGATATATAATCTTCCCTCTTTTCCGTTTATGGGTCGTTAAGAAGACCCATAACTGGTTCCGGTGTTTGGAGACCTGTATGCTTACAAGTGATGTTCTAACGAGTTAGCTGTTGTTGGTAGCCGCCATCAGGTCAATCTAGGAAAACTGGCAGTTGTCAGAAATGAAATGGATCACAAAAGACCAATATCCTAGGCATTAATGAGCTGAAATGCACTGGTATTGGCCATTTTGAATCAGACAATCATATGGTCTACTATGCTGGGAATAAGAAATTGAAGAGGAATAGCATCACATTCATCATCAAAAAGAACAATTGAAAATCTATCCTGAAGTGCAACGCTATCAGTGATAGGGTGATATCCATATGCCTACAAGGAAGAACAGTTAAAACAAATATTATTCAAATTTACACACCAATGCCAAAGATGAGGAAATTGAAGATTTGATCAAACATAGACTCAAGATGCATTCATAATTATTGGTTATTGGAATGCAAAAGTTGGAAGCAAAGAAGGGTGGTAATTGGAAAATATGGCCTTGGTGATAGAAACAATGCTGGAGATTGCATGATAGAATTTTGCAAAGCCAATGACTTATTCATTGCAGATATCATTTTTCAACAACATAAATGGCAACTGTACACATAGACCTCACTGGATGGAAAACACAGGAATCAAATAGACTACATCTATGGACGAGTTGATAGAAAAGCTCAATATCATTAGTCAGAATAAGGCTAGGGGCCAAATGCGGAACAGATCATCAGTTGCTCATGGGCAAGTTCAAGTTGAAACTGAAGAAAATTAAAACAAGTCCACGAGAGGCAAAATACGACCTTGAGCTTATCCCACCTGAATTTTGAGACCATCTCAAGAATAGATTTGACACATTGAATACTGATGACCAAAGACTAAACAAGTTCTGGATGACATCAAGGACATCATAGAGGAAGAAAGCAAAAGGTCATTAAAAAGACAAGAAAGAAAAGACCAAAATAGATGTCAAAATAGACTCTGAAACTTCCTCTTGAATGTAGAGTAGCTAAAGCAAATGGAAGAAATGATGAAGTAAAAGGGCTGAACAGAAGATTTCAAAGAGTGGCTTGAGAAGATAAAGTAAAATATAAGGAAATGTGCAAAGACCTGGAGTTAGAAAACCAAAAAGGAAAAAAATCACTTGGCATTCCTCAAGCTGGAAGAACTGAAGAAAAAAGTCAAGCCTCGAGTTGCAATTTTGAATGATTCTATGGGTAAAATATTGAAGCATCAAAAGAAGATGGAAGGAATACACTGTACCAAAAAGAATTAGTTGAATTTCAGCCATTTCAGGAGGTAGCATACCATCAAGAACTGATGGTACTGAAGGAAGAAGGCCAAGCTGCAATGAAGGCATTGGCAACAAAAAACAAAAAACAAGACTCCAGGAATTGACAGAATACCAATTGGGATGTTTTAACAAACTGACACAGCACTGGAAGCTCTCATTTGTCTATGCCAAGAAATTTGGACGACAGCTACCTGGCCAACCAACTGGAAGAGATCCATATTTGTGCACATTCCAAGAAAGGTGAAATGATTGGAAGAGGGAAGTCAATCCTTCAAGCACAAAGGGGTCAATGGCTAGAAGAGCCAGGGGGTGCCTGGGGTGCAATGAATTATTTAATATGGCCCTTCTAGCCATGGTCTTTGTGGCTCACACACAATGACTGAGTAGAACTATGCAAATAAGGTATATGGAACTTGGGATGGTTGGGATTATGTGTCAGCTTGGCTACGCCACGATTTCCAGTGTTGTATGGTTGTCCTCCATTTTATGTGTTGTAAATTCTAATCTGCACATGTTAATGAGGCAGGACTGGTGTGGGTGTATTTTGAGTCACAGCCTTGCAGGAGGGTGTGACTCAAGTCCCACCCTTACTCAAGTTATGACCTTCCCTGGCCTACATCCAAGGTATGTATGTGGGTGCCCTGGCTGGGTGCTCTCTCTCTCTCCGTACCTGGATCCTGTGTCCAGTTCGTGATCATCTAACCTCCATTTCTTGGGACCTGAGCCAGAGGTCTGCCCTCTGACCTGCTGATTCTGGGATTCACCAGCCTCTGCAGCTGCACTAGGCCAACAGTAGGTGGCCTATTGTCTGACGTGATTTGTCAGCTTCTGCAGCCTTGTGAGCCAGCAGTCTGTGGCCTGACCTGCTGGTTTGGGTTCGTCAGCCTGTGGAGCCACATGGGTTGGGAGAAGCCTATGCCTGACTCATGGATTTGGGAGTTGCCAGCCTCCACAAATGCGTGAGCCATTTCCTTGATGCAATTCATGAGTTTTGTGAGATGTTGCACCAAATTACAGAACCCAAGAATGGGAGGGAGGATAGTACGGGGAGGGGTAGTAGCTGATGTTAGGGATGATGGAGTGGTACAGCAATTTCGAAAAGTTGGACATTTGGGACATCTTTAACCTCCATCTCATACCCAACCTTTAACCTCCACCTCATAGGAACCAGCTTTGTGCTGATGCTCATAAAAGAAATTACTCATTTAATAAAAATGGTGAAAGCATACAACCCTGACACACACCTTTCATGATTTTAAACCATGAAGTGTCCTCTTCTGTTCGAATGACTGCCTCTTGTTCTGTGTACAGGTTCTGCATGAGGACAATTAAGTGTTCTGAAATCCCCATTCTTCACAATGTTATCCATAATTTATGATCCACACAGGCAAATGCCTTTGCATAGTCAATAAAACACAGGTAAACATCTTTCTGGTATTCTCTGCTTTTAGCCAAAATCCATCGGACATCAGCAATGATATCCCTCATTCGATGTCCTCTTCTGAATCCGGCTTGAATTTTACGAGTCCAAAACAGTCATTAACACTTAGTCCTTGAGTAGGGCAAGAGAGTTGTAAGCGTGAGGTTACTCAGGTACTGGGCATTCTGGTCTGCTGCAGATGTACATCTGATCTGGTCAGATTCTCCAATATTTTGTCTAGTCTTCAACCTTTCTGGCTTCTGACAAAATTTAACTGAGAGAAGATTATTCCCTTGCTCTGAGCCTCTCTTGAAAAGAGTATCAACATAATGTTAGATTTCCCCCGCTGCATCACCCATTTATTTATAGCTTTACCTGCAGCTATTATTTCTCCTTCCATTTGTCATTTATTTTTACCCAAACATTTCCATGCTGGGAAGGAACATCAGGTTCAGCTGCTGAGCTAGTCCAGATTGCTGGTTGCAAGACCAGTCTAGCAACTGCCTCCTCCTCCATCAACTCCCATTCATGTTGTGTAGGGTTACATATGTACAACACTAGTTGGCTACCTTGCCCGCTGGCAATATGGCAGTTTTCAGTGTCAACTTCAATTTTGCCAGATGGAGGGAAGGTATAATCCATCCTATCAGGCTCTAGTTACAATCTCTTGCTTAGGAATCACCCCTGCTTCTGGCACCCGCAGCTGCATCCCTGGTCCTGGGACTGTAGCTTCTGGCAGGAACAAAGCAATTTTAGGTGATGTGGGAAGAACTGTACAGTAGCACCAGCATCCTCTCTCACCTGCTCTTCCCCAGATCCCCCACAGAAGCATAGGAATCTGTCCAGTGGTGATCCTACCTTTGTCTGCCTCATGTTGAGTGTGAGCACACAGTCATGAAGGTGTATGAACCAGCCTTTCACACCTCTGTCTCCTCCCGTTTTATATAAGAAATGTGTCAGTTGCTTATTCCAATTCTCTGTCAAACCATTCCTCTGAGGGTGGTATGTAGCATGGTATGTCCATTTAATATGATATTTCTTGGCCCATTGCCACACCCTGTGGACTATAAACTGTGTCCCTTGATCTGATGAAATATCACTCAGTGGCCCAAGTTGGTATAGTATCTTTTGTTCCAATTACCTAATGGCGGTGTTTTTGGCATTTGCATCTGTCACGGGATATGCGAAGCCCAATCCAAAGTAAGTATCTATTCCTGTGAGGATCCATTTGTAGCTACCTGGTGCCACCAGTGTCATTGGCCCAATATAATAAACTTGCCAGCTATATGCAGGGCCTTCCCCCCTTCCCCAGGGACTCTGCCCCATAGCCATCTGCAACCTCCGTCTTTCTTGCTGGCAGACGGAGCAGTCCTTATAGGCATTTTGAGTCTCAAAGCTTGTAAGGGGAACATGTCTGGACTCAGCCCATCTCTGCATTGCTGCAGGACACCTATGTCTGCTCATTTCATGGGCCCAATGGCCACCTCAAGTGAGCATACGAACAGGTCCACTAGCTGATTACAACAGCCTTCCGATCCAGGAAGGGGGGTTTTCTGATGGGCATTAACATACTCTTTTTTTTTTTTTTTTTTTACTCTAATGAGCCCCCTAAATTTCCAGAGAGCTTTCCATAGGTCCATGCCCCACATGAGGGTCCCTCAATAGTCCATTTTTCCATTGCCCATTTGCCTGACCACATAGCCAGGCTGTTGGCCACTGCCCATGCCAAATAGATTGGCTCTCACCGCTTGCAGTTTCTTCCATGAAAGCTAGGAAGACAACATGCAGTTCAGCCTATTGAGCTAAACTGTTCCCATCTTCTTCAATCAGAGCCTTTCCTTCTGCTGGTCTTAATGCAGCAGCTTTCCACATCACATATTGTCTGTGTACCCTAGAACTGCCATCCATGAAAACCAATCAGCCTTCTGCTGGTCAGCAGAAATTTGTTCATAGGGCACTGTCCATGTACCATTGGGCTCTGGCAGCTTCTCAGATGATTCCAGGGTAGAACCTATGGGAAAAGAGGCTACTTGCTCATGGATATGGTGGGTGCCTCTCTGCGTTCCCACAGTAGATGTTCTTGTATGAACAATTTCCATTTTATTATGGAACGATTTTGAGCAGCACCTCCCTTATTAGCTTGTTTCTCTGACATCAATCAAGACATTAGGGGTATTTCAGGTCTCATGATGATTTTGTGTCCTTCTGTCATTGAGGCAGTCTCAATCAACGCCCAATAGTAGGCGAGTGATTGCCTTTCAAATGGCGTGGCTCATGCTGCGGCATCTGGAAATATTCTAGTCCAAGATCCCAGTGGTCACCGTAGAGCGGCATTCTCAGGTTTTTGCCATAAGCTCGTCTGCATAACCACGTGAGGCAGACACCTCCAAAATCATGTCTGAGTGTGGATTATAAGGTAGGGAGAGTGAGACTGCTCTTTGTCATTCAGAAATAGCCTGCTGTTACTCTGGCCCCCATTCGAATGCAAGTTTCTTCCCAGTGGTTTTATCCCCAGATGTGGAATAGGTGTTCTCCAAAATCCAAATAAACCAACCAAACATTGGGCCTCCTGCTTAGTCTTCAGGGTAGGCAGCAACAGTAACTTATTCTTAGCTGCCTGTGGAATGTCACGGGTGGCTCCTGCCCAAGTCATTCCCCCAAATTTTACCATTTGGGCAGGGCCTTGGATTTATTAGCCAGCCTCTGCTAGGCATGAGGGCCACCATTGTATTCAAATCAGCCCTAGCCTGTTCTTTGGTGTTTGGCGTTAACATAATATCGTCAATTTAATGTATCATTACACTTGATCTTCACCAAGTCCAAGTCTCTTCTAACCAAACTGTGGCAGTAAGCTGGTGAATTCGGGTAACCCTGTGGTAAATGAAGTGAACGTAAATTGTGATCCTTCCCATGTAAAATCAAATTGCGGCTGGCTTTTTTCTGAGGTTGGGATGGAGAAAAAGGCATTTGCAAGATCAATCACTGAATGCCAGCCTCCTTTAGCCTACTGTATTTTTTGCACCATTGGTACCACGTCTGGAACAGCTGAAGCCACAGGTGGCATTACTTTATTTAGGCCTCCATAGTCTACTGTCAGCCTCCATGAGCCATCTGCTTTTTCACAAGCCATACAGGGCTGTTATACAGAGTCTTTTTTGGCACCAACACTCCAGCGTTTAGCATGTCTTTAATCGAAGCAGTAATCTCCTTTTGTCCACCAGGTATCCTGTACTGTTTCCAATTTACAACCTGAGTAGGTTTGGGCAATTCTAATGGCTCCCATTTGGCATGTCCAATCAACACTGGCCTAAGGGCAGACTTACACGCCTTAAGTTTTACAATATCAGGTAGAAGGAGTGTATCCCAGTTAGACATAATATCTATACCAATAATACATTCAGGTAAGGGAGGTACAACTACTTCATACAAGATCTGTTTAACTCTTCCAATTCTCATCCAAACTTTCACCTTAGTTCCATAAACCATTGCATCCCCATATCCACCGACTCTAAACTTAGACCCCTTCAAGGTTTTATTGACAGGTTTTGGGATTACGGTACGTTGGGCTCCTATAGTCCAGGAGCCCCAAGAAGGTTTCTTTCCCACCCCCAGGCTGCTTCACGCACACACGTGCATGTGCCTCAGGTCCCCTGCTGGGGGCTGGACCAGAAGATCCTGGTCCCCTTGTCAATTGTTATCTTGATCTAATAGCTGAGGCTCTGCTTCAAATGGTCCCAGGTGGAAATTCCCATCATTAAATATCTCCCCACTGGGGTGAATAGAATGGACTTGTTTCATCTTCCTTAATATTGGTGGACCGGCAGGAGTTTCCATGGGTCTGCCCAACCACCTGTAGTGCTATATTGGAGGCTTTGTCTCAACTCCATCAATGTCCACTATGTTCACTTCATTTTTTAGTAACCATCTAAAAATCTCTGTCCTGCTGGGGTAAGTTCTTTCCCCATTGCCTCTTCCCATTCTGCTATGAATCACCCTTATGTTTCTTGCATCTGTAAGACCCACGTGGGGAACCTGTGCCAACAGATCCAACAAGGCTTCTTGGATTGTTGCTTTGTTTTGCAGTAGCAAGGTTACATGGGGTGCCCATGTAGAGGGGGCTCCCTTGATTACCATATCTGCTGTGACCTGTGTAAGGGGCATACTATTGGATGAACACCCGGATCATCCTAAAGCCATTCCAGCATGGCTCGTATAAGCAGCACATCAGCTGCTTCCTCTGGAGTGTTCCATTGGGTATTTAGAGGAGGAGAGGGGAAGTTTCCCTTCATAGGGTAAACAAGTCTCACTGCAAATTTTATCAAGGCCACCAGGCTGACCTTCCCTTCGGGGTTAACCTGCTGTGTAACTGTATCTTATATCATCATTCATGGTTATTCTGTAGTGAGTTGTGAGTCTTGCATCAACCCAGACGTAACTCTTCCATTACACAGCATTCAAAACCAAAGGCGCTGCCCCTAAATTAGTCGCTGTCACAATCCGTTTTAGTAACAGTTCCTCAGGAAGCTGAGGATACCAATCTACAAACTGAAGCAACTCCTTTACACTATAGCCCCTGGTTTCTGTAGTTTCTCGGTTTTGCCATTCCCCTCACGGACTACTTTCTTGGTGACCAGCAGCGTAGGGGAGCTTTCTGTTGTTCTCACACCATTTTTCCTTTCTGGGTTGGCCCTGAGACTATGGTTGTAACTCTGACCAGACCAGATCTGGGCTTAGTTCAGTGCTAAAATCAACCCTTTAAATTCTTTTTCCCTGCCATTGCAGCTATTACTGATAATAGAAACCTAGGAATTGTATCTCTGGTACTTTCTTTATCACTCTGTGTTTCCATATGCATTCTACTAACCAGTTCCTATGGAGTGGGATCCACCACTCCTAAATCCCATGAATAGCTTTTGCCTTGGGTAACTGAATGCAGATTAACAGCTGCTTCAGTCCATGGGTGCTTTTTATCCCATCCAGAAAACAAAAGTTTCTCATTCTCCAGTTTAACCCCTTTTTTCCAAAACCACATATTCCAGTGAGTCTGGACCATTGCAGTGAACCCACCATTCTGACACCATCTAAGTGAATAATTGATTTTATAAGGATCAGCACAAAGCTGGTTCCTGTGAGGCAGAGGTTAAAGATGTCCCAAATGTCCTACTTTTCCAAATTGCTGTACCATTCCATCATCTCTAATATCAACTATTTCCCCTCCCCCGAGTACTCTCCCTCCTGTCTTTTGGTTCCCTAATTCACTGAAACATCTCAGAACTCAAGAACTGCATCAAGGAAACGGCTCACGCAGTCGTGGAAGCTGGCAATACCCAGATCCGTGGGTCAGGCATAGGCTTCTCCCAACCCACGTGACTGCAGGGGCTGATGAATCCAAACCAGCAAGGTCAGACCACAGGCTGCTGGCTCACAAGGCTGCAGAAGCTGGCAAATCAGGTCAGACTAATAGGCCCCCTATTGCTGGCCTACTGCAGCTCCAGAGGCTGGGGAATCCCAGAGTCAGCAGGTCAGAGGGCAGGCCTCTGGCTCATGTCCCAAGAACTGGAGGTTAGATGATCATGAACTAGACACGGGGTCCAGGTACAGAGAGAGAGCCCCGCCAGGACACCCACATATATACCTTGGATGTAGGCCACACCTCAGGGAAGGTCTGAACATGAGTAAAGATGTGACTCAAGATACATCCCACACCAATCTTGCCTCATTAACATGTAGAGATTAGAATATACAACGCATAAAATGGAGGAGAGCCATACAATACAGGGAATCATGGCCTAGCCATGTTGACACATAACCTCAACAATCACAGGCTCCATGTACATTATTTGCATAGTCCCACTCAATCATTGTGAGTCACAAAGACCAAGGCTAGAAGGACCATATAAAGTAATCCATTGCAGTGCACATATTCAACCTGTATGCTCAGCAAGTAATCTGAGAAGCTGGACTATATGAAGAAGAATGCTGCATGAAGATTGGAGGAAGACTCATTAACAACATGCACTATGCAGATACACAACCTTGCTTGCTGAAAGTGAAGAAGACTTGAAGCACTTACTGATGAAGATCAAAGACTACAGCCTTCAATATGGATTACACCTGAACATAAAGAAAAAAAGTCTTCACAACTGGACCAATAAGCAACATCATGATAAAAGAAAGATTGAAGTTGTCAAGAATTTCATTTAACTTGGATCCACAATCAATGTCCATGGAAGCAGCAGTCAAGAAATCAAACAACGTATTGCTTTGGGCAAATCTGCTGCAAAAAGCTCTTTAAAGTGTTGAAAAGTAAAAACATCACTTTGCGAACTAAGTGATGACTGCAAATGAGGTGCATTTTCCAAAAATCAAACCTAGGTAACCTGCATGGAAGGCAAGACCCTACCATTGAATCATCAGTGCCTCATAGCCACTGTATTAGGGAGCATTTAGTGGAGAAATAAATAATTTGAGATGTGTAGAGGCAATATTGTATAGTGGTTAAGGCCACAGGCTCTGGAGGCAGCCCAAATATGTTCATACTTTGGTTCTACCACCTACCACTTTGTAACCTGGGGTAATAGCTTAACTTTTTTTTTTTTTTGTCAATCTACTCACCTATAGAATGGGGATAAGAATACATGTTACCTATCTCATAGTGTTTTGAAAATTTAAATCAGTTAATACATTTAACAGCCTTAGAAATAGTACCTGGCCCATATTAAATGTTAGCCGTTATTTTTTATTATTATTGCTATTATTATTAGGTCTGATAAGTGGCATGAAACTACTGAGATCCTGAACTACTTTCTCACAAGGCTCTTACTCTTGGTAAATAGTAACAAACATGTTTTCATCCAATTGGTCAAGCCATAGCCGACACAGACCAGTTGTAATATGCCTCAGCTTATGACATCAGATACACTGTAGGGCACTGTCTCTCTGATTGCAACATAATTTCCACACTAGTAGTTCTGGAACTAATGAGCCAGTGAAAACCCTTTGGAGCACATTTCTGCTCTGACACACATGGGGTTGCTGGGAGTCAGAGTTGGTTAGTTCTGGACCTGAAGGATTGTTGTGTTTGCTATGAAGCATGTTATAAGAATCATAATAGCATGTGTTGATTGCGTACTGACAGAATTCTGTGGTTGCAGGCAACAGAAATTGATTCAGGCTGAGTTAATCAGAAAAGGTCTTGATTGAAAGGACGTAGGGGGCTTTCAGAATCCCAGGAAGCTTGGCAAAAAAGGCTTGCGTCTGATCAAAGGTGGCAAGCAAAACACTTGTATTTCTGTTCATCTTTTCCCGAAACTATATTCAAATTCACAATTAAAGCTTATTTTAGAGCATAAACCTTCTATTCTAAGACAAAGAGAACAGGAGACAGTGGTAATGAAAGCCTGAAATCTATGTGTGTGTGTGTATATATATATATTTTTTATTGTACTTTAAGTGAAAGTTTACAGTTCAAGTCAGTTTCTCATACAAAAACTTATACACACATTGTTATATGACCCTACTTGCTCTCTCTACAATGTGACAACACACTCCTTCTCTCCACCCAGTATTTCCTGTGTCTTTTATTTTTTTTTATTCAACCTGCTTCTGTCCCCCTCTGCCTTTTCATGTCATCTTTAGACAGGAGCTGCCCACATAGTTTCATGTGTCTACTTGAGCTAAGAAGCACATTCCTCACCAGTGTCATTTTATGTCTTACCGTCCAGTCTAATCTTTGTCTGAAGAGTTGGCTTCAGTAATGGTTTTAGTTTTGAGCTAACAGAGAATCCGGGGGCCATGACCTCTGGCATTCCTCCAGTCTCAGTCAGACCGTTAAGCCTGGTCTTTCTACTAGAATTTGAGGTCTGCATCCCACTTGTCTCCCGCACCATCCCTGTTATGTTCCCTGTCAGGGCAGTCATTGGTGATAGCTAGGCACCATCTAGTTCAGGTCTCAGGCTGATGGAGTCTCCGGTTTATGTAGCCTTTTCTTTCTCCTGGGTTCTTATTTTCCTTGTGTCTTTGGTGCTCTTTATTCTCCTTTGCTCCAGGTGGGTTGAGACCAATTGATGCATCTTAGATGGCTTCTTGCTTTCTTTTAAGACCTCAGGTGCCACTCACCAAAGTGGGATGCAGAACTTTTTCTTAATACACTTTGTTATCCCAATTGACCTAGATTGTCCCCTGAAACCATGGTCCCAAGACCCCTACCCCTGCTACACTGTCCCTCGAAGTGTTTGGTTGTAAAAGCCTGAAATATATTTTGAGGCTTAGTCAGCTGAGACCACTATATCTTTAACCAGCAGTGAGAAAAGCCCAGAAACAAATTATTTACATGAAAAAATCCCAAAAGGTCAATGAATTAGTGATACCAGATACCTCTGGAAGTGGCAGTGAAGATGAGGTTAGAAGCAGGACGTCTGTTTGCAAGGTTGTTTCAGAAAGAGTTAGGTCCTATCCAGATTGCCTGCCTCACACCGTGTAACTGGGACTCTGCCTCTCCTTTCCCTGGAGAAAAGACTGGAGATTTAGTTTCTAGAAAGGGTAAAGCAGAGGGTCTCTGGACTCAGGAAATCCAAGCACCATTGAAGGCATCATGTTGAAAACATGAGGTTCAGTTGAAAACCTTTATACTGAAAGTTGAGACCACAGCCCCCCCCACCCCATATAACTCCCAGAACCTGCTAGAAAAATGATGTCTTCCAAGAAAGGGGTTGGAAAACATCTCTAGGGATTTAATGACACTGACACCAGGGGGTTCCTCATTAAAGTGCCCTAGCCAGATCTGCCTACACTGAAATACCCAGCTAACAGGCCCCCTCCGCATGCTTTCAGACAACTCTTAACTATGAATGGAAAACAGCAATCACTAGATATTTGAAAAGACCTTCTAGTAGGAATGACAGAGATCAAAACAAAGACAGAGAAAACATCAATTTAGAAGAAATAATTTATGCACAGTGAATAAAACTTCTAGAAAATTATCACTAGTATTCTCAGAGAATTAAAAGAAGATATTGCATCTGTGAAAGAAGCATAAGATTCTATTTCTTAAAATGAAACATTTAGTGAAGAAAAAAATCAGCTCTTGTAAATTAAAAGTGTGATAGCAGAACAACTCAGTAGAAGAACTGGAAGAGAAAGTTGAAGAAATCTCCCTGAAAGTAGAGCAAAAAACAAACAAAAACCAAAGAGATGGAGGATAGCAATGAAAAGATCAGGAAATTAGGAGAGAGATTTAACATCTTAATAATTGGAGCTATGGAAAGAGAGAACAGAGAAAACAGAGGGTAGGAAATCAACAGAGAAATTAGAAAAAACAAAATTTCCCAGGACAAGAGAATATGAATTTCCAGATTGAGGGGACCCACCAACAGATTAAAACATTAGATGTAAAAAGATACACAGAATCAAGCATATGGTTTTAAATCTCCAGAACAAATAGGGAGAAAAAGATAAGACTGTCAGAAAGGAAGAAAAAGGTCACATCCAAAGGATCAGAAATCAGAAAGACTTTAACTTCTCAACACCACCAGTGAAGCACTAAAATATTGAAGCAATACCTTCAAAATTCTGAGACGTTATTTCCCATCTAGGATTCTATACCCAGCCAAACTACAAATCGAGTATATGGATAGAATCAAGACATTTTCAGATAGACAGAATTCTAAAAATATTTACGCCCCATGATTCCCGTCTTAGGGAGCTACTGGAAAAGGTGCTCAACTCAAATGAAGGGGCACCATATATTTACTCAAATAATGCATGCATTCTGTGTTTGTTTGCCAGCCATACTGCCTGCCCAAGTGTTTTCTTAAGAGCACTATGCCAATTTTTTTACATGTTGCTGTAAAAAAATTTAGCATAGCACACTTAAACGAAAATACCTGTGGGGGAGGGCGTGGTTGGCAAACAAACGTAGAATGTGCATATTGTTTTTGTAAAGTAAAATCCAGGCCACCGGTAATCCGGTAATCCCACATAAAAGAGACTTGTAGGGAGTCTCGGGAAGGGAGATACTAGCTATACGGAATCCTAACTAGAGCAAATCAGGAATCTCTGGAAGAAACTTTGATAAACATACAGAAAACAACACAAACAAACCAATAACCACAGTAAAAAAGACAATTATTAGCCCTAAGGAAAACAGAGTTGTACAGAAGGGAAAATTATCTTGGTTTACTTCCTGGCTTAATTGGAAATAGTGTTTACACAGCATTATAAGATAACATTGTATGTTGATCTAAATAATATTTTTATATCAGTATATAGAAATGGTAGCATGTGGGCATATGTGTGGTGGGGGTGGAAGTTTGTGTGAAAGAGAGCTAACTCCTCTCCCTCCAGGGTAGGAAGTCAATAGATAAGGCCTTTTTCTCCAGTTATGAGGAATAGCCCACCAGTGAGCCTTGAAATCACTGTAGTAGGTTATGATCAGCTTTTTAAATAATGAAATAAAGTAGAATAGGATATAAATCAATGGGAGTCCATTGGATATTGTAAGGACAAATATTAGTTTTGAAATTTTTGTTTCTGTTTTATCTATTTATATATGCATATACTAGGATCATGATGGAAATGTATTTCTAAGTGTGAATTGCACTTGAAAATAGTGTGAGAAATGCTGCTTTAAAATACATCTTCAGGACCCACTACTGAAAGAGGAGGAATGGATGGTAGGTTTAAAGACCACCAGGTGTCCACTATGCTTATCATATGACAAGATCTGTAAGCTTATGATTTCACTAACTCTTCACAACTCTTGGAGGAATGTACTCTTTATATCTATTTTACAAACGAGGAGAGCGAAGTGTAGGGAATTTAAGCCATTTCCCTGGGGTAAATCTTAGAACCTGGATAGAAGCCCAAGTGTTTCCTATAATATGAAATAGAATGGTATTCTTTGATATTTCTTGTGCGTTATGAACCCTAAATAAGTGCCAGAGCTCTCTAAAGTGTTCCCCCAAAGTGCTTTTGGAATATGTCCTTGAGCCATCTATTCTTCAGCTGTTAAATGGGTGTAAGGGAAGTACATGTCTTTACTTAGACTCACCTGTTCAGGGAGGTAGTTATATTTTAAACTGTCCCCCTCTTCTGCTTTATTTCCCCCTAGACTACCATCTTCAAAGTTAGAATACTACAGTACTTTTCATTTATTTATTATTTTTTTTTAATTTTGGGGCTTCCTTCACTAGCATGTAAGCCTAATGAGGGCAAAGATCTTTTATCCATCCCAGGGCTTTTAACAGTTCATTGCATATAGGAGCAGAAGGCATTCTGTCAAAATATGTGGATGGATGGATGGACAGACTTATAAAAAGGGCTTTAACAACTGCTTCAAAACATAGTAGAGAGGATTTCAAGACAAAATTCTTAGAAAAGTTCCCAGCCTTGAACCCCGTGTATACTCAGTAAATGTTAGTGGAATTTGATTCTCCAGCATAAGAAAAGGGGAAAACATTCTTTGAAAACGAATCCAACTCGGGTGAAGAGCCACAGTTCCCTGTGACTCGATGATCTTGTTCTTGGCAATGTCCTAGCAGGGAACACGTCCTCTGGGGAGGCGCCATCTGACTTAGGAACTAAACTCTGCTTTAAATGGCAGTTGCCATGGCTAACAGTGTGTCTACACCAACAAGGAAAGATAGTGTGTACTTGCTGGCTGGGATTATAACACCTGATAACAGGAGGAAGCAAGCCAAAAGGAAAGATGGAAGCAGATGGAAGATCTGAGAGAGCCATTATCTCGGAATGGGCCACAGAAACCGGATACCTTCAGTTACGCAAGGCCTGTGGAAAGCATCCTGCACGCAGATATAACAGTTGGCCACACAGCTGAGATGATGAAATCAAAGACTAAACACAAGTTTGATGGGCCATAATTTTAGGAGAACCATCCTGAACAAAGGCCTCATTGACTTGCCCAACCCAGAGGCAATCTGAATCTTGCCTTCCTGAAGATCAAAGATTAAACCTATCAGAAGGGTCTGCTTCGTTGATGGAACGTGTGTGAACATAGTCATGACATCGGTACAAAATTAAAACTTCTGTTTAAACTTTCTGTTAAAACTTCACAAAAAATGAATATGTAACTTAATTCCACAAGGGGGCACAGTAGAAGCAAAAATCGAAACTGACATGCTTTAATTTTCTTCTGCGGCCCCCCCCTTGTCATTTTAAGCTAATATTTTAAAGAACAACCTGAAAATCTCCAGTTAAAGCCATTAATATGGTGGATCACTATTTAAACAATAACGGATATTTATTTTTGTACAAATTCCTACTGTATGTTTTTAAAAGGAAAATGGGTAATATATAGAAATGATGCCTTTTCTTTCTACGGTCTTAAACTATTTTAACAATATCAAAGGGCTTATTTGGGAATATATAGTGTCAAGCAGAAAGTTCTTTATTTTCTAAACATTTAAATGAAAGGGAAATATCCCAAAGTAGACAATTTGAAAATATGTATAGTATTAGTTGATTGATCTTTTTTAAAAATCCAAAACGTGTGTGTGTGTACATGTGTGTGCATGTACACATGTTTTTGTTGCTATCCAGTTGGTTCTGACTCCTCATGACCTTAGGTATTGCAGAACAAAAGGTTCCCCAGTTCTACGCCATTTTCATGATCCTTGGTATGTTTGGGTCCATTGTTACGGCTGTATTGTCAGTCTGTCTCCTTCAGGGTTTCCCTTATTTTCATTGGCCCTGTACTTTACCAAACACGATGCCCTTTTCTAGTGGTTAGTTTTTCATGACGATGTGTTCAAAGTAAGCAAGACGAGGTCTCAACATCCTCACTTGTAAGGAACATTCTGATTGTATTTCTTCCCTTCGAGGACTGATTTGTTGATTCTTCTAGCATTCCAAGTATATTCAATATTCTTTGCTAGCACCACAGTTCAGATACATCAGTCCTTCTGTCTTCCACCACTTATCTATCAGTTTGTCATATTTTGGTGGCTTGCACGTTGCTACAATGCTAGAAGCTATGCCACCAGTATTTCAAATACCAGCAGGGTCACCTTTGGTGGACGAGTTTCAGCAGAGCTTGAAGATTAGGAAGGAAGACCTGACAATCTGTTTGCAAGTATTAAAAAAAAATTGCAAGTATTAGCTAATGAAAACCCCATGGATCACAACAGAACAGTGTGTGTGTATCTGTACACATACATATATACACATGGCCATTCATTCAACCATATTTATAGAGCACTGACTATGTGTCGGAGCCCTGGTGGTGCAGTGGTTTAGAGCTCGGCTGCTAACCAAAAGGTTGGCAGTTCAAATCCATCAGCTGCTCCTTGGAAACACTGTAAGGCAGTTCTCCTCTGCCCTATAGGTGGCTATGAGTTGGAATTGACTCGATGGCAATGGGTTTGTTGGTTGGTTTGTTTGTTTTTAACTATGAGACTAGGGGTCCTCTTGGCACAATGGTTAAGCACTTGGCAGCTAACCAAAAGGTTGGCAATTCAGACCCACCAGCTGCTCTGTGGGAGAAAAGACCTGGCAATCTGCTCCCATAAAGATTATAGCCTAGGAAACCCTATGGGGCAATTCTACTCTGTCCTATAGCGTTGCTGTGGATCGAGATCATCTTGAGGGCACACAACAGCTATGTGAGTGGCCCTAAAATGTGACTGGGAACAAGACAGCTGAATTCCATGCTCTCATAGAGCTTACATTCAAGTTGGGGAAGAATGAGGAAAAATGAGGAAATTATAAGTTCCTTTCAGGTAGTAATAAGAACTAGGAAGTAAATAAAACTGGGTGCTGTTTAGAGAATGATGGAGGTAGGGACAACATTGGACAGAGGTGTCAGGGAAGATCTCTCAGAGGGTCACACTCGAGTTGAGATCTGAATTCCTGGTTATTGTGAGGAGCACACATATACGTAGATAAATGGCTAGAATTAGTCCAGGATGATATTCTCCCAACTGTTAAGGTTGGTTAACTCTGAAAAGAGGAAAGAGGATTGTGGTGACTTGGAGTGGTGGTGTGGCAGGTATACCAGGTGGCCGTCAAGTCGATTCCAGCTCATGGTGACGTGTGTGTGTCAGAGTAGAACTGTGTTCCTTACCATCTTCAATTGCTGATGTTTTGGAAGTAGATCACCAGGCCTTTCTTCCGAGGTACCGCTGGGTGGACTTGAACCTCAAACCTTTCTATTAGCAGCTGAGCATGTTTGTCATTAATACCAGCCCGGAACTCCTTGTGGAGGACAGGGGCAAGTAAAGAGCAACTTTAACTTTGTAGACTGATGAATTGTTCATAAGTTCTTATAATACACGGGAATGAATTTGTGTTTTGTGTATTCACACAATTTTTTAAACCAATAAAAGAGATAAAACAAAGAACAGCAAAGCTTTCACACAATGCATACAAGTTGTCTGTTCAGATTTGCAAGGACATACAGGTGCCACAATTATAGAGCCATGAAGTACAAACCCCTTTCTGACCGGGTGTTCTGTGGCTGGAAGTATTTACATTAATACAAAAAATAAATATGGCAACAATCATAAAGAAAAGGATCATTGTACGAGCCCATCTGCCTATCTCTCTGCCACCTGTGTCCCCTCCCTGACCACCGTGCGTGCCCCGACTGGATTTTTGGTCTTTGCGTGCTGCTCTCAGCATGTGAATTCTCTGCTCAGAATCTTCCTAGCATCCCTGTTCCCTCATAGGGTCAAGTCCAAACCCCTCAGCCTGGCACTCAGGGCCCTTCATGTTCTAACTGGCTTCCCCTTTGAACTTTCACGTTTATTCCAAACCATGAATTTCCGATTCCAGCCAGGCTGCTCTGGCACTGTCCTCAGAGCTGCTGTGTGTGTTTCCTCCTGCAAACTCTTCTTAGGACAGTGCTCTGGTCTCTCTACTCCTGCACCCCCAACATCTAAGCGAGGTGAAAAGCATACCAAATTCTCCAAAAGTCGTTTGTAAGCTCTAATAAGCTCAAATCCTCTTTCCCTGTAACAAAATATTTCTTAAATGTAAGCCACTCATTACCTGTATCAGAACTGTATGGACTCGTGTTTGAAATACACACACAGAGGTTTCTGAGATCAGGTATCGATATGAAGATAGATAGGGAGTCAGGGAGAGAAGTAGGTAGGTAGGGAGGGAGAGAGGTAGGTGGGTAGGTAGGTAGGTAGAGATATAGAGGGATACATAGAAAGAGAGAGAGTCCCTGGATGGTACAAATGGTTTATGCACTTTGCTGCTAACCAAAAGGTTGGAGGTTTAAGTCTACAAGAGGCACCTCAGAAGAAAGCCCCAGCAACCCCAGCAACCTACTTGCCAAAAATCAACCACTGAAAATCCTGTGGAGCACAGTTCTACTCTGACACGTGTGGGGTCACCATGAATCAGCATCGACTCTACAATAACTGTTTGGTTGGTAGATATATAGATATAATCAGAGATGTGTGTGTATATATGAAGCCCTGGTGGCAAAGTGGTTAAGAGCTCAGGCTGCTAACCAAAAGGTCAGCAGTTCAAATCCACAAGATGCTCCTTGGAAACCCTGTGGGGCAGTTCTACTCTGTCCTATATAGTCACTGTGAGTCAGAAGCGACTCGACAGCATACAACAGCAATAACAACAACAGTGTATACATGGGTTAGTAGCATACATATGTGTATTTCCTATCATAATAAATTATGGATAATATTGTGAAGAATGGGAATTCCAGAACACTTAATTATACTCATGAGGAACCTGTAATAGACCAACAGACAGTTGTTTGGGCAGAACAAGGGGATACCATGTGGTTTAAAATCAGGAACGGTGTGCGTCAGGGTTGTATCCTTTCACCATACCTATTCAATCTGTATGCCAAGCAAATAATCCAAGAAGCTGGACTATATGAAGAAGCTGGACTATATGTGGCATCAAGATTGGAGGAAGGCTCATTAACAACCTGCGATGTGCAGATGATTCAACCTTGCTTGCAGAAAGCGAAGAGGATTTGAAGCCCTTAGTGATGAAGATGAAAGACTACACCCTTCAGTATGGATTACACCTCAACATAAAGAAAACAAAAACCCTCACAACCGGGCCAGTGAGCAACATCATGATAAACAGAAAAGATTGAAGTTGTCAAGAATTTCGTTTTACTTGGATCCACAATCAATAAGCAGTAGTCAAGAAATCAAGCAACATATTGCATTAGGCAAATCTGCTGCAATGGACGTCTTTAAAGTGTCCAAAAGCACAGATACATAAACTTTCACCTAAAGATAATAAAAAAAATAAGGGCAAAGATGTTACTTTGAGGGCTAAGGTGTGCCTGACCCAAACCATGGCATTTTTGACTGCCTCATAATCATGCAAAAGGTGGACAAGGAATAAGGAAGACCTAAGAATTGATGCACTTGAATTATGGTGTTGGTGAAGAATACGGAACATACCATGGACTGCCAGAAGAACAAACAAATCTCTCTGGAGAAGTACAGCCAGAGTGCTCCTTAGAAGCGAGGATGCTGTGGGACTTTGTCTCACATGTTTTGGACATGTTATCAGGAGGGACCAGTCCATGGAGAAGGACATCATGCTTGGTAAAGCAGAGGGTCTGGAAAAGAGTGGAAGACCCTTAAGGAAATGGATTGACACAGTGGCTGCAACAATGTGCTCAAGCAGAGCAATGACTGTGAGGATGGCACAGGTTTGGGCAGTGTTTTGTTATGTTGTATATAGGGTCACTATGAGTTGGAACCAACTCAACGGCACCTAACAACAACAACACTCATTGACAGAGGCTAGAAGTAGTAACACATCCAAGTAGCAATTAGTCCATCTGGCATCCAGATCTTGATTTCTAAATATCATTCCTTAATAAAAAGAGCCAGGGCACCTTGGAGAAAGGGTTGATTCCAGAGGAAGGGCAGGGAAAATGCAAGATGAGCCTGGATCATCTTGTGCCAGAAAGTAAGGACGTGTTTAACAAAAAGAGAGAGGGGGTGAGGCAGGAGGGAGGGTATTGAAATAGCACAGGAGCCAGTCTGAAAGCCTTCCAAATGGCTGGAATTGGCACAGCTTGAACAACAAAATAAATAGTGATAATATTGTGTTATCAATCCCAAAATAAAATAATTATCTATTAGTCCATACTAATATAAACAAACAAAAAAGGAACTGAATAAGTAATTGAATGAAAGAGAAATGGTAAGTCTTCTTTACATAAAAATTCCAGTTAATACATCTTGAAAGAATGAAGAAAACAGAAAATCACCATTAGAACACCATAGTAATAATTCCCATGCACAAGATCCATGAGTGAATGCTAGAATTAGGGAGTGAAAGTTTAGCCAGAAACAGGATATTTGCATGGTTTCCAAGTATCTCCTTCAAAATATTTAATACTTACAAAGGGGAACATAGAAAGTTTACAGTGGAGAATTGTCTTAGTTATCTAGTGCTGCTATGACAGAAATACCACAAGTGGATGGATTTAACAAACAGAAATTTATTATCTTACAGTTGAGGAGGCTAGAAGTCCGAATTCAGGGTGCCGGCTCTGGGGGAAGGTGCACGTCTCTTTTGAGCTTCTGCTCTTGGGCGACCTTCATGTGGCTTGGCATCTCTCTTCCTGCATATCTCAAAAGAAATTGACTCAAGACATACCCTACACTAATCTTGCCTTATTAACATAACAAAGAGGACCTATTCCCAGATGGGATTATAACCAAAAAAAAAAAAAAAACGTTGCTGGAGTCAATTCTGACTCAAATCAACCCTATGTGACAGAGTAAAACTGTCCTGTAGGATTTCCAAGGAGCAGCTGGTGGATTCAAACTGCTGACCTTTTGGTTAGCAGCTGTAGCTCTTTAACTGTTGCACGACCAGAGGTCCAAAGAGGTTAGGATTTACAACACATATTTTGGGGGGATGTGATTCAGTCTATAACAAGAACATTGGCAGGTACCACCTTAGCCAAGTGATCAAGGTTAACATCACTGGAGACACATAGCGACATCCTGTGCCTCCCTGATGTGATGCACTGAGAAGGACACAGCATCATTTCCATGGTGTTCTTCCCAGCGATGCATAACGTCAGCCTAATGAGGCAGTATCAGACAAACTCCAAGTTGAAGGACTTTGTACATAATAACTAACCAGCGCTCTTCAAAGGTGTTAAGGTCGTAAAGAGAAGGAAAGACTGAGCAATTGTCATAGATTGGAGTAGACCAAGAAGGCATGGCAATTAAATAAAATGTGAGATCTTCAGTTAGACCTTGGAACAGCAAAAAGGCATTAGTGGGAAAGAAGCTGGTGAAATCTAAGCAGGTTTTGTAGTTTACTTCATAGTATTGTACCAAGATTAGTTTCTGAGTTTTGATAAATGTTCTGTGGTTGTGTAAGATGTTAACGCAAGGGGGAAATTGGGTGAAAGGAACATGGGAACTCTCTGGACTATTTTTGCAACTCTTCTACAAGTCTAAAATGATCTCCAGGTACAAAGTTTAAAAATTCATACACACAACCTAATAACAACAACAACAACAGTAGCTATGCATATGTATACAATGACTTATATGCCTATTATATTTGTGGTCACCGAGATTTCAAATAGCTGTCTCATTTTTCTATTATATACTTTGGTATTGGTTTGATAAATACGGTTGTCCAACGTGTTAAGAGAACTTCCTATGAGACAGTAATTGTTTTTTCCAATTCTGACTCTTTTATATCTGTATAAAAAAAATTTTTTTTATAGATATAATAAAATAGCCAATAGATACCAGTTAAGAAATCTAGCTTGATGGTTCTGTTCCACAACATGTTACAAATAAATTGTCTAAGTTTGAGAAAGTTGCTACGACAATTTGACTGTTTCCTCATCTGAAAACTGGGAATAAAAACACCTGGTCTGCTTGTTCTATATCGAAATGTTGAGAAGGGTATTAGATAATGTATGAAAATACAGTCGCTTGGTCCACACTAGGGACTCAATAAACGATGAATCTGATTAAGGTTTTAAAGTGCTTCTCTAAACTTTAAAGCAATATGTAATATGAAGTAAAACTATTAAACTCTAAAAGAAAAAAAATCATACATACATATATGCAAGTTCCCGGGCTCCGCCTCGGACCTAATTAATCGAAGTCTGGAGGTGGGCCGTGGGAATGGCACTTTAAGCAAGCTTCTTGGGTGATTCTCATGTACGCTGAAGCGTAAGAACAACTGCTCATTGATGGCTGCACATCCACTACAGCTGTCATTTGCGTTGCAAACATACTGTGTCCTGCTTTATGTTAGGTGAGAGTCAGCATGGCAGGGCAGGACCATAAGCTTTGGTGTCAAAGAGCTCTGGTTTCATCCAGGCGCTGCCATTTATTAGTGTTGACCTTGGGTAGCTCTTTAGACTCATCTGTCACATAGGAGTACGTAATAAATAATACCATCCTAGCAGGGTTGTCGAGGCACTGGAGAGAATGTACATGAAATGGCCAGAACGGTGCTTAACACATAACACGTGCTGAGAAAGTGAAAGGAATTATTATTCCTAGACATTTGAGAGTTTCTTCATTGACCAAAATATCAGTTGATTGAATGTTTAGTATAGCTGTGTGGCCTTGTGGACGTTAAAGTTACTTAACCTGTTTTCTTATCTATAAAATAGGGATAATAATAGTACTAACTCATTAGGTTGTAGGTTGTTGGGAGGGTTTAAATGAAGTAATATGTGGCAAGCGCTTTGAATAGCGTTGCTGTTGTTAGGTGCCGTAGAGTTGGTTCTGACTCCTAGCGACTCCGTGTACAACAGAACAAAGCGCTGCCCAATCCCATGCCATCCCCACATCATTGCTGTGTTTGAGCCCGTTGTTGCAGCCACTGTACCAATTCATCTCATCAAGGGTCTTCCTCTTTTTTCACTGACCCTCTTCTTTGAAAGATCAAGCATGATGTCCTTCTCCAGGGACTGGTCCCCCCGATAACATGTCCAAAGTATGTGAGATGAAGTCTCACCATCTCATTTCTAAAGGGCGCTCTGGCTGTACTTCTTCCAAGACGGATATGTTTGTTCTTCTGGCCATCCGTGGTATATTCAGCATTCTTTGCCAACACCATAAGTCAAAGGCTTCAGTTCTTCTTTGATCTTCCTTATTCATTGTTCAGGTTTCGCATGCATAGGAGGTGATTGAAAATACCATGGCTTGGGTCAGGCGCACCTTAATCCTCAGAGTAACGTCTTTGCTTTTTAACACTTTAAAGAAGTCTTTTACAGGAGGTTTGCAGATAGTACCTAGCACATAATAAGCGCTATGTAACTGGTCACAGTTACTGTAATTAGAATAGTGGGATTGTTATTGGTGTTGTAGTTGGCCCATTGCTTCTTTTAACCATGGGTTTGCATCTTTCAGATTTTCAGTTCTGTTTACTAAAGGATCACTCAGAGGCTACCCTAAGTTTATTTTAAAATGTTAATTATTATTGGGCTTTCTCCCTTCCCTCAGTAATTATTGTCTCCATAATAGCCTGCTTCAAGATAGGTCCAGTGTACATTTTTTGAAAAAGAGTGAGAGAATGGTGAAAGAAAAGAGAAATTGTTTTATGAAATTAAAAATATGTGTTGAAATGTGGAATTTCTTTTCTGATTTTGGTTTAGCAAATTAAGAAATCTTGGTCATGAAGGAGAAAAGTCCATACATCCTAGAAGCCCCAGTTTATTCCATTTATGTTTCTGTAGAATGAGAAGTGCCAAAAGAACGAACAAATCTGTCTTAAAAGAAGTACAACCAGAATGCTCCTTAGAGGCAAGGACGGAGAGACTGCGTCTTACATACTTTGGATGTGTTGTCAGGAGGGATCAGTGCCTGGAGAAGGACACCATGCTTGGCTAAGTACCGGGTCAGCGGAAAAGAGGAAGACCCTCAACGAGGTGGATTGACACAGTCGCTGCAACAATGAGCTCGAGTATAACAACGATTGTAAGGATGGCGCAGGACCGGGCAGTGTTTCATTCTGTTGTGCATGGGGTCACTATGAGTCAGAACTGACTTGATGGCACCTAACAACAACAACAGAATGAGAAGGGGCAAGGAACACTATACATTTTTCCCAGAATCTCCCACCCAGTAGAAAGTGCTCTGTTAGATAGAAGGAGGTAGGCTAGAGGGGGCGCTGTCCAGATTTCTCTTCCTCTTTTGCAGCCAGATGGCCTCCTTTTCTGCTTTTTCCCTAGACATTTTCCCTAGAGAAGTGTCTGCTCCAGAAATGACTGATGTTTTAAAACAGGAGGGGAAGAAAAAGACAGGGTCCTGTATAATTATGGAAATTAAAAAATTATCTTTGAATAACTCCTAAGAATATATTTGTTTTTTTTTTAAAAAAAACCTGTCGCCATCTATTCCAGCTAATAGCAACCCTATAGGATGGAGTAGAGCTGCCCTATAGGGTTTCCAGGGAGTGGCTGGTGGAGTCTAACTGCCAACCTTTTGGTTAGCAGGCAAGCTTTTAACCACTGCACCACCAAAAGATCAGCGATTTGAACCTGCCCAGCAGCTCCATGGGAGAAAGACCTGGAGATCTGCTCCCATAAAGATTACAGCATAGGATACTCTATGGGGCAGTTCTACTCTGTCACATGGGTTTGCTGTGAGTCAAAATCGACTCGAGGGTACCTAACAACAACAAGAGTGGTAAGTAAATGGAATGATAGACACCTGGCCCTCCTGTTCACAGAGACCTACAGAATAATGCACAGGCCCACACAAGTGAAAGAAAGATATTCTGTGTGGTCGATGTTATATTGGCTTTCTCTTCAGGAACTGGGACTTTTCAGTTGTTCACAGAACCACTCAGGTCCCAGAACCTGTCCTTCTTTTCTGCAATCAGCCTTGAAACAGATTTAAAGTTAACAATGGCTCTAAGATGGTTCAACAACTGAATTCTAAATGGGGGAAGCAAGCAATACACAAGAAAAGAATTTAACAAAGGCCACTGGTTGTGAGAAGTGATGGAAAGAAGGAAGTAGGATGATGTGGTGATGAGAATGAGGAGGACAAGAGGAAGAAGGTCTCCAGGAAAGCCTTTCTCAGGAGGTGACATTCACGCTCGAATCTGAAGGATGGGTGTTCTAGAATATTAAGTGAAAAACTCTGCCTTGTATTTGGGAGATCTCGGCTAGCACGTCACTAACAGGCATGGGAAGTTGCTCATCATCAACTACCAAACCAAACCAAACCTGTTGCCTCCGAGTCAATTCTGACTCACAGCCACCCTATAGGACAGAGTAGAACTGCCCCATGGGGTTTCCAAGGGGTGCCTGGTGGATTCCAACTGCCAACCTTTATGTTAGCAGCCGTAGCTCTTAACCACTATGCCACCAGGGTTTCCGTCATCAACCACAGGAGCTGCAAAAACCAAAACACCAAGCCCATTGCCATCAGATTGATCCCGATTCATGGTGACCCCATGTGCTGCGGTGTGGAGCTGTGCTGCATAGGGTTTTCAAGGCTGTAGCCTTTTCAAGCAGATCACCAGGGCTTTATTCTGAGGCACCCCGGGTACGTTTGAACTGCCAACCTTTTGGTTAGTAGTCGAGCACTTAATCATTTGTGGCACCCAGGGGCTCCTCTGGGAGATGCGTGGAACTGTCTCTGGAACCCCCAAAGGGGGTGAGGATGTGAACTTACTGCTACTTCATTTACATCAACAGAACCATCATTAATTTCCACGCTCATCATAGTTTTAATACTTTAGGCAATTGTCTAAAACGATAGTTCACAAACCTTGAAAATAACTAAAGCATTAGGGGTTGTGCATGTATTTTGTAATTGATAAAGATGTAGTTTTTAAACACACTTGAGGGCCTTCTCCACCTCATTATGGTGAGCATAGAGAGTGAAGTGAGAGAAATTCCAAAAGCTGATTCGTTTGTTAAATGAAAAATCCATAGGTTTTTTTTTTTTTTCTGAAAGAGGGGACTTACTTGCTTCTTTCTATCTAAGTGAAGATGTAAGAGCCTCTCAGACAGAGGAGACCCTGGTCATAAGTAGGAAGAGAATTAAAAGCTCGTCAACTCTCTATTAGGTTCATTTCACTCCCTACCCTGTGCTGACCTTGACAATAACAGAACTGTAATTAAAAGTTTACGGCTCTAATGCAGTAGCCAGGTGCCCCAGGGTTCCTGGAGGCCCCCACCAGTGTCCTTCACCAGCCACTTCTTCTGACCCCTCCTCTACCCCACTGGGAGCTGTGGTGCTAGGGGACGAGGTCATCCTGCCCGGCCACCTTCTATCCCACTGCCTCCCCTCTGAGGAGCTTCTTCCTCCTGTACACAACCACCACTGGTTGCTGTTGAGTCGATTCTGACTCATGGCGGCCCCATGGGTGCTAGAGTGGAACTGTGCCCCGTACAGCTTTCAGTGGCTGATTTGTAGGAATTACATCGCCAGGCCTTTCTTCCAAGACATCTCTGGGTAGACCCGAACTCCAACCTTCCATTAGCTGCCGAGCACGTTAACTATTTGCATTATCCAGGGAGTTTTCCCTCTACACAGGGCCGGGCATTTCTCTCTGGATGCAAACAAGCAACAGTGACCTTTTATATTCTCTTTGCCCTCACCCCTGCCACCACCTCCTACCTCCTCCTCCTTTTCTTCATTCCCTCCTTTTTAACTAAGGAATCCCTCCTTGGTCATACAGTGAGGCTGTAGTGACTGAGGAGGGAACCCCTTCCTATCCAATCATCCCAACCTGCTCCAGCCCCTCAGCCTCCCAGACCCTCATTCAGTTTGTTGTAAATTCTCCCAGGAGCTGTTTTACTGTCCACTTTTCAAGATGAAAAATAAATAAATAAATACCTTAAAAACAAACAAAAATACCCACAAGTTTAAAGAGCAAAATGCAGAGCAGTAATGGGTTTTTTGGTAATTATGCTTTTTTTTTTTAATTTTTAGAATTTGTCAGTTTTTACTGTGTGTTTGCTGTTGGTATTTCACCAAGGCAGCCATTTCTTTGTTGAATTCAGATGACCGAAGAAGGGCCATACTCTTGAACAAAACTAAACACACATGAAACAAAGCACAAAGTCATCTTTAGCCTAACTTTTTACACAGTTTCTCAGTTCTCAATTACTTTGTACACAGGCTTCTGTGTTGAGTTGAATTGTAACTGCTGCTTTTTTGTGTTTGGAGAAAGTACGATGATTAAACTTGAAACCTTAAGAAAAAAAAGGAAAAAGTTTAAGGCTCTAAAGCCAGAAAACCCTCGGGGTGTTCTAGGAGGTGAAAGAATGCCACTGACAGAAGATGAGGCTGGAGAGGTGGCCCCAGTACGTACGTCCTTCCAAACCTTTTACAGACCATGGTACGGTGTTGAACTCTATTTAAAGGGCAGCGAAAAGTCTTCAAGGCGTTTAAGGATAAAAGCAACGAGACCTAATGTAGGTTTTTTTTTTTTTCTTTCCCCAAGCCCTCTGGTCATTTCGTAATAACGTAAGGGTCAGTACCTCAGGAAGATATAACAGCCCTAAATGAATGTGCATGTAACGATAGAACTTCAAAACCCATGAAGCAAAAAGAGACAAAGCTGAGGGTAGAAACAGGCAAATCCACAGTCATGGCTGGAAGTTTCAACACTCCCTTACAGAAAATCGGTCAGGATGTAGAAGACACTATCAGCTAAGGGACCTAACTGACAGCTATAGAATTTATAGAACACTCCGCCAACAACTGCAGAATAAATATTCTTCTCTAACGTACAGGGAACATTCACCAAGAGAGACCATCCGCTGGGCCATAAGTTTTCAGTGGCTGATTTTTCGGAAGCAGATCTTCAGGTCTTTCTTCCAAGGAGCCTCTGGGTGGAAATGAACCTCCAACCTTTCAGTTAGCAGCGAGTGCTTAACCGTTTATGCCATCCAGGACTCTGGACCATAAAACAAATCTCAGTAGATTTAAAATGATTGAAATCATATACCGCATGTTCTCTGACTAAAAGGAAATTAAATTAGAAATGAATAACAAAAAACTATCTGGAAAATCCCAAATACTTGGAAATTATGCAACATGCTTCTAAGTAACCCACGGGCCAAAAAAAGACATCACACTGGAAATGTCAGAATCCATCTGGCTGCTGTGTGGGGGATGGACTGGAGTTGGGCGAGTGTGGATGTAGGGAGACGGGATCGATCTTTTCAGAGTGCCAGGGAGCTGTAATGGCACCCTGGGCTCAGAACGAGACAGTGGAGAAAGAGAAATGGGTAGACTCGGACGTATTCTGGAGGTAGAACCTATTGGACTTGCCGAGACTTGGATGTGGGGGTGTGGGAAGGCACTTCACCAGCTCAATCTCTCACCACTCCTCGCTCTCCCACCACACAGCCCCACCCAACAACTTGCAGCCCTACCATGTGGCATGCTTTCTTTTCATCTCTGGGCCTTTTCACATGCTGTTTCACTTACCTTCAGCACCCTTGCCCTGCTCTTCACTGACTCATCTCTCACGTGAGGTGCCACTTCTGGGAAGCCTTCCCTAGTTTCACGTCAGATTGGTTTATGTGCTCTGCTTTGTGCTTCTGTGCCAGCCCTGTCGTCACCTACACTGTACTTTTCCTCTTATCTGTCTGCCTTGAGAACTGTATCTCATTCTCTTTATTACTTTCAATTACTGCTGCTACTACCACCACTACTGCTGCTACTGCTGCTGTTACTACTTCTGCTACGACTGTTGCTGCTGCTTGCTACTACTGCTGCTTCTACTGCTACTACTGCTGCTGCTGCTCCTGCTGCTGCTACCACTGCTACCGCTGCTGCTCCTGCTGCTACCGCTGCTGCTACTACTATTGCTGCTGCTGCTATTGCTGCCCTTACTACCGCTGCTGCTACTACTATTGCTGCTGCTGCTATTGCTGCCCTTACTACCGCTGCTGCTACTACTATTGCTGCTGCTGCTACTACTATTGCTGCTGCTGCTATTGCTGCCCTTACTACCGCTGCTGCTACTACTATTGCTGCTGCTGCTATTGCTGCCCTTACTACCGCTGCTGCTACACCTGCTGCTGCTATTGCTGCCCTTACTACCGCTGCTGCTACACCTGCTGCTGCTGCTACTACTATTGCTGCTGCTGCTACTACTATTGCTGCTGCTGCTACTACTATTGCTGCTGCTGCTACTGCTGCCCTTACTACCGCTGCTGCTACACCTGCTGCTGCTGCTACTACTATGATTACTGTTGCTGACGCTGCTACTACTGCTACTGTCACTACTGCGGCTACAATTACTACTACTACTGCTACTACTATTGCTGCTGCTGCCACCATATTGTGGCTGTGGCTATTACTAGTGCTAATACTCTACTGCTGCTACTACTGCTACTGCTACTGCTGTTGTGGCTTCTACTGCTATTACCGCTGCCGCTACCTCTGCTGCCGCTAACACTGCCGCCACCAAGGCCAGTTACAATGACCTGGGCTGAGGCAAGGAACCTGGCCTTGGAGACCGCGGTGAGAGTGATGATATCAGACGGCATTTACTGAAGGCGCCGGGGCTTCACACACAGGGTCTCCCGTAATGGTCCCAGCGGCACTGTGAAGCGGGCTCTCAACCTTCTTTATAGGTTGGGGAAACTGAGGCTTTCCCGGCTTAAGCAGCTTGCCCAAGATCACACAGTCAGTGGTGGAAGTGGGGTTGGAACACAGGTAGTCACATTGCAGACCCCAAGCTTTCAGCCGCCAAGTCGTCCCGTCAAAGTCAGAAGAGGTTTGAGCAAAACGAACTGGAAGGTGCGCGGTGAGCCTGCGGTCCCCGTCCCGCCTGCGGTCCCCGTCCCGCCTGTGGCCAGAGGGCTGAGCAGGTCATCAAGGCAGCTGCCCAGGTTGGAGCAGTGGAAGGGGCGGGACGGGGAGACCCGTGACAACCAGCAGCACCATGTACAAATAGCTGTTGTGTGCGGCCTTTTTTCCCCACTCTAAGAAAACAAAGGCTTCGTTTCTAGTGCTGACTAATTTCCATAAAGGAATTATAATGGCTAATTTTATATCCTTTTGGTAAATTTTCCTCTTCCATCATAACACGGCCAACAATGATCCTCTTCAAATTAATACCAACAATACTTGCTGCAGAATTAGCCTTCACAGAGGCAACGTGATTTTTTTGTCTTTTTTTTCCTCCAGATAAAGAGTAAAAAGGCCGCCCATACTTGTTTTCAGTTAAGGTAATAAGTGGATTATGGTATTAAAAACATTCAAAAACTTCAGTTTTTCACTGCTTGACTCTATAAAAAGCCTTTTTTTTACTGTCGACACGTTTTGAAGTGCTGTGGGGAGTGATGCGAATGGTAACGAATTAACACTTGCCATTTTAAATGAGCCAACACAGAGACCACTTACAGCAACAGTACCTGCTATTTATTGAGCACTTACTATGTACCGGAGCCCTGCTGGCAGGCTCGGTGGTTAAGATTGGCAGTTCGAATCCACCAGCCACTCCATGGAAACACTATGGGGCAGTTCTGCTCTGTCCTATGGGGTCACTGTGAGTCAGAATCAACGTGACAGCAACAGGTTTTCGTTTACTGTATATCAGCCACAGTATTGAGTACCGTGTGTGCGTTATTTCACTTAATTGTTATAACAACCCAGGGTGGGGCTGGAGGTGGTGGTGGTTTTGCTTTCCACCTTTTACAAATGGGGAAACTGAGACCTGGAAAGACTGAGCAACTTGTCCTAAGTTACAGGGCTAGTGGGTCATGCTGCCAGGATCTGAACTCAGAAATGCCAGACTCAAGATTCTTAGACACTGTGTTTGTACTATGTCTCTGAGATGTAACTTTGGGATTACTTTTTTTAATGTCAGTTGCCAACCACTCTACATGCCAACACTTTCCTGTTCTTGACCTGGGGTTCCCCATTACCAGCTTTCCTGTCCCCTCCTGCCGTCTCATCCTTGCCCCATGGCTGATGTGCCCATTTAGTCACATTTTGTTTTATGGGCCTGTCTAATCTTTGGCAGAAGGGCGAACCTCGCGAATGATTTCATTACTGAGCTAAAATGGTGACCGGGGACCATACTCTCAGGTTTTCTCCCGTCTCTGTCAGACCAGTAAGTCTGGTCTTTTTTGTTTTTGTTTTTGTGAGTTAGAATTTTGCTCTACGTTTTTCTTCAGCTCTGTCTGGGAGCCTCTGTTGTGATCCCTGTCAGAGCAGTCAGTGGTAGTAGCCCACACCATCTAGTTGTGCTGGACTCAGTCTGGTGGAGGCTGTGCTAGTTGTGGTCCATTAGTCCTTTGGATTAATCTTTCCCTTGTGTCTTTGGTTTTCTTCATTCTGCCTTGCTCCCAATGAGGTGAGACCAATGGAGTATCTTAGATGGCTGTTCACAGACTTTTAAGACCCCAGAGGCTACTCACCAAAGTAGAATGTAGAACATTTTCTTTATAAACTATGTTACACCAACTGAGCTAGATGTTCCCTGAGATCATGGTCCCTACAGCCCTCAGCCCAGTAATTTGGTCCCTCAGGGAGTTTGGATGTATCTACGGAGCTTCCACAACCTTGCCTTGGACAAGTCGTACTGGCTTCTCCAGTATTGTGTACTATCTTACCCTCCACCAAAGTTACCACTTATCTGTTGTCTGTTTAGTGTTTTTCCATCTCCACCCCTCCCCTCCCTCCTAACCATCAAAGATTGTTTCTTTTTTTGTGTAAACCTCTTCATGAGTTTTTATAGTAGCTAGTAGTGGCCTCATACAGTAGTCATCCTTTTGTGATTGACTTATTTCACTCAGCATAATGGCCTCCAGATTCATCCATGTTGTGAGATGCTTTGCAGATCTATCATTGTTCTGTATTGTTGTGTAGTCTTCCATTGTGTGTGTGTACCATAGTTTATCCATTCATCTGTTGATGAGTACTAGATTGTTTCCGTCTTTTTGCTATCATGAATAACGCTGCAATGGACATGGATGTGCATCTGTCTATTCATGTGACTTAAAAAAAAACACTGTGAAGGTGAGAAGATAAGGGGGCAGGGAAGCTAGAGTGCTGGAAATGGAACAGCCAGAACACAATTAATGAGAACGTTGACATAATGTGGAAAATGTAACTAATGTCATTGATCAATTTGTCTGAAAATTGTCAAAGGGGAACCTAACTTTCTGCGTAAGCTTTCACCAAAAACATAATAAAATATTATTTTTTAAAAATATGCTATATATGCCAAGCAAGGAGCCCTGGTGGCACAGTGTTTAAGCTTTCAGCTGCTCACCCAAAGGTTGGCAGTTCGAATCTACCAGCCACTCCTTGGAAACCCTATGGGGCAGTTCTACTCTGTCATATAAAGGCACTATGAGTTGGAATCAACTTGACGGCAGTGAGCTTGGTTGGTTTGATGCTAAGCAAAACCCATCTATACGCTGGATTTGACCCACAGTTTTCAACCTCTAGTTTAGGCTGAACTGGCTCCTTAAGTGAAGATTTGTATGTTTCCCAAAAGTAGCAGCCAACTCACCAGAAAGCATGGCTTCAAAATGGAGCATCATCAGAGGAAGGTTCTAGAGAAAGGCTCTTTAGAGGGTCTCCCATCCATGCTGATTTGGGTCTGGGGCTTGTGTGGTTGCCATCTGGTGGGAACCAGAGCTGTTATTCAAGGGTCCTTTTAATGCTTGCCACTTGTCTGCTAACTTTGTACCACCTTCCGCTACTGGATTCCAGACCAACCCACCACAGTAAGACTATTGTCGTTATTGGGTGCTATGGAGTCGATTCCGACTCGTAGCATAGCAACCCCATGTGACAGAGTAGAACTGCTCCATAGGGTTTCCTAGGCTGTAATCTTTATGGAAACAGTTTTCCATATCTTTTCTCCCACAAAAGCGCTTGGTGGGTTTGAACTGCCAACCTTGCGGTTACGAGCCAAGTGCTTAACCATGGTACCACCAGGGCTCCTTAGGGTAAGGCTAGGAAGTGATTAACTAAAATGAGCTGTTAGACTACTACCTGAGGGTTGCCCCCTTATTGGCAGAGATCCAAAAGTTTGATCAGAGACTGAGTTGGTGAAGATGAGGGGAAGGAGACATTCCTCACATGGTGGGTAGAAGCATAAATTGGTCCACTTTTATGAAGGTAGTTTGGCAATGTCTGTCAGAATTACAAGTGCATATATTCTTATCCTACAGATAGATTCATCTGTGTTTGAAATGACTCAACATGAGGTTTTTGATTGCAGCCTTGTTTGTAATAACAAAAGCTTGAGAACAACTTAAATGCTCTGTATTTTCAGCCTGGATAAATTATAGTAAATCCACGTGATGGAATACTATACCGGCATAAAAAATAATAAAAACACTTTATGTACTGATATGGAAAGATCTCTTACGTGTACTATTGTTTAAAAAAAAAAAAGGCCGTTGACATTTGTAAAGACTGATATACCATTTGTAGCATAAAAAGGGGAAACTGAATATGGATAGCTGTTTATTCTTATATGCATAAAATGTCTCTGGCACAATGCAGAGGAATTCAATAACATTGTTTACCTCTAAGTAGCAGACCTGGTAACTGAGGGAAAAAGAAGGAAAAACTTATCAATGAATTTGCCTTAATATACTTTTATTTTTACACCATGTAAATATTTAATAAAATTTTTTTAAAATGAAATGCTATATTATGTGTTCAGAAATTTTTCTAAAAAGATATCTATTGTAGTGTTGCTCATAATAGTAAAAAAGTGGGAGCAATCTCGATGTCGAATAATAGGATATTGGTTAGGTAAAAAACTTAGTGTATTTAAAATTGTTCTGATTCTATAAATTTTCTGATACAGCCCGTTTGGCTTTTTCATTGCTGATTAAAGACACTGTCTTTAGTATAGCTTCATACAGAACTTCCTCCAGCCTCCAGATCTTTTTAGTTTTCTTTTTCTAGATTCTTCAACTATTTTTGTTTTCTTTTTTTATTTGTTTTATTGAGGAGCGGTAATCACATTTGTTCAATTGAAGAAATTAATGCCTTAAGACCAAGGAAAAAAAAGAAACTTACCAAATGAGTGAGCTTGAATTTGCTCAACACATTTCTGCATAACCGTTATGTAATTAAAACATTAACATCATATGCTTTTATTCAAGCCTTCTAAGATACTCAGCTCTAAAGAGAAAAAAATTTGTACTTTTTCACAAGGGTTGAGATCATTTTCTCTTCCTCTCTGATGCTCTAATTCTAAATTGACTGTTTCTTGGAACACCATGAAGTCTCATGTTCCTTTAAACACATTCTAGAGCATGGCTTCATCTGGCTGTAACTTTATTTTCCAAAATCTCGCAATCACTAATGTTTTATGACACACAAACTTGGACAGAACACTTGGCTATGCTTCAGTTTTCCTTCCCAGTGAGATGAGATTGGCAGGAGGGTGAATCCTTGGGAGTGTCTTGGGCATCTAGGATATCTTAACTAGTATTTCCATGTAATACCTAATTAGTGTCATAACATATATTAATGCTTTTAAAGATATTTTGCCCTTTCTCTGCAGGGCTCTGTAGTTGTAGTTTTCAAAAAATAGTTGGCAGACTAGTGCTTATCTGTGACAAAGTTTTCCCTCCCGTAAGAAATATAAGAAAAAAAAAAGGATAATATGGTGGGTTTAAAAAAAAAAAAAATTAGTGTACTCAATTTAAAGAATTCATCCTAATTCTGACATTAGGATTTTCAGGTAGTTAAAATAGGTGTCAAGATCATCTTCTTCTATGAAATGGTGATGATGGTAGATGATAGTTATTTTTTATTAGTTTGTAAAATCCATTCCTGTAATAGGTAAGGAAAGAAAGATAAATCCTAATCATGGCATAGGCTTTGAAATTACTCAAGTCTGAAATCTCCTTGAAATGCCCCTATTTATCAATTTTAAATATTGAGGGCCCCAATGGAGTGTTATTATGGTATTAGGATGATGATAGCCCAGGAATCTAAGAAAATTCTATTGTTTCTTTGGTTAAGCCACCATTAAATTTAGGGAACGATGGCAAAACAAGGCAAATAACATTTTATTGTTAGCTGAGGTTTTGAATTCTCAAAACCCAGGGCAAAACTCTGGTAAAGCTGAGCAGTTAGCATTGGAGAACTCGTTTACCTAAGGTGGCTGGCTTGAATGGTCTGCAAAGGAAAATGGCAAACTACCACCCATGAGCTGAGAATGGTTTTTACATTTAAAATTGTTGGAAAAATCAAATGAAGATTTCAGTGTCCCTAAATAAAGTTTTATTGGAACACAGCCACACTCATTCATTTACGTATTGTTAATGGCTATTTTCATGCTCTAACGGCAGATTCGAGCAGTTTGCAACAGAGAGTAAAATATTCACTGTCTTGCCTTTTTTAAGAAAGAGTTCACCGATACCTGATGTACCAATGAAGGTGGCCAAAAACTTGCTTTGCCTATTCCCAAGTCCAAATCTTAGCTAAAAATATCATTTCACAAAGATGCAGAACCATGACCACCAACACTAGGTGAAATGAATCCAGAGACAGAGTGTTTACCCCAAAGCCTGGCATGAGCTGGTCTAGAGATTGTCCACTTCAGGTTTTCTCATGCAGACCTGGCGGTTCCAAGGAAAAGCTAGCTCTAAGAGAGAAAGACAAAATGATCTTACTGGAGGAAGGAAGAAAAGAAAGCCTCGGTAATTTGCAGATTTTTTTTTTCATTCATTTAAAAACTCAACCATTATTAAATACAGCCCAGGGTCCTGGAATTGAACCAATCTAGATCAAGATTTATCTTCCTTTAAAGTCTCTGCCACTTGTTTGACCCTTATTCCTCAAGTCCAAAGAGAAGGAAGGAAGGGAGCCAAGGGTGGTACTCTTTCTAGAACCCACATTAATCAATGAAAATTGGTGACATTTTATATGTATCAGAACACTTCATTATTTCTGACCTGTTTTTGTTTTTCTCCACCTCTGCTCCTGATACACACAAAGGTGATTTTAAAGGATGTGGACTCCCTTCTCTATGTGGACACTGATGTTCTCTTCCTGAGACCTGTCGATGATATCTGGAAGCTTCTGAGGCACTTTAATTCCACCCAGCTTGCAGCCATGGCCCCTGAGCATGAAATCCCCAAGATTGGCTGGTACAGTCGTTTTGCTCGTCACCCTTTCTATGGTGCTGCGGGAGTTAATTCAGGAGTCATGTTAATGAACTTAACACGCATCAGAAGTACCCAGTTCAAGGTAAGGAAATACTTTAAAATTCCTTGTGTATAAATCTGGGCTATAGTGTATCTTTTGAACAGTGACATTGCTAGGGAGTGTCAGTGTGCTGATTTTGGAAATATGTGGCCTTGGGTGAGAATGGGAGGACCCAAGGGAGAGAAAAGTATTTAGAAAGTTAGGGAATACTTCATTGTTTAGGAAAAGCCTAAGTAGCTATGAATTTCACGATTCAGCTGGGTTACCTACCATTCAGAAATATCATTTTGCATTTCTGAATTCCATAATCTTTGAACTCTGTGCTTATCCAAGGCTTCAAAAACCATGGAAAATTTTTAGGAATTATCCTAGGGATATATTTATATACACCCACAGAGATATTTGTACAAGGGTGTTCATTGCCTCATCTTTTATCCTAGCAGAGAAATGGAAAGAATCTAAATGAATATCAGTGGAGAATGAGTCAAAAAAAAATTATCCCCTATTAAAAGGAGTTAGGTAAATCTACGTGACATGAACTATTTAAGCTTGGCGGTAACCAAGTGATTCAAACTCACCGAGCATTGCCACAAAAGAAAGGCCTGGCAACCTGCTTTTGTAAAGATTACAGCCAAGAAAACCGTATGGAGCAGTTCTACCCTATAACATATGGGGTCACCATGAGTTGAAATCTGCTCAGACAGCACAAGACAGTAGCAACAACATAACTGGTGATAAATAAGATATCTAAGTGAAAGAGTTAAAATGTTCTCAAGCTGAAAGAACTGAAAAAAATTCAAGCCTGGAGTTGCAGTATTGAAGGATTCTACAGGAAAATATTCAACAAGACAGGAAGCATCAAAAGAAGATGGAAAGAATACACAGAGTCACTGTACCAAAAAGAATTGGTTGACATTCAGCCATTTTAGGAGGAGCATATGATCAGGAACCGATGGTACTGAAGGAAGAAGTCCAAGCTGCTCTGAAGGCATTGGCAAAAAACAAGGCTCCAGGAATTGACGGAATATCAATTGAGATGTTTCAGCAAACGGATGCAGTGCTGGAAGTGCGCACTCGCCTATGCCAAGAAATTTGGAAGACAGCTACGTGGCCAACCAGCTGGAAGAAATCCATATTTATGCCTGTTCCCAAGAAAGGTGATCCAACTGGATGCAGAAATTATAGAACAATATCATTAATATCACACACAAGTAAATTTTTGCTGAAGGTCATTCGAAAGCGGCTGCAGCAGTACATCGACAGGGAACTGCCAGAAATTCAGGCTGGTTTCAGAAGAGGACACGGAACCAGGGATATCATTGCTGATGTCAGATGGATCCTGGCTGAAAGCAGAGAGTACCAGAAGGATGTGTACCTGTGTTTTATTGACTATGCAAAGGCATTCGGCTGTGTGGATCATAACAAATTATGGATAACATTGAGAAGAATGGGAATTCTAGAACACTTAATTGTGCTTGCAAGGAACCTGTATATAGACCAAGAAGCAGTAGTCCGAATAGAATAAGAGGATACTGTGTGGTTTAAAGTTAGGAAAAGTGTGCGTCAGGGTTGTATTCTTTCACCATACCTATTCAATCTGTATGCTGAAATAATCTGAGAAGCTGGACTATATAAAGAAGAAGGTGGCATCAGGATTGGAGGAGGACTCATTAACAACCTGCAATATGCTGATGACCAGCCTTGCTTGCTGAAAGTGAAGAGGACTTGAAGCACTTACTGATGAAGATCAAAGATCACAGCCTTCAGTATGAATTACACCTCAACGTAAAGAAAACAGAAATCCTCACAGCTGGACCAATAAGCAACATCATGATAAACAGAGAAAAGATTGAAGCTGTCAAGGATTTCATTTTACTTGGATCCACAATCAACAGCCACGGAAGCAGCAGTCGAGAAATCAAAAGACACATTGCATTGGGCAAATCTGCTGCAAACGACCTCTTTAAAGTGTTGAAAAGCAAAGATGTTACCTTGAAGAGTAAGGTGCACCTGACCCAAACCGTGGTGTTTTCATTCGTCTCATATGCATACAAAAGCTGGACAACAACGAATAAGGGAGACTGGAGAAGAACTGACGCCTTTGAATTGTGTTGTTGGCAAAGAATTACCATGGACTGGTGAAAGAACAAACAAATCTGTCTTGGAAGAAGTACAACTGGAATGCTCCTTAGAAGCAAGGATGGCAAGACTACGTCTTACATACTTTGGACATGTCATCAAGAGGGATCAGTCCCTGAAGAAGGACATCATGCTTGGCAAAGTGGAGGGCCAGTGAAAAAGAGGAAGACCCTCAACAAGGTAGATTGCTGCAATGGGCTCAAGCATAATGATTGTGAAGATGGCACAGGATTGGGCAGTGTTTTGTTCTGTTGTCCATGGGGTCGCTATGAGTTGGAACCAACTCAATGTCACCTAACAACAACAACACAGTATAATGCTGTACAGCATGACCATTTGTGTCCACCTAGAAACTCCTAGATGAATACCTAAGAGACTGTAAATTGTGGATACTTTTGGAGAATATGAGAATGGAAATCATAGGGGATAGCTGAAGATTTTTACTTTTCCACTTTATATCTTTCTGTGCTGATTGAACTTTTATTGTGGTTATTTTAAAAATAAATAAATATTTAAAAATAAACAAATATTTCAAGACAATAAATAATTATTTTAGCTGTCATTGAGTTGTCTCCTAACTTGTGGTGACCCCATGCACAACGGACCAAACCTCTGCCTGGTCTTATGCCAGCCTCAGGGTTGGTTGTAGATCAGACCCTTGTGTTCCACAGGGTTTTCATGAGTTGATTTTTGGAAGTAGATTGCCATGTCTTTCTTCCTAGTCTGTCTTAGTCTGGTGGCTCAGCTGAAGCCTATTCAGCATCGTAGCAACACGCAAGCCTCCAGACAGATGTGCAGTGGCTGTGCAAGAGATCTACTGGCCAGAAGTCAAACCCAGACCTCCCCCATCTCCCACTGTCCCCTGTTTGCCTTTAAGATTACCTTAATTCTACTCTCTGTATTTTGTTCCCTCACTTCAGAGACAAGAACTAAGCATAATAAGAAAGAGGTTCAATTTCTGGCATGGGTTTCTGAGTAGAAACCATACTCCCCACTACCAGTTCCTGGTCCATCCACGGGTACATCTGACTAAACTCTAAATCTGTAGCTTTAAAACAAAACAAAAACAGGGCAGAAAGAAAGGAAGGGGTCCAACATGTAAATCCACCAGCCTTGTCCTATGCCCTGAGGCTAGCTGGACCCCTCCTCTACTTGCTTCATTCCCCTAGGGGGAAGGAAAGCCCGTTCCCCTGCACAGTTTCATAATGGACAAAATACACTTGCTTTGCCTCAGCGCTCTGATGGTTTTCTCTTTTCCAGAACAGCTTGATTTCAACAGGCCTGGCTTGGGAGGACATGTTATACCCTCTGTACCAGAAATACAAGAATGCCATCACATGGGGAGACCAAGATTTATTAAATATTATATTTTATTTCAACCCAGGTAGGTTGTCTTTAGAGAATACGGTTTGCGTAGAAGTACGCCCACCTCGACGCCTAAGCGTGCATTCCAGGCCTCTGCTATTGACTAGGCTGGAATTGTGCCCAGGGCAGCCCGTGTTCCCCTCCCACCCTGCCACCGGCACTCCTTTTCATCCGCCCCCTGGGTATCTGACGGAGGCGTGTCTTCATGCTGCTGACACAAAAGGCCCTTATTGAAACCTCAGACACTGGACTCCATTTTTAAAGAGTATTTCTTAAGTTTTCCTGGACCACTCTTCTTAGAAGTGCAATCAAAATTAACCTGAGGCACAGAACTACACGAAAAGATGACAGTCTGGGCATCAGACCCTCTGCAGCCTAAACAGTTACTAGAGTGAAGGATTTTCAGGATCCTTGGAATTAAGTGACTCGCTCAGGGTTAAAAGAGCCTAGAATAAGGACTTAAAACAATAACAAAACCCTGCCGCTGTGGATTCAACTCTGACTCAAAGTGACTCTAGAGAACAGAGTAGAACTTCCCCATAGGGTTCCCAAAGCTGTATCTTTATGGAAGCAGATCACCAGGTCTTTTCTCCCGAAGAGCAGCTGCTAGTGGGTTCGAACTGCAGATCTTCCCGTTAGCAGCCAAGTGCTTAACCACTTTGCCACCAGGGCTCCTTAGACTGGGATTTACAGTCCCAAATCCCATTTTTCTTTTCATTCAGGGCAAGGGAAATTCTTATACTCCTACATCGATGATTTGGTGGTGGCAATGAGGGTGGGAGAAATGGAAAGTTCTGGTCTGTGTTTTTACGTTAACGCCTAAGGCTAATACAATTTCCTTCTTTTGTTATTTCTTCTTGCTAAAACCTTAATGTCATAAAAATCAAAACCATGTTTTCTCCTTAAAAAAAGAAAAAAAACCCATTGTCATCGAGTCAGTTCCCGCTCATAGCCACCCTATAGGACAGAGTAGAACTGCCCCTCAGAGTTTCCAAGGAGCGCCTGGTGGATTCCAACTGCCAACCTTTGTTTGGTTAGCAGCTGTAACACTTAACCACTGCGCCACCAGGGTTTCCTCCAACCCACACTACCCTTTAAAAATCCTGAAGTGGAGACTTCTTTTTATAAAGAGCTCTGTCTGTGGCTATGTGTTACTTCGAAGCACCAACTGTGTATCTTTATTTATTTTTTTATAGTAGAACTTAATCTTATATGTCCTTAGATCAAAAAAGATCAAACCGTGGAAATGAAAAAAAAAGCAGGTCAATATGGAGTTTCTGGGAAAAAGTCCCAATACTAACTCATTAGAAGGAAACGTGGCCATTCCCTTCTTGCATGCTTTAATCCATTTCAATCTGACGGTAACGGAATTTAAGGTCTGCACCTCCTCCTTTTCCATCTTAAGCAGATCTCTTCTTTTTTCTGGGTTTAGGTGTATTGGTTAGAACTCTAACCAAATAATAGACTGACGAAGCTAGTCTAAGCAAAACCAAACACCAGGCATCATGGCGTCGACTCCAACTCGTGGCAATCCCATGGGTGTCAGAGTAGCACTGTGCTCCATAGGGTTCAATGGCTGATTTTTTGCAAGTAGTTTGCCAGGCCTTTCTTCTCAGGCACATCTGGGTGGACGGAAAGGTTACTTTTTTCTAAGCAAACGGGTGTCTCTTGAAAGCCAAGGGTAGGAAGGCAGGCAGGCTCAGCACAGGACTGGACATAGGAAAGGAAAAGCAATGAGGAACCCGAAGTGAACTCTCTTGCTCTCACTGAGACTGTATTCCCTGCTCCTCAGACCTGAAAGCAAAGTACGGGGGTTTCATGCTATGGGTTTACCCACATGGAAAGACTAACTTCATCCCAATCCCAAACTGCCATCCCAAATCGGATGGTTCCAGTATGGGTCAGCTGGACCTGGAGCATGGAACCAAGAAATAATGGATAACATTGATTATTTCCTAAGTGCCAGGTGCTGTTCTAAGCATTATCTTATATCATCCTCAGAACAACCCTAAGAATATAATCCCCATATTACAGAAAAAATACCAAGGGAAAAAGGGTTAAAGAATTTACAGACCCATCCAGAGAGTACTGGGGCCACACTCTGAACCCAGGCCACTCCAACTCTATCTCTGTGTATTTGGGGGAGAGGAGAGGTTTCCAGAGATGGGGGATCTTAGAGAGCTGGACAAATACCCTAAAAAGTATGTCTCAGCTACATTACTTTTTTTTTACGTTTAAATGCTGTATTTTCCTTTCTGTTGTGAATCTAGAACCATCTGATGTAAGCAAATCTGTCTTCCCAAACTGAGGAATTCAAAAGATTCAAACAGTTGCCTCCCCAGAAATCCTCTTAACCTGTTGCAGATTATTTGAGGACATGATCAGTGAGTAATACTCAAAGGCAGGTGTCAGCAGCTTTGCAATTAGACACCAGCCCCCTTGTCTTTAATTGGGGCAGAAAACCAGCTGAGCTTAATAGCTTCCGCACTCCCCGTTTTAGATCCAGATGGGCATGGAGTACAAGGATGTTGTAAAATAACCGCGAAGTTGCTGGAACCCCTGGTTCCGAGCAGTAGCAAATAAGTAACCAAACTCTCTGGCTTTAGGTCAGGGAGTGTTAGAGAACTCCTTGATTGTTCTTGGTGTGGCCTGCGTTTAGTCTTCCTGTTTCATACTTGACCCAGGTACTTTCTTAAGCAGGAGCTCTTTGAACTGAATTCCAGTGATACAGTGATCACAGTCACATTTAAAGGTTTTTCTTTGTTCATATTGATTGTGAGCACTTTCTATTAACCAGGCCAAACTACATTTGAGAAAATAATTTGTGACCTTTATCCCTGGAAAGAGAGAGGGAGGCAATTTTAGCCCCAGGACAAGAGATAACCATGTTTACTGTTGTGATTCTTTGGGTTGCCATGGATGAAGCAATGCATGTAAAACCTGTAGAGCTTGTCTAGAGTGTTATTATTATAGCCTCCTGTAGCCAATAGCATTTCTTTTTCAAATGTGATTAAAAGTCATTAAAGAAAAAATGGTTTAAAACTTTTTTTTAATATTGTATTTTAGATGACGGTTTACAAAGCAAATTAGTTTCTCATTAAACAATTAATACACATATTGTTTTGTGATATTGATTACCAACCCTACTACGTGTTAACACTCTCCCTTCTCAACCATGGGTTCCTCATTAACTGGCTTTCCTATCCTCTCCTTACTTTTCGTCCTTGCCCCTAGGCTGGTGTGTCCATTTAATCTTGTTTTGTTTTATGGGCCTGTCTAATCTTTGGCTGAAGGGTGAACCTCAGGAGTGACTTCAGTACTGAGTTTGGTTTAAAACTCTTCATATTATTAGATAGAGTAAATGCCTGCGGGTACATTGTTGCAGGGTTCAGTAATAGACTGACTCAAGCCTGTAGCAGGTATGCAGGTAGCTTGCCCACAGGACACTTCCTGATAGGTAAGCCAAGGCAGCTTCTTCAAGGGGTGGAAGACTGCATGTACATCTTTGAGTTTGAGTCAAGAGTAGAGTTTCATGTTGTTGTTGGCTGCCACCGACTTGGCCCCCAACTGTACAATGGAATGAAATACTGCCTGGTCCTGCACCATCCCCATAATCTGTTGCGGTTCAGACCATTGTGATCCGTGGCTGATTTTCGGAAGTAGATCTCCAGGCCTTTCTTCCTAGTCTGCCTTAGTTTGGAAGCTTTGCTGAAACTTGGTCAGCACGTTAGCAACGTGTAGGCCTCCACTGACTGACAAGTGCTGGCTGCCCACGAGGTGCATAGAAGGGGCAAATCTGGAAAGGGCCAAAAGAGAACCCAAAGTAGAAAGATGGGTGTGTATTAATGCACTTTGGTTGCAGGGAGCAAAAAACCATTCAAGCCATTTAGTTAAGTAAGGGAAGATATTGGGAGGATCCTGGGGCGGTCTCATGAATACATGCATCAGGTAAAGCCAGGCAGATGAGAACTAGCTCTGGGGAGCTGCCAGGGACCAGAGCTGATTTGTTCATCCTTCAGAGGCCTTATGGTCTCTGTCATCTTTGCTTCTCTCTGTGCCTCTGCTTCCATTCTCTCTCACAGCCAGCATCCTTTGTTTGCACATGGCCCAGCATGACTGCCAACCCCAAGTCAACACAACTATACAAGTCTAAAATTGAAGATGATTGATTTCCTATGGTTCCTAATTCAAAGTCTTGAGAATGGCTCCACTCAGCCTATGAATTGATTTCCAGCCCAGCTATGAATCAATTCTCTTTGAGCCAGGAGACTACCCTCCATGTGGTCATCGGTGGCCAGAGGGACAAGATCATGTGACACAAACATAGCCCTCTAGGTCTACGCCTTCTTCAGGGTCAGTTTCTAGAAAAGTAGCTTGTGGGCAGGAAAGAAACTTAAACTAGACATGTATAGATGACAAGGCAAGGCATCAAGCCAGAGAAGAAGCAGTGGGGTTCTGCCCAAAGGGAGAGAGAAGAGCTGAAATGGCCGTGGAATAAACACATAGATTTCCCTTGTGTTGAGTGTGACAACAGGGAGTCAGGAGAGGTGCAGCTAGGGCCAGAGGGAGCAGGACACCTGGTCATATGGGACAAGCTTTACTGTCCTTGACTTGGAATTTCATAAGCCTCTTCTACGGCACTATCAGGACCTTATTCTCATCCTGTCTGGAATGACTGGAGCCCTGCCCTTGAGTATGCAAGCATATTTTCCATACCAAAAAGCACCCAGCAGCTGGCAATTCTGAGCATGTTGTAGGGTTGACAGGCTCAACTCTTTGGTATCAGGACTGTTCAGGAAAACTGATCATGAATTGTTGTTCTGGGAGCCGGGGCAATTCAGGAGCTCTGATGTAAAGTACAAAAGAGAAGGAGAGAGATTTTAGTTTCCTTGTGAGAAGGAGTTGTGTCTACTTTATGTGTTTGTCTTTCATGGTGCGTAACTTAAATGGAGTTGGGGTTCACAAGTCTTGGTTGGTTGAATGAATGGAATTAGGAGAATGGAGTGAAAGGGGAAAGGAAGAGGAAGAGAAGGAGACCACTGCAAGGAAAATGAGAGAAAAGGGAAGTGGGGAGGAAAAGGAGAGGGAGACAGCAAGAGAGAGGAAAAGGATATACAGTAAAACCTGCAAAAGTTGGGATGTGTGTTAGGTGGAAACCTGTCAGAGAAGGAAAACTCAAATATTTTCCACTAACAGAGAGAGAGAGAGAAAAAGTGGTAAGACTGCACCCTGTCAAAGGCGGAAAACTTGTGAGACCTTGAAAAACAAGGCAGTCCTGCCAAGTTCCGGCTCTCACGGGTTTCTCCCTATATAGTAGAAGGAGGCATATGGTTTCATTCATTCATTCAGCAGATGTTTATTGAGCACCTACCGTATGCCAGCTATAGGGCTAGGTGCTGGGCATATGGCTGCAGACGAGATAAACAAAACCCTGTTTTCACAAAACCCCTTCTACTGGAAGAAATAGACTCACAAAGAACAGTAACTTGTCATTCAGAATAACCACAAACTGTGGTAAGTGCTATGTGGGAAACAGATGAGGGGTTGAGAAGGAGCATATCAGAGCTGGAGAGAGAGGAGAGCTTGTTTAAGATTGTGTGGTCAGTGAAGTCTTCTTGGAAGAATTAATTTCCCTTTTCTGGGGTAAAGGAGTCCCTTGGTAGAGCAAAAGGTTAAGCACTCAGCTACAAACCAAAAGGTCTGGCAGTTCAGAATCCACCCAGAAGCAACCTGGAAGAAGACTTGGTTATCACAGCCATTGAAAACCCTTTGGAGCACACGTGGCGTCACCATGAGCCAGAACCGACTCTAGTGTAACAGGTTAACTGGTTTCTGGGGCAAGGTGCATTCTGGGAGAAGGACAAAAAGAATGCTGGGAAAGCTGAGTTCCAGAATGGGACATTTAAAAGAAAACTGTTAATAATGTAATCAGTCTCCATTCCATTGATACAGAGTAGCTGCTGAGGAGCAAGCCTGTTTCACCATGAACTAAAATAACTAGACATAAACTATTCCATAATCTTAGAGACCCCAAGAGTGTGAAATAATCAGAAATGTAAGGAGCAATCAATTCACCCAGTACTTTGTGAGTAGTTAGGAGACCCTGGAAGTAAATATGACTCCTGAAGGGATCACTAAGGGATTATCAGTTAATGAGTTTCTTTATCTATGTAAAATTGAGAGAAAAATAGCAAAGACCCAGGGTTTGAAGATAGGTGGGCTGGAAGAAAGTAGTGTATAATAAATTGCAGTGTTTTGGGGTCTGGGGATTTGAGATTTTACAAGCATTCAGTGTATTATTTCCTGAACATTTCACCATGCCATCTTTTTTAAGCATCATATTTTCCCAGCACTGATAATCTTGCTTAAACGAGATCCGTTTCAGGACAGGTATCGATCATGTGCCAAATAGCTGTCATTAGTTCATTCTATATGTTCATTAGCTCATCTACAGAGGTTTTCCTCCCTCTGCCCAGCCCACGAGGCTAACTCAGCACCGCCCTCCCTACCTCATTACCGAAATAGAGATATCAAAGTATAACCCATGCAAAATTTATCTGTGACTAAAAAGACATATCTATTGATTTCCTTTCCTTTCGATGACAACACCCCAGTTTCCTTAGGGGAGTCACTCTTCCCCCATTGCATGGAGTCTTAGAGCCCTGCCCTCCCCTGGCTCCCCCAAAGCCAGGCAGACTATCTCCTGGGAACTTGAGCCTAGAGAGGAATTACCGAAGAGCAGAGAGTGACTGAGGCTGATTCATCCTGGCAGAATGCTGAAAAGCTGATATGAATTAGTCCCCATCCCCTAGACCCCAGGAACTACCCATTTCCTGCCCAATTCATCTTTACCTCTTATTTTATGAGCTACCTTCTCTCCTTTCAAAAAGAAAATATCCACCCCACCCTTTTTTTTTTTTTTTTTGGCTTAACAAGCTAGAACCAAACGTGGCTACTTGCAACTTAATCTAGGATTATATTTCTTGAACATTTTAGACCCCCCCCCGAAAAAAACCCAAACTCGTTGCCATTGAGCCAATTCCAACTCATTGAGCCAATTCCAACTCATAGCGACCCTATAGGACAGAGTAGAATTGCCCCATAGAATTTCCAAGGAGCACCTGGTGGATTTGAACTGCCAACCCTTTGGTTAGCAGCTGTACCACTTAACCACGACGCCACCAGGGTTTCCCATTTTAGACCAAAGCAGTATATTTATATGACTACTTTTCTACTGTTATCTTCTCCCCTCAAAGAGATGGCCTTTGCCCTAGCAAAGCTAAAATGGTTTATCTTTTCTGAAACATTCTCTAATTTCCAAACTTTTCATTGTGATCAGGCTGTTTTTCTCTACCTTAAATGCTTCTCGAAGCCTCTGTTTCTGACTGCCAAAATTCTACCCTAACTTGAAGTTCAAGTGAAAGTTCAAAACTTCCTCTCATCTCACCTCCCAGAAATAAACTCTCCTTTCTCTGAGCCCCAATAAGACATGGCATTTGTTTATTTTGACCACCCTATGTACTATCTTCCTTAAACCCATTGCCGTAAAGTCAATTCCAACTCATATCGACTCTATAGGACAGAGTAGAACTGCCCCATAGGGTTGCCAAGGCTCTAATTTTACGGAAGCAGACTGCCATGTCTTTCTCCCACGGAGCAGCTGGTGGGTTTGAATCACAGACCTTTCAGTTAGCAGTCCAGGCTTAACCACTGTACCACCAGGACTTCTGTGTCCCTTAAAGAGTATAAATTCCTTGAGGGCAAGAGCAGCTCCTTAGCATTGTGGTGACACCAGTGCTTTGCAATAATGTGGTGAATGAATACTTATTTCATTTATACGCCCAATGTGTTTTACTTTTCTTCCTCTGGGAGAATTCTGCAGGGAGAGGGTGTAAAGATGTGAATTGAAATCTCTGGAATCCAGTTTTATATTTGAGGTTAGACAGCTGGGATTCTTAGGTGGTCCTTGGGAAATCTGTAACACCCTAAACTTGGAAACAGATGTTCTTTACATATACTGTATTAGTTTCCTAGGCTGCTGTAACAAAGTACCACAAACTGGGTGGTTTACAACAACAGAAATGTATTGTCTCACAGCTCTGGAGGCTAGAAGTCTCCAAAGTGTCAGCAGGGCTATGCTCTCTTTGAGGTTCTGGGGGAAGTTCCTCCATTGCTCCTTTCTAGCTTCCAGTGGTTGCTGGCAATCCTTCTTATTCATTGGCTTATAGATGTATCGCTGTGGTCTCTGCTTCCATCTTCCTTCTGGGTGTGTGCCTGTACCTCTTCTCCTCTTTTATAAGGACACCACTTGTATTGGATTAGGACCCACCCTACTCCAGTGTGGCCTCATGTTAACTGATAACATTGTCAAAGACCCTCTTTCCAAACAAGTTCATGTTCGCAGGCACTGGGGGTTAGGACTTCAACATACCTTTTGGGGGACACAATTCAATCTATAATATATACCCAGTTGTACTTTTCCAAAGACAGAGTCTAAAACTTCTGTGAGATTTGCAGAGAGATCTGTGACCTATAAAAGGTTAAGAATGACTAGGTACCTGGAGTACCTATGCCTAGAACTGGAGTAAAACATGTATCACAGGCATGTATGTCAAAAACAATAAGATTCACTCAGTTTACCTCATTTAATCCTTTCAGCAACCTAATGCAATAGTTCTTGGTATAACAATGGTAATAATAATTTTAAGTGCTCAGCTGGTAACTGAAAGGGCAGCGGTTTGAACCCACCAGCAGTTCCGCGGGAGAAAAGGCCCAGCGATCTGCTCCCATAAAGATTTACAGGCTTGGAAATCCTATGGGGCATTTCAGCTCTAACTCATGGCAACCTTATGTATAACAGAGTGAGACACTGCCCAGTCCTGCACCATCTTCACGACTGTTCGTGTTGGAGTCCATTGTTGTGGCTGTCAGTTAATGTGTGGTAAAGCTAAGATTCAAACCTGGATAATTTGACTTCTCTATACTGCTTCTTAAAGGAGCCATGGTGGTGCAGTGGTTAAGCACTTGGCTGCTAACCAAAATGTCGATGGTTTGAACCCACCAGCCGTTCTGTGAGACAAATATGTCGCAGACTGCTTCCGTAAAGATTTACGGCCTTGGAAACACTGTAGGGCAGTTCTGCTCTGTCCTGTAGGGTCGCTATCTGTAGGAATTAACTTGACTGCAACAGGTTTGATTTTTTGGCTTGGTATGGCTTCTAAATTGATGTGAAGTGTTTCAGTAACTCACCAACATTATAAAACCCATAGAACCCAAATTTGAACCTATGTATGTCTGATTCCAAAGCCCCTTTCCACTTTCTCTTTGTCTCACTGGGTTCAGTCCTCCAAGGAGGCTGCCGTAGTGGAGGCCTAAACTACTTGGGAAGAGGCAAAGCCATTCATCACCAAACCTGAAACTCCATGAAGACAGGGACTGGGCTTTCCTGTTATTTGCTTTGTCCACAGTGCACATATCAGGTACTCACTCGATAAATACTTGAGTCAAACAATCAGTGCATCTAGAAAAACACAGGTGGGCTCCGGGACGGTCACTCAGCGGGGAACATTAGCCGGGGCATCGGCAGAGGCGGCAAGTACAGATGCCCAGGTGGGTGTCCTCATCATTGGGTTACAAAAGGAAGCAGTGGGGCTGTGGGGAACTTACTGTGTGCCAGTTACTGTTCAAAAGCACTTTTTTAGATGTTTTACTCATTTAATCCTCACATCCACCCTATTTAAAAAACAAAAAACAGTTGCCATTGAGTTGATTCCAACTCATGGTGACCCCAGATGTGTGAGAGTAGGACTGACCTCAATAGGGTTTTCAATAGCTGGTTTTTTGAAACTAGATCACCAGGCCTTTCTTCTGAGGTGCTCTGGGTGGACTTTAACCACCACTCTTTCAGCTATAAGCCAAGCTCTTAACCATCTGTGGCACCCAGGGCCTCCTCTACCTTACGAGATAGCTATTATTGCACTCCCCCTTTCTCAGATAAACGAAAAACCCAGTGCCGTTGAGTTGATTCCAACTCATAGTGACCCTATAGGACAGAGTAGAACCCCCATAGAGTTCCCAAGGAGTGCCTGGCAGATTCGAACTGCCGAACCTTTGGTTAGCAGTCGTAGCACTTAACCACTTTGCTACCAGTGTAGGGGGAACTAAAATGCAAAGATGTCACACAGGTAATAAACAGAAGAGTTGGGATTCAAATCTAGGGATGACTACTACTGCGCCCTGCTGATGGACTATCTATGGACAAGTGCATCATGGTGGAATGGAGTTCATCTGTGAGAAGGAAAATCTGATAGTGCATTGTGAACAATCAGGAATTTGATAGAGGGTTCCTGATGTCGCTGTGGCCTCTGAAAGACAGAACCTGCTAGATATATATACACGGTCCACCAGAGGGGCTGTGTGATGGTCTCGTCGTTCTTTGCTTTTCATCTGGAAGCCCTCTGCAATCTCTAAGCAGTGATCCTCTGCTTGAGAAGAGGATACCTTCAGCCCACCAACAGGCCCTGCTTTAAGTCACTTTTCCAGTAGTGGTCACTGATTTGCTCTAATCCTCTGTGCTCTCTTACCAAGGCCTTCCTCACCGTCAGTGGCACACATTTGCAGATAGCTTTCATCCGTAACTCCTCTAATTCCAGCCTGTACTGGAATCATGCTGAGGAACCCGGAAGCAAGGGGGTCATGAACTTGTTGCTAATTATAATGCGAGTCATCAAAGGGAAATTTTCTGAGTCCAGTAGAATTAGAGCAGTTTCTCAGCCTCGACCCTACTGACATAATCCTTTGCTGTGGGGGGCTGTTCTGTGCATTATAAGATGTTTAACTGTATCTCTGGTGTGTACACCTAGATACCAGTAGCACCCTACCCCATGTGTGATAACCAAGAATGTCTTCCTCCAAACACTGCCATGTGTTCTCTGGGGGCAAAACCACCCCTGGTTAAGAACCACTAGGTTAGAGATTCAAAAACAAATACACACATGCACAGAGAGAGAGACACCAAGAATATAGTCACCTTGGTGTAGGGATATTTTTGTTTTATACTTTCAGTTTTTTTGTCTTTGCTATTGTAAGGTTTTTTTTTTCCCTTGTTTGATTTTTGTTTATTTGTAATCAAGCTTGACTTCTATTTTCTGCATCTGTCCATTTCACAAAAACTTTGTGAAGAATTGATTGTGATAATAACTACTAACACTACTGAGCACAACATGCATTTTTTCACTCAATCATCAAATAAGAGGATGGTCCTGTTACTCCCATTTTACAGATGAGGAAACTGAAGCACAAGGAGGTTAAGTCATTGGACCTAGGTCTCACTGTTTGTGAGTGCAAGAGTTGCAATTCAGACCCAGGCTGCCAGATGCCCTGGTTTGCCTTCTTGTACACGATGCTATACTGTCTTCCTTCTTTGGATGAAACTTAAAATATCACTACTGTGTGCCCCTTTAATTCCTGATATCAGAAGTTTAACAAATGTCATGAAATTGGGCCCATGAATCATGATCACACTCATATGCACTTACATTTTGCATGGTCTGCAGTTTGTAGAACCATTGTTTTAATCGCCAGGCATAAGATGTGAGCTGACACTCACTGTGGGCATATGTCTTTCTTTGTCACCACCAGAGTGTCTCTATGTGTTCCCCTGCCATTGGAACTACCGTCCCGATCACTGCATGTACGGAAGCAACTGCAAAGAGGCTGAACGTGAAGGTGTGTCTGTTCTGCATGGGAACCGAGGTGTCTACCATGATGATAAGCAGCCAACTTTCAAAGCCCTCTACGAAGCAATACGGGATGTAAGTGTCCTCCTGCCACTGTTAGGCAGCCGTGCGTGCTTACAGCATGAAGCAGATGGGAACTTGGTCATCAGTCCCTTTGAAGCCCAAATGGCTCTTCAGAAGCTTTGAATGACACCGATTTACCCCAACTCCAGTCACTCTGTTTTCACTATAGCCACATGCCACCTAATATTCTACTATATCCACTCTTTTTTTTTACTGTTTCCAAGTAAGTCGCTCTTTTTTTTTTTTTTACTTAAATAAATTTACTGAGGGAGTGCCTTAGTCATCCAGTGCTGCTATGACAGAAATACCATAAGTAAATGGCTTTAACAAAGAGAAGTTTATTTTCTCACAGTAAAGTTGACTAAAAGTCCAAATTCAGGGTGTCAGCTCCAGGGAAGGCTTTCTCTTTCTGTTGGCTCTGGAGGAAAGTCCTTGTCCTCAATCCTCCCCTGGTCGAGGAGCTTCTCAGGCACAGGGACCCTTTGTTCAAAGGACATGCTCTGCTCCTGCTGCTTCTTTCTTAGTGTTATGAGGTCCACAACTCTGTTTGCTTCCCTTTCCTTTTATCTCTTGAGAGATAAAAGGTGGTATTTTTTATAGGCCACACCCCAGGGAGACTCCCTTTACCTTGGAGCAGGGAGGTGACCTGAGTGAGGGTGGTGTTACAATCCCACCCTAATCCTCTCAACATAAAATTACAATCACAAAATGGAGGACAACCACACAATGCTGGGAATCATGGCCCAACCAAGTTGATACACACGTTTTTGGGGAGACATAATTCAATCCATGACAGGGAGGATATTTTATACCAGGAAGGGAAATCCTGGGCCCTTTGCCATAATAGAGAGCATTAGGCAAGGGTAAAGATAATACCCACCACCTGTCTGTCAGTTTGTCATACTGTAGTGCTTTGCGTGTCACTGTGATGCTGAAAGCTATGTCACTGGTATTTCAAAGACCAGCAGGGTCACCTATGGTAGACAGGTTTTAGTGGCACTTCCAGGCTAAGACAGACTAGAAAGAAATGCCTGGAAAATTTTGGAAAATCAGCCAATGGAAACCCTCTGGATCACAACAGAATATTGTCCGATATAGGGCTGGAAGCTGAGCTTACCAAATGTACCAACAGTCATGAAGATGCAGAAGAACCAGGCAATGTTTCATTCTGTTATGCATAAGATCTCCATGAGTTAGAGCTGACTCCACAACAACCAACAACAACAAAGATAATACAACAAAAATAAAACAGCATTATTCAGTTCAAGCTAAATATGTTGCCTGGTTGCTTGCTCCAACCTCTCAAGTAATCAGGTATCCAGGTGGTCAATTAGGACGTGAGCTAAACGGACAGTAACAGTTAAGCCTTTATTCCGTTACTGTGACAGGGCAAGCAAGAGGCAAGATGAGCTCCCGGTGCTCCATTTCCCCATAGAACGGCCCTGGCAAGGAGAAGGTGGGTGCGGCGCAGACAGAGGGAGTCATCCTACTGCTGAGAAGCACCCAAAGCAGACTCCTGCCTTTTACTGACCCGTGGGTCAGGTGAGGGGAAGGAGAGGGGAAAAGTCTGGGACTGAAGAGGTATTGAGTCAAAATGGAAAAAAATGCTTTAGGCGAGATCTTTAATAAGGAGGCCACGAATCTAGGTGCCGTGGGCATATGAGCATGGCTGACGGGAGAGGCCTGAATCCTTGCCTACAACTCCCTCGAGAAAACTGCAGTGCACTGACTGGGCACCGAGCCTGGCGTGGAAGGGCAGCTTCCCTGTGGCCTGCCAGGCAAAGCCTTTTAATTGCCTGTGGTTGGCCTGAACCATCACCCGCAGGATTTTTGCCAGTAGCCAGGCTCCTTAGAACCTGAAGCCCGCCCTTAACTTCATTGAAGAGATCGATTAGCAAGTGTTAGGGAGGCGTTAAAGACATATTAGAACTACAGATAGTCCCTGACCTCGGATGTATTGGAGTTACAAAGAACCCCACTTGGTACATCTTACCATCAGTAATGTGTACTACATATAACGTTGCAGCGCGTGATTGGCTGGTGCTATCATTCTCAGATGTTCCACATTATGACTTACTGATCAAACCACTGCCACACAGCAGGCTATGAAAATTAAAAAAAAAAAGGATTCGACTTACGTCGGAGTGGACTTACAATGAATGGACTTGTCAGAATGGAACCCCGCGTTAAGTTGGGGACTACCTGTACCTTCTGGTAGTAAATGGAAGGTTGAAAGAACCTTACTTTGTGGTTCATCACCTACAATCAGGTCAAGCGCTACCTGCTGGCATCTTGCATCTCATGCTTTGGGAAATTCTTCAGTTCACATCATCTTTTACCTTGAGATTGCCGTGTGAAAACCAGCAAACGCTACTTTCGGGGATTACTCTTTTGAATCCGTAATTCCAATACATAGAGTAGGTGTTAGGAAACTTGGGCAGATCTGGCCTGCTCCCTATTTTTATAAAACATGTGGTCTGAGAATGGTTTTTACATTTTTTAATACATAAAAGAAGAAGAATATTTTATGACCTGAGACTATTATATGAAATTCAAGCTTCAGTCTCGATAGTCTTACTGTGACACAGCCACGCTCATTTGATTTCAAGTTGTCTCCGACTACTTCCACTCTACAAGAGCCGGCTGAGGGGAGTAATTGCGACAGAGAAGGTATGCCCTGCAAAGCCTAATATAGCTAGTATTAACCCTTTACAAAGTTTGCCAACCACTGACATAAACTGTGTAGACCTCATCAGGGGTTTTTTCATCAGGGCCTGGGAACCTTGGGTTTTCATGAACAGTCTTTGGTAGGAGGGAGGTAGGGGGATGTATCGTGTAAACTGGTAACACATTTTTGAGTATGAAAATGTGCTTTTGCTAGGGAGAGTCCCAAATAGTTGTAACTCTGGAATTCTCAGAATTGTCTTCCGTGCAGGGAAAGAGTTTAGTACGTGTATAATTGAACACCTCTCTCTTCTCTGCTGTATTTTCCTGCTGTTTGGTTTCCAAAGGCCAGGTGATTTGATTACACAGACAATTTGTTCTGTTCCTAGTGATACCATCACATTTAGATACTCAAACACTGACTCCAGGGGCAAACCCATTCAGGAGTACAAGTGGAAGTTAAACAAGAATGTGGGGATATCATAGCTGCTCTCAGATTTCTTTTATAATCTGTCAGCCGTGGTTTGGACTTGAGCAGTTGTGGCTCTTGAGTTACAACTTGTTTGTTTTATGGGGAACCAGAAAGAAAGCCAAATAATTTTGTCTCATGAACGATCCTGCCCGAAACACTCAATGATGTTCTTCAGTTGGGCCTTAAAAGACCATTTTCATTCAGGCATTTCAATCAGGAATATCACTAACTCATCCCCCAAGCGTGAGTACATCTAGACCAACCCCATCATAAAGGATATATTTCCCCATCCTCCACAATGCTGTGCACCATAGAATAGTAGGTCAGACCTTGGCTTTGGGGATAACAGACCTGGGTTCAAATCCCAATTTTGTCATTTTCTGGTTATCAGTCATTAATTCTGTGTCCTTACCTTTCTGGACCTCAGTTTTCATCACCTGTGAAATGCATTTTTTTTTCTTTTTTAGTTGTACTTTAGATGAAGGTTTACAGAACAAACTAGCTTCTCATTAAACAGTAAACATATTGTTTTATGACATTGTTTAACAACCCCATGACATGTCAGCACTCTCCCTTCTTGACCTTCGGTTCCCTATTACAGTCCCCTCCTGCCTTCTTGTCCTTGCCCTGGTGCTGGTGTGCCCCTGTAGTCTTGTTTTGTTTTATGGGCTGTCTAATCTTTGGCTGAAGGGTGAACCTCAGGGATGACTTCATTACTGAGCTGAAAGGGTGTCCTGGAGCAGTAGTCTCAGGGTTTCTCCAGTCTCTGTCCGGCCAGTAAGCCTGGTCTTTTTTTGTGAGTTAGAATTTTGTTCTATATTTTTCTCCAGCTCTGCCTGGGATTTTCTATTGTGATCCCTGTCAGAGCACTCAGTGATGGTAACTGGGCAACATCTAGTTGTACTGAAATGGATTTTTTATAAAAATGTCTGTTTATAAGTATTTTCTCTCTCACTATCTTAAGTTCTCTTTTTCTCTGCACCTGTCTCTGAAAACATTCTTTCTCTCTCACTCGCTCTTGCTCTCTCCTTCCCTTCCTCCCTGCATCTGGCTCTCTCACCCTCCAACACCCTAGCCCTAGTCCTAATCCCTGTGTATGTTTATGTACTTTCCTACCTCCTGGAGGAGATAAGGCAATCTCTCCCCATCATGGCCCCTGGAAATCCATCTGTCAGATAGGCATTCTTTCAGAAATTCTTTCAACAATCATGTATGAAGCATCTATTTTATGCTAGGACCAATCCCAGGTTCTCAGAATTAGAAGATAACAGGACTGACAAAGTCCTTGTCCTCAGGATGTGTGTATTTTGGTGGGATAAGCCAGACAATATTCACATACACAAAGAAACAAAGATCATACCAGATCATGAATGGTGTCAGAAAGGAACCAGAGCGGGGTGAGAAGAGTGTTGCATTAGCAGGGGTCATCGGGGAAGATGCCTGCCAGCCTGAGGCTTGGTCAGCTGGAGGCAGCTATAGGTGGATCTGCAGGAAGAGCCTGCTAAGCAGAAGGAATTGGTGTTGTGTGCCTTTGAGTGATTCTCACTTAGCAACGGGGAGTAGATCACCAGGTCTCCACCGGCCCCTTCCCAAGTGGCTGCTGGGTTCAAACCACCAACCTTTCATTTAGCAGCCAGTTGGTTAACCGTTGCACCACCAGGTCTCCTTAGTGAAGGAATAAATCCATTGCCGTTATGTTGATTCCGACTCATAGTGACCCTATAGGACAGAGTAGAACTGCCCCATAGAGTTTCCAAGGAGTGCCTGGTGGATTCGAACTGCCAACCTTTTGGTTAGCAACTGTAGCACTTAACCACTACGCCACCAGGGTTTCCAGTGAAGGAAGAGCCAGGAGGAAATCCCAGAAGCAGGGAAGAGTTTGGTGTGACCATGGTGACCTTAGTGGTGATGTAGGAGGGAGAGGAGGAGATGAGAGTGGAGGGTTCCAGGTCACACAGAGCCTTTAAGACAAGGGGGGAGTGTGGATGGTGTTCTAATTGCAGTGAGAAGCCTCTATGGGAGAGTAATATGTTCTATTTATACTTTAAAAATATGACCCTTGGTGGAAGGGGATGGGGGGAAAACACAGAAATTCTTTATGAGACTTATTAGAGCCCTCCAAGGGAGAGAAGGGGCTGGCATGGACTTGTGTGGTAGCAGGAAGGTGGTGACGAGCAGCCATGTTCAGGAACTGTTGTAGAAGCAGCTACAAGACTTGCTGGAGGGTTGGATGAGGGCTGTGAGGGGAAGAAAGGAATCAAGGGTGACACCAGTTTTTAACCTATTCTCTTCCCTCCACTGGGGATGTTGTCAGTTGCCGTCAAGTCGATTTCTGTCTCATGGTGACCCCATGTGTGCGGAGTAGAGCTGCTCCATAGGGTTTTTATGGCTGTGACCTTTTGGAAACAGATCACCAGACCTGTCTCCTGTGGCATCTCTGGGTGGGTTTGAACCACTAACCTTTCGGCTAGTAGTTGGGTGCTTAACCATTTGCGCCACTGAGGGATTCCATTGCTGGGGATACAGTGGTGAAAAGGACAGATTAAGGACCGGCCTTACAGGGTCTATCAATTGTCTAAATTCTGTAAAAGAAAAAGTGTTCCCAACCTGATCTGGGATAGAACCTTCTTGTATTGTTGTTAGTGCCATCAAGTTGGCCTCCAATGCATGGCCACCCCATGCACAATAGAGATGCTGCCCAGTCCTGCATCGTCCCCATGATCAGTTGCAAATCATACCATTGTGAGCCACAGAGTTTTTATTGGCTTTTTTTTGGGGGGGGGAGTAGCTTGCCAGGCCTTTCTTCCTAGTCTGTCTTAATCTGGAAGCCTCATTGAAACCTGTTCAGCATCATAGAAACATGCAGGCCTCCAGCGACAGAGGGGTGGTGGCTCTGCATGAGGTTGCATTGGCCTGGAATCAAACTTGGGTTTGATTCTACCATCAAACCACCTTTTTATATTAAAAAAAAAAAAAAAAAAAAATTTTTTTTTTTTTTTTTAATGCATAATCCCTTCTGGGAAGAAATTGAGATTTCTGATAAACATGCTTAGGCAGTATTTCTGATGAATTGAGAAGGGATTAAGACTTGTTCTAGGAAACCAGACACCCATCCACTTTGCCAACTGTCAGGCAAGAATCTACTAACCTTAAACCATTAATTCTTCCCTTTTCTTTCCTCCAGTCTTTTCATACACAATGTCTTTGCCAAGAACAAATCTTTGACCTGACCAACTAGAGGCTTTTTCCCTTGCAGCAAGATTGTAATAAAACTTTGACACATGGTTGTAACTAAATGGCCTGAAAGATTTATTTTGGAAAATACTGCTCGCGGACACATTCAATGGGAAACAGAAGAATTAAAAAGAACAAAATCACAGAATCTAAAAAGCTCAATATTAAGTGGAAAAAACAACAGCCAGTATCCAGTACTTGAATTATTAAAATAAAGTTCATTGCTAACAAATTTCAGTAGTATGTAATTGCTAAACTGTGGATTTCAGATCACCATAGACAGGCCCTGAAGTTTCTTCGTTAAGATTGCTACAAATAGGAAGAATTCCATGTCTTGATATTGTAGATTTCAAGTATCTACTTCAGTCTTTCTCCTACTCAACAAGAAGGTGCTATATAGAGAATAGTAGATATGCTTTGTCTTTAGATTTTAAGAGCTTTAAGGACCCAAATAAATCATCTTTTTTCTAGAAGTAAAGAAACTGAGGTCCGGAGAAGTTCAATGATTGCCTGTGGCTGCACAGCCAAGTCAGGATTTAAACCTAGGGTTCTCTGAGGTCCTTTTTGCTATGTTTGTTGTTATCGTTAGTTACTGTGGGGTCAGCTCCAAATTATGGTGACCCATGTACAACAGAGACAACAGTTGCCCAGTCCTGCAGCATCTTCACAATGGTTGGCACGCTCAAGTCCGTTGGTGCAGCCACTGTGTGTTTTGAGTGCCTTCCACCCTAGGGAGCTCTTCTTCCAGCACTTTACCGGACAATATTCTGTTGCGATCCATCATGTTCTCATTGGCTAATTTTCAGAAGTAGATCTCCAGGCCTTTCCTCCTAGTCACTATGTGAAAGAACATACAAAATACAAAACTATGACTGCATCCTTGCAGTAATGGCCCTTTCGTTTCTCTAGTAAGTTTTTTTTTGCATTTTAAGTGGCATTTCAGCAACTAAAATAAACTTTTTCTTTCTTTCAGTTTCCCTTTCAAGACAATCTCTTTCAATCCATGTATTACCCTCTTCAGTTGAAGTTTTTGGAGACTGTCCACACTTTATGTGGACGAATCCCACAAGTTTTTCTGAAGCAAATTGAGAAAACAATGAAAAGGGTTTATGAGAAACACATCATCATCCATGTCGGCCCCAACAGGATGCACTGAAGATTTCATGCTGTTTTCCTTTTGATTTTTGAATTGTAAGCAAATCATTCAGGCATCTCATGATCAAGGAAATGTTACTCTTGATGTTGCCTGGATGGTTTTTGTATGGATATTGAATGGTGCTCCGTGACTATTGAGTTTAAAAGGCTCTGTTAAATTTTGCTAAATTAGTTGCCCCTAAAAGGGAATGTGCTTTTCTTTAGTTTTTTTTTCCCTAAAATGTTCTTTAAAAAAAAAAAAAAAAAATCACTCATATAAAATTGTTTGAGCAGGGTGAGCTGTCTGAAAATGAACATTTGTGAGCCTTCCAGTTCCTGGTGTCTTAAATCATTTCAGTGTCATCTGATATATTTAGGTAGCATTCCTGAGACTCTTTCTATGCAATTCCTCCCACCATTATAAAAGTAATACATACTTGTTATTTTAAAAAAAAAAAACTTTTAGAAAATACAGGTCCATGGAGCAAAATCAAGATTAGCCAGCTCCTACCAACCAATGGAAAAGGTTGTTGTCATTTTAATGTAGTTCCTCCCAGTCTTTTTTTTTCTTTTCCTGTATTTATTTGCTGACTGTGTTTTCCATTATAATACATATCTAAAACAGTCTGAGTACACGCTGGCCCCTATGCTGAGATGTGTATGTAGGAGATAAAAGGTTAGATAAGATGAAGATTATGTTTACAGTGCTTTATTTAAAATACATCTGGGGAAGCACTCAGATTTCAGTGAATTGGACAGTGTTAAGAGGATGATGCAGGTCTGGGGGTGTTTCTCAAGAAAAATTGTTTAGTTTTGTTGAAGACTAAACCCTATGCAACAATAGCTTCTGAAAGGAAGTTCAATAACTGTGTTAAACCCAAGGGGTTTGTTTAGCCAAAAGATGTGATTTGTGTTTACCCACAGACAAAAACATTTTCTCTCAAGTCATCAGGAGTTGTGGCCATCTGTTTTTTTTTAAACTCTTGAGCAATAGGTGGAAATCAAAGACCACCTTCAAAGTTAAAGTGTACCAAATATATAGTTGAGCTAATTCCACTGGCAAAAAAAAAAAAAAAAAAAATTCGACTTCTTAAGAGCTTTAGAAAGGTCCTTAAAAAAAAAAAAAATTTTTTTTTTTCCCTCTAGGGTTACCCAGCTGTAAGCCAAGGATCCGGGCAGGTCTTATCTCCTAGCTACAGTAGAGGAAGTTCAATATTCTATTCCCCAAAGGTATCTGATTGAATCCAGTTGGTATCAGCATAAGGACATTTTGCATAAAATGCTTTATTCATCTCAAGTGGTTTATGCATAAATGAGCTCCTTGATTTGCAACAGCCTAGTGAGTTTAGTAGGGCATATATCATCCCTATTGGGTAAATAAGGAACTTATTACAGAAAGAAATGAACATACCCAGTACAATTGCTATTCTGTAAGACATGGAAACCTTAGTGGTGTAGTGGTTAAGAGCTATGGCTGCTAACCAAAAGGTTGGCAGTTCAAATCTACCAGGTGCTCCTTGGAAACTCTATGGGGCAGCTCTACTCTGTCCTATTGGGTCTCTATGAGTTGAGATTAACTTGATGGTAATGGGTTTGTTGGTTGTTTTTTCTTTTTTGGTTTATAAGGCACACAGGTATGAATAAGATGTATTCCATTGTACAGAGGCATTTTTGGAAATAAAAATACTAAGTATTTCCATCATGTGTAGAAAGTGATCTTAAAGTGTAAAATAAAAAAATACTCTTTTATTAGTATAAGTGTGCTGTTGTTAGGTGCCATCGAGTCGGTTCTGACTCATAGTGACCCTATAAATACAGTAGCCTATATATTGGGATCCAGTAGTATAGCATAGGTTTTATATCAGCAGAAGTCTTACCCTGAAAAGATACATGAAATATATTACAATCTCCGCACTACAAAGAAATATGTAGGTATCAATCACTATTTGTATGCAACACCATTATGGCAGTAACAAAGTTATATCTAAAATGTTAGGGTAATAACTCATTGGGGTTTTTTTGCTTGCTGGTTTGTTTGGATCAGCTAACTGACCTGTGGTTTGTTCATTTTGTTAAGAAACTACTGTTATGATGTGAAACGCTTATCTTTGCTGTTGAATTTGATGATTCCTCATTTTACCGTTAGAGCTGACATCGTTATTTTATATTTTTGGTTCTAGGTCTGCCATCCTTGGTCTGGGTACTTAAGATGAGGGAAACGCATACTCTATACCCACAAATAGGGTTTCAGTGAAGGAGCCAGCAGGTGAACATGATTCCCTCACCTCCATGATCATTTTCTTTCTACTTATTCAGCATGGCCAGTAAACCCCACAGGTGTCACTTGGATTGATTGGTAGCTCAAATCCCTTCCCTTCCTTTGGCTAGTCTCACAGAAAAATCTGCTCTAAAGACTTTGGGTACAGCAATGCCTTTTTCTTTCGTGAGGGCCAGGTTTACCCACAATGCTCAACTATTGGTGCTCATCTGAATAAGCTGGGCAGGATTTCCAGCAGTCACTGATAGACCTCTAGAATATTCTAGAATGATAAATGTCGGACCTTGGAACCTGGTATAATTTTATACCTTGGAACTCCTCTGCTGTATCCCAAAGTTTTAGGTAGATTTGGAAGAGGATTTAGGGACAATTTGCTCTGCTTCCAATCCTCACTACCTGAAAGTGCTAATTATTTTCTATACTCAGGAGGTTACCAGGAGGCAGTATTTTTTCTGCCTTTGATAACTGCTACTTTAAAAAAAAAAAAAAAAAAAACCGTTGCCGCCGAGTAGATTCCGACTCATAGCGACCCTATAGGACAGAGTAAAGCTGCCCCATACGGTTTCCAAGGGGTTTTAAAATCTGGGAACCACAAATTTAGTATACTTCTAAAACATACAGTCTATGGGCTAAAGTTTGGCAAAAGTTGCGTTACCCTGTGCCATACCAAAACAAAACCAAACCTGTTGCCCTCAAGTCAATTCTGACTCATAGTGACCCTACAGGACAGAGTAGAACTGCCCCCATAGAGTTTCCAAGGAGCACCTGGTGGATTCGAACTGCCAGCCTCTTGGTTAGTAACTGTAGCACTTAACCACTATGCCACCAGGGTTTCCCCTGTGCCATACTGAATCCATATTGGGAAGAGCATGAGGCTGGTTCTTTCCTCTGCCCCTCAAGCCCTCCTCCTTTTTCCCCTCCCCTTGTTTCTTTTTAAATTTTGTTTAAGGTATATGACTATGGCGTTCCATTGGAGAGTGAAAAGATATTTTCTAATAGCAAAATGTGATAGTATCTTTGTATGCATAGAGATCGAGCCTTTTAATAGCAGCATGAGAAAAAAAAAATTTTTTTTTTCTTGGTTGAAATGCTGACAGCATTTTCTTGCTGAATTTTCTCCACTATAAATCTCAGAAATTATGACTTACATTGAAAAGTCCAATATTTGAAAAATTAACCGGCCAGAAAATCAATTTGAGTTTTTCTTTCACTTCCAAAATGACCATTTAGCATTTTGTGTACACCACCACAAGGTTTAGTAATTTATCTGAAATACTTTCTATTTCATATTCAGTGCTTCCATTGCAAATTGTTTTGACTTTTGCTGAATTTATCTTGAAAATGGGCATTTATATGGACTCATAGAGGTTTGATAATTATTTTTCTATGGTATTTGTAAGCAAAAAAAGCCACAAACATACAAAACCTAACCACAGTCACAGAAAAGTGACCCAATAAGGAAATAATCATCCCAACTCATCCTGAAAACAGGGCAACAATCTTACAAATTTAGATCTATGTGTAAACATTGCCTGGTATTTATACATAGTAGATAAATTGTCTTTGATAAACCAAAATGAACATAAATTCATAACTGAATTCAGAAATATGTTGAATTTCACAGGAGTACAAATCATTATATTCTTATTTAATAAAATGGTAGGCAAGCTTTCTTATGTTTTTCTGTTCCTCTCCTACCTTTTCATTGTCCTCTTTTTCATTTTTGCCTTTCCCTTTCTATGTATGATGTAAGCTTCTGAGGAGTACCAAAAGGCTTGACTTTATCAGCAGAGTGGTGGGCCTTGGGGGGAACCCTGTGCAGGCTGAATGAAGTTCTAATCCTTCCATCAAACCTTTATGCTACAAGTTTTTCAGAACTTAAAAACACACACACACACACACACACACACACACACACAGAGGACACATGCAATAGACACACAACATAAACCTCTTAAAGGAGCAGCCAGCATGTGTTTATACTCTGAATGGAAGAATTTAGACAGTGAAACCTTAGGTCAAATCATTTCACAATTGCAGCATTGGTATTTAAAGCAGATGGAACTTCTCTAGCAAAGAGACGGAGAGCTCTGTCCTGGTTTTTTTGTTCTTTGCAGGTCAAAACTGGAAATACTCTCTTGAGTCTTCGACACAAAGTGCTCGTGTTTGTTTCACCATATGCATAAATATGGAAGAATCAGGTGCAGTTTCCTCTTCATCAGCTTTACATGTTTGTGTTGTCAGTGAGAAAGTGCACCCATTGTTTATAGCTCCCAAGGAGACCCTGAACACGTTGTTTATGTTGGAAGGCTTTTTGGGGGTAACTTTTTGTGTGTGTGCATGTTGTGTGTGAACATAAAAAAGGTATTCCAAAGAAAAGGAATTATTACAGCAAATTAAAAGAAACACAACTACATATTAGGATTTAATTACCATCTTGTCTTTTTAAATGCCGCCTCCTGTTTTACCTTTTTTTAATTAAAAGCTTTTAAAAACCATGTGTTTTGGTGTTACTTTGGAAGTGTGTTTCTTTTCCTTTATATTTCAAGTTTAAAACGTAAGTTTATTACTTTCTAGTTGAACATAACAGTCCTTCCAACTTTAAAAGAAACATTTGGTTCTCAAGTAGATTAGTCTGTTTAAAAAATCGTTAAAAATTAGTCTTATTTAGAAAAAGGCCATACTGTAAATTATGCTATTTGGTTTTAATGGTGCTTTGTGTGAGAGCAAGAATGAAGAGAATTTGGAGAACGGGAAAATTAGTTTTCCACTTTTCTACGTTTTGTTTGGCAAAACTGAGTCTGACTGGTTATTTAGCTTGTACACATGTCAAATATAACAGCTGGACCAAGATTTTTTAGTCTACATAAAGGCTCGATTTTTTCCCTCAGCCCCTATCGCCTTTTTAAAATCAGCACAGTTTGTCTATTGAGTTTTTCCTCTTGAATTTTAAAATGATACTCAAAAATGGTATGGAATTTGGAAATGGTTCTCTGTAATAACTGGGAACCCACATCAAATTATGACGTGAGGCGGAGTGAGAGCTCCAACACTAGATTTAGCAAAACTGAGATAAAACCTGAGTTCAGCCATTTTCTGATTGTGTGTGACCTAGGACACCTTATGGACCCTCTCTGCTCTTCAGGATCCCCACCTGCCAGGATAGAGCTGACAATGACCCTCCTCATCCAATGTTGTAAGGAAGAAATGGAATAATGTACATAAAGTCCCTGGCACGTGGTAAATACGAAATACGTGTTAGTAATGCTATGAGCGGTAATCTGTCAGCTGTGATAGGAAGTTGTGATACCTTAAAATCTGTTGATTTTGACCAATTCTAAGGTCCAGTCAAATGCTGGTCCTGACTTGGCTGGTAGCGAAAGGTGTGCCATAGGGCTATCATGTTAACTTGTGCACACCGTACTTTCTTCATCTATTCAAGAGATTTGACTAATGTTCTCTGGAACTCTTTTCAGTTCTATCAACACGTTAGTGATACCAAAGTATTTAAGGGAGCCCTGATGGTACAGTGGTTAAGAGCTCAGCTGCTAACCAAAAGGTTGGCAGTTTGAATCCACCAGCCACTCCTTGGAAACCCTATGAGAAATTTCTACTCTGTCCTGTAGGATCACTATGAGTCAGAATCAACTAGAGAGCAACAGGTATAAAGTGTTTAAGAGATTAAAAGTAAAAGAAGTTGACACAAACACAACTTAAACTACAAAAAAAAAAAAAATATATTGCATTTAACTCCTAAATATTAACCGAGTTAGCTTCATCTGCTCATCTTCACTGCTGCCTCCACTTAAACCATAACTCTCTAAGCCGTCATCCCTGGCCTGGATTGTGGCGCGAATGCCTATCTTACCTCTCTGCATCTACTCTGGCCCCCTCAAAGCACAACTCACCCCACCCCGAGTAAAGCCCTTCAGTGGCTCTCTCAGAATAACATCCAAGCTCCTTTCCAAACATGCCAGGAAGTCTCTGTGTGATCTACCTCCTCCCTAGCCTCATCTTGAGTTACCCTCCCCTATCAAGCCTTGAGTTGCAATAGTGAAGGATTCCATGGGGAAAATATTAAACGACACAGGAAGCGTCAAAAGAAGATGGAAGGAATACAGAGAGTCATTATACCAGAATCAGTCAATATTCAACCATTTCAAGAGGTGGCATATGATCAGGAACCGAGGGTACTGAAGGAAGAAGTCCAAGCTGCTCTGAAGGCAGTGGCGAAAAACAACACTCCAGGAATTGATGGAATATCAAGTGAGATGTTTCAACAAACAGATGCAGCACTGGAGGTGCCCGCTCATCTATGCCAAGAAATATGGAAGACAGCTTCCTGGCCAACTGACTGGAAGAGATCCATATTTATGCCTATTCCCGAGAAAGGTGATCCAACTGAATGTGGAAATTATAGAACAATATTATTAATATCACACGCGAGCAAATTTTGCTGAAGATCATTCAAAAACAGCTGCAGCAGTATATCAACAGGAAATGGCCAGAAATTCAAGCTGGTTTCAGAAGAGGACGTGGAACGAGGGATATCATTGCTGATGTCAGATGGATCCTGGCTGAAAGCAGAGAATACCAGAAGGATGTGTACCTGTGTTTTATTGAGTATGCAAAGGCATTAGACTGTGTGGATCATAACAAACTATGGATAACATTGCGAAGAATGGGAATTCCAGAACACTTCATTGTGCTCATGAGGAACCTTTACATAGATCAAGAGGTGGTTGTTCGTACGGAACAAGGGGATACTGATTGGTTTAAAGTCAGAAAAGGTGTGCATCAGGGTTGTATTCTTTCACCATACCTATTCAATCTGTATGCTAAGCAAATAATATGAGAAGCTGGACTATATGAAGAAGAACGGGGCATCAGGATTGGAGGAAGACTCATTAAAAACCTGTGTTATGCAGATGACACAACCTTGCTTGCTGCAAGTGAAGAGGACTTGAAGCACTTACTAATGAAGATCAAAGACGACAGCCTTCAGTTTGGATTGCACCTCAACATAAAGAAGAAAAAAATCCTCACAACTGGACCAATGAACAACGTCATGATAAACGGAGAAAAGATTGAAGTTGTCCAGGATTTCATGTTACTTGGATCCACAATCAACAGCCATGGAAGCAGCAGTCAGAAATCAAAAGACACATTGCATTGGGTAAATCTGCTGCAAAGGACCTCTTTAAAGTGCTGAAGAGCAAAGATGTCAACTTGAAGACTAAGATGCGCCTGACCCAAGCCATGGTGTTTTCAATCGCATCATATGTGTGTGAAAGCTGGACAATGAATAAGGAAGACCGGAAAAGAATTGACGCCTTTGAATTGTGGTGTTGGCAAAGAATATTGAATATACCATGGACTGACAAAAGAACAAACAAATCTGTCTTAGAAGAAGTACAACCAGAATGCTCCTTAGAAGCAAGGATGGCAAGACTGTGTCTTACATACTTTGGGCATGTTGTCAGGAGGGATCAGTTCCTAGAGAAGGACATCATGCTTGGTAGAGTACAGGGTCAGTAGAAAAGAGGAAGACCCTCAACAAGGTGGACTGACACAGCGGCTGCAACAATGGGCTCAAGCATAACAACGATTGTAAGGATGGCACAGGACTGGGCAGTGTTCTGTTGTGCATAGGGTCGCTATGAGTCGGAACTGACTCGATGGCGCCTAACAACAGCAACAACATCTCACTAATTTTTCATTTATGTTGGTTTGTTTTCTTTTAAGAAGTCAAGCTTTTTCCTACCTCAGGGACTTTGCACATTCCTGGAATTCTCCACCCTGCCTCCCACTTTCCTTCCACCTGGCAAATTTCTACTATCCTTCAGGTCTCCATTTAAATGTCATGTCCTCATAGAAGACTTCTTTGATCCCCCATATAAGGGCAGGCTCTCTCTTAAATTCACTCATATCACCTTGCACTTTTTCTTAGCAGTATGTATAACAGTAACAGTATTTCTGTAAAACTCTTGGTTTATTGACTTTCTTGCCCGTTAAATACAAAGTTCCTTGAAGATAGAGTCCCTGGTGCTCTTGTTTACTGCTCTATGTCCATAATCTAACTAAATGAATGACACATTTTTCTGCTTAAAAAAACATTGAGTGAATAAATAAATCAGCTGCACCAGGAACTGAGACCAGTTCCTACCAGCAGAGCTTCAAACGGCAGTATATTGACTTTGAGTGTTCTTCCCGAAAAGTATTTTTCCTGTAGATGTTTAGGGTGCTGTGCTGTAATGACCCACAGTAAATTCTCATTCATCGAAGGCATATGAATTTGCTTAATTTCTTGGAGATTTATTTACTTATCCATAAATGACATGGCTGGGTCAGATAATGCTACAACTTCTTTCTACTTAAACATTCTGTATTTCTACAGGATGTTCTTCACGGTTCTGTGATGGACATAGGTAGAGTTTGGCTGCTTGGAAACCACTCCACTCCTGGTACCAATTTCTGTAGTAGTTAAAACTCTGAATTTCAAGTGACAGTAAAAAAAACTCAAACTAATACAGAAACACACACACAATTTATTCATTTGTGTAAGGAATTCTGGTGTCACAATGGTTAGACCCACAGCTGTTAACTGAAAGATCAGCAGTTTGAAGCTACCACATGCTCTGAGGGAGAAAAGACCTGGTGATCTGCCCCCGTAAAGATTACAGCATAGGAAATCCTATGAGGCAGTTCTACCTTGTCCCATAGGGTCACAATGAGCCGAAATTGACAGCACACAACAGCAACAACATTGGCACATGTAAGTGAAAAGTACAGAAATAGCTCTGGATTCAGAGGGTCAAACGATGCCAAGGAAATGTGTCATTTTAATGATGCTTTTTTTCATTAATACTTTATTGAAAACCACACATCCTTCTAGGATTCCAGCTACGAAATTTTCATGTCATTTCAATAGAGTCATTCCATCTTTGGAAAAATACTTTGTGTCCAGCTAAAAAAGATATTGCCAACTTGGATCAAAACATCAAGAAAATAGTTCTCCTGGTGGTTGTTTTAAAACAGCTGTAATATACATTTTTTCCCTCACACACATGGATGATTTTTTTGAGGGACAGTGCTCTCACAGACTCTCACCGAGCATTTAGGGTTTAACAAAACTTGGCATTTCTTTTCTCACGATTCTGACTTTTAATAACAAAGCAAGTCTAAATGTCATATTAAGAAATTGGGTTCTCCTGCTTCTTCATTATTGCTGTTATAAACGACTGCCTGCACACAGAGTTGAAGAAAAAATAAAAAGGTTGAGTTCCAGTTTTGGTATCTTAAATATTTAAGACTTGATAGTTGTTTATAACAGCTTCCTGACATTCTGCTATTGTTTGCATGTGTATGGTAGTGTAGGTGAGAAAGTTAACATAAAATTAAAAGATGTGTTCAACTTAGAGGAAATGTAGATAAAGTCAAGAACTAATTAAGAAAATAGTTGGTGTTTGTGTTAGAATTTAAGCTTCTCAAAGTTGCCATCTGTCTATTTATAGCCCATAGAACCTGGCATGTAATAGATGACCAGTGTACATCTTTCCTGCCTTTAGCCCCTTAACTTGTACTATTTCCGTTCCCAACTTCCGACTTTCAGCCCCTATGACTATGCTTCAGGGTTCTCTTTTGCCACTGCAGCCTGCTCTGTTTGCCTATGAACAGGCTGGAAGTGTTGGGAAATAAGACCCTCTGCAAGTGGCTCTCAACCATTGACTGACAGGAGTTGGTGGCCATATACCCCAGTTCCCTCTTCCCTCAGGTAAGATGACTCTGAAATGTCTGTTGCAGAGTTCTGTTCCAGAATTCCTCAGTGGGAATAAGTTGAAATCACCCACAGTAGTAACTTCTCAATCAAGTATCCTTAATTGGTTTCATTTCCTTCCCTGTCTCACTTCTCTACTCTTCTACCAGCATTTCTTTGGATCCTGCCCCAAATAAACCACTTGTACTCAAACCTTTGTCTCACCATCTACAACTGGTAAATGCGTGAGTAAAAACTGATTTAAATAGTATCAATGATCTGATTTTTACCTATTATGAGAGTCTTTTTCTTCTTTTTAATCTCTATGTCTCTTTTAAGGAGCCCTGGTGGTACAGCAATTAAAGTGCTTGGCTGCTAACTGAAACATTGGCTGTTCACCACCAGCCGCTCCATGGGAGAAAGATGTGGCAGCCTGCTTCTGTAAAGATTACAGTCTTGGAAACCCTATGGGGTAGTTCTACTCTGTCCTCTAGGGTTGCACTCAGTTTGGTTTCATTTATTTCTCTTTCAGAAAGTTTGAATTAACTCCCTGAATAAAATACTTGGAAATTGGCAGTTTTATATATCCTCTTACATTCCTCCCATCACTGAATTCTAGTAGCCATTATTATTTTACACATTCAATGTTTATAGCATTCTATACTCTGGTTTGTAGCGTGGCTCTGATTTTAATTGCATCATGAAAAATAACATAGTTGGGTAATCAATTTGTTTTAACTCCAAAGATCCCCAAATGCTTTGAGTTCTATTATCCCTTATTTACTATTTTTAAGGTATGTATTTTAAAGGCACTGTACTTTTAGACCAGTTCTTTTTGCACTTCTGACTTAGCTAAGTCATTTATGTTTTTGTACAATGTGAAGATATAATTCATATACAATAAACTGTACATTTTTAAATGATACAATATGACCTGTTTTGCCTTATGCATTCTCTCTTAAAACCATCACCACAATCAAGATAAGAAACACCACCATCACTCCTAAAAGACTATGCCTATTTCCAATCCATTCATTCCTCCACCTTTGCTCTACTTTCTGTTACTGCACATGAGTTTGCATATTATAGAATTTTACAGAAGTGGAATCATATGGTCTTGTCTTAGGCTGGGTTCTCTAGAGAAGCAAAACCAGTAAAGCGTATAAATACATACAGAAAGAGATTTATATCAAGGAAATGGCTCACGTGACTGTAGAAGCTGGATTCTTGATTCAGGTAGCCACAGAGGCTGGTGAACCCAAGATCAGCAGGCTGGAGAGCAGGGCTCCTGCTCTCAGGCTGTGAAGATCAGTTAATCCCAAGATCTGCAGATAAGCTTGATAGGTCAAGTCCCAAGAGCCAGAGGTCCAACCAACAGGAGGCAGCCGCAGGATCCAGAGTGAGCAAAAAAGCCACAACATCTGCTTATATTCAGAAGCAAACCACACCCCCAAGGAAAATCCTTTCAACTGATTGGCTACTCACAGCACATTCAATCATGGGAGTGATCATATATAAACACTGAGAACCATGGCCCAGCCAAGTTGACATACAATCTTAACCATCACAGGTATATACTCTTTTTTGCCTTAGCGTAATTATTTTGAGATCCATCCACCCGCTTCAGTGCATCAATAGTTCATCCTTTTTTATCGTTGAGTAATATTTCATTCTATAGATTTACCGTGGTGTGTTTATTCATTTACCTGTTGATAGACGTTTGATTGTTTCCCATTTTAGGCTATTAAAATACAGCTATTATGAATATTAATGTTCACATCTTTGTGCAAACATATATTTTCATTTCTCTTGGGCAAAAACTAGGAGCAGAATGGGTAAGTTGATGATAAGTGTATGTTTAACTTTTTAAGAAATTACCAAACTGTTTTCCAAAGTGGTTGTACCATTTACATTCTCACCAGCAGCTCTATTTACTCCACATTGTCACAAAGATTGTGTGGACAATCTTTCCAATTTTAACCAATTTAATGGGTGTGTGGTGGCAACTCATTGTGGTTTTAAGTTGCATTTCCTTAATGACTAATGATATTGAACATCTGTTCATATGTTTGTTGACCATTCATATATCTTCATTGCTGAAGTGTCTGCTCAAATCTTTTGGCCACTATTAATTGGGTTGTTTGTCTCTTATTTTTGAGTTTTGGGATTCTTTACATATTCAGGATGCAAATACTTTGATGTGTTGCAAATATTTTCTCTCAATCTTTTCATTTTTTCTGTTGTCTTTTGAAGAGCAGAAGTCTTTATGTTGACGAAGTTCAATTTATCAGCTTTTTCTGTTCTTGTTTTTTGGTTGTGTTCTAAGAAATGTTTGTCTACCCCAAAGTTACAAAGATTTTCTTCTGTGTGTACTTCCAGAAACCTTATAGTTTTAGGTTTACACTTAGGTCTATGATCTCCACTTTGAGTTAACTTTTTTTATAGGGAGAAGTTGAGTCGATGTTCGTTTATTTCCACAGGGTTATCAAGTCGATTCAACAATTTATCTGACTGACTTGTGTTTAGCTATTCATTAATATATTTGGATCAATACTGATAAGGAAAGTAAAAGCTAATAGGTACTTGTATTCATTCATTTTATATTTACTGAGTGCATAAAAAATTACTAAGTACTAAATTCCTTAGTCAGCTTTGGAGACACATGATGAATGAGACACACTGAAACCTTCAAAGAGATCATATGTTAATGGAGGGGATAAACATTTAAAAAATTACTATAATAATGATATAAGTCTATTAGAGCTGTGTTTTTCATACCACCTCAAAAAAACCCCATTGCCGTCAAGTCGATTCTGACTCCTAGTGACCTTATAGGACAGAGTAGAACTTCCCAATAGGGTTTCCAAGGCATGGCTGGTGGATTTGTACTGCCAGCCTTTTGGTTAGCAGCCAAGGTCTTAACCACTGTGCCACCAGGGCTCCAAAATACAAAGTATTAGACAATTCCATGAAAGCAGCAAAAAAAAATGTAGCCAGGAGTTGAGGATACTCAACACAGAGGGGTAACATATGAACTGAGTTTAAAGGAGATATCTGGGGAAGAGGCATTACAAGGAGAAGGAGTGACATGTGCGAGGGCCCGGAAGTGTGCACAGCCAAGACAAGTTCCAGGAATGGTGTGAAATTCTCTGTGCCAAGAGCAAAGAATGCTAGGGGATGACCCAGGGTAGGGAATGGGTAGAACAAAATAAGGCTGGAAAAATAGGCGGGGTAGATATTAAGCAATTGCAGAAGTGACCTGCCTTATGACAACTCAGAGGATATCCAAATCCAATCAAATGACTTTGGGTTGTCTTAACATCCTTTGTTGTTATTGTTAGGTGCCGTCAGTTTCGTTCCAACTCATAGCAACCCTATAGACAATAGAACGAAACACTGCCCGGGCCTGTGCCATCCTCACAATCATTGCTATGTTTGAACTCATTGTTGCAGACACTATGTCAAGTCATCTCATTGAGGGTCTTCTTCTCTTTTGCGGATGCTCTACTTTACCAAGTATGATGTCCTTCTTCAAGGAGTGGTCCCTCCTGATAACATACCCAAAGTACGTGAGACGAAGTCTCCTCATCCTTGCTTCTAAGGATCATTCTGGCTGTACTTCTTCCAAGGCAGATTTATTCATTCTTCTGGCAGTCCTTGGCATTATTCAATATTCCTTGCCAACACCATAATTTAAAGGCATCAATTCTTCAGTCTTCCTTATTCATTGTCCAGCTTTCACACACATATAAGGCAATTGAAAATATCTTGGCTTGGGTCAGGCGCACCTCAAAGTGACATCTTTGCTTTCCAACACTTTAAAGAGGTCTTTTGCAGAAGAGTTGCCCAATGCTATACATTGTTTGATTTCATGACAGTTGCTTCCATGGGTGTTGATTGTGGATCCAAGTAAAATGAAATCCTTGACAACTTCAATTTTTTCTGTTTACCATGATGTTGCTTTCTGGTCCAGTTGTGAGGATTTTTTTTTTTTTGTATGTTGAGGTATAAGCCATACTGAAGATTGTAGTCTTTGATCTTCACAATAAGTGCTTCAAGTCCTCTTCGCTTTCAGCAAAGTTGTGTCATCTGCATATCACAGGTTGTTAGTGAATCTTCCTCCAATCCTGATGCCCCTTTCTTCTTCACATAGTCCAGCTTCTTGGATTATTTGCTCAGCATACAGATTGAATAAGTATGGTGAAAGGATATAATTCTGACACACACCTTTCCTCACTTTAAACCTCACAGTATCTCCTTGTTCTCTTCAAAGGACTGCCACATAATCTATGTACAGGTTCCTCATGTGCACAATTAAGTGCGCTGGAATTCCCATTCTTTGCAACGTTTTCCATAATTTGTTATGACCCACACAGTCAAATGCCTTAGCATAGTCGATAAAACACAGGTAAACATCTTTCTGATATTCTCTGCTTTCAGCAATGATATTGCTTGTTCCATGTTCTCTTCTGAATCCAGCTTGAATTTCTGGCAGTTCCCTGTTGATATACTGCACAATGGTTTTTGAATGATCTTCAGCAAAATTTTACCTTCATGTGATATTAATGATATTCTTCGATAATTTCGGCATTCTGTTGGATCACCTTTCTTTGAAATGGGTGCAAGTATGGATCTCTTACAGTCAGTTGGCCAGGTAGCTGACTTTCAAATTTCTTGGCATAGACGAGTGAGTGCTTCTAGTGCTCCTTCCATTTGTTGAAACATCTCAATTTGTATTCCATCAATTCCTGGAACCTTGTTTTTCACCAATGCCTTTGGTGCAGCTTGGACTTCTTCCTTCAGTACCATCAGTTCCTGATTGTATTTTACCTCTTGAAATGGTTGAATGTCAACCAATTCTTTTTGGTATGGTGACTCGGTGTATGCCTTCCATCTTCTCTTGTGCTTCCTTTTTCATTCAATGTTTTGCCCATAGAATCCTTCGGCATGGCAACTTGAGGCTTGAATTTTTTCTTCAGTTCTTTCAGTTTGATGAATGCTGAGCGTGTTCTTCCCTTTTGGATTGCTAACTCTAGGTCTTGGTACATTTCACCATAATACTTTACTTTGTCTTCTCCAGCAGCCTTTGAAATCTACTCTTCAGCTCTTTTACGTCATTACTTCCTTCATTTGCTTTAGCTACTCTGCATTCAAGAGCAAGCTTGAGTATTTTCCAACATCCATTTTTTTCTTGTCTGATGTAGTGTGGAAGATGAGCTCCCCAGGTTGGAAGGCACTTCAAATACAACTGGAGAAGAGCTGCCTCTTCAAAGTAGGGTCAATCTTAATGACGTGGGTGGAGTCAAACTTTCAAGGACTTCATTTGATGAGGTGGCACAACTCAAAATGAAAAGAAATAGCTGAAAATATCCATTAATAATTAGAACCTGGAATGTATGAAGTATGAATCTGGGAAAACTGGAAGTCGTCAAAAATGAAATGGAATGTGTAAAGATTGATATCGCCTCATAGCGACCCTATAGGACAGTGTAGAAGTGCCCCATAGGGTTTCCAAGGAGTAACTGGTGAATTCAAACTGCCGATCTTTTTGTTAGCAGTCAAGCTCTTAACCACTGCGCCACCAGGGCTCCTATCCTAGGCATTAGTGAGCTGAAATGAACTGGTTTTGGTCATTTTGAATTGGACAATCATATAGAATACTATGCCAGAAAAGACAAATGAAGAGGAATGGTGTTGCATTCATCGTCAAAAAGAACATGTCAAGATCTATCCTGAAGTACAACACTGTCAGTGAGAGGCTAATATACATACACCCACAAGGAAGACCAGTTAATAGACTATTGTTCGAATTTACACACCAACCACTAATGCCAAAGATAAAGAAACTGAAGATTTTTACCAACTTCTGCAGTCTGAAATTGATCAAACATGCGATCAAGATGCATTCATAATTACTGGTGATCAGAATGCAAAAGTTGGAAACAAAGAAGAAAGATCAGTAGTTGGAAAATACGGCCTTGGTAATAGAAATGACGCCAGAGAGCACATGATAGAATTTTGCAAGTCCAATGATTTATTCATTGCAAATACCTTTCTTCAACAACATAAACGGTGATGATACATGTGGACCTCACTGGAAGAAAAACTCAAGAATCAGATCAACTACATCTGTGGAAAGAGACGATGGAGCAGCTTAATGTCATCAATCGGAACAAGGCCAGGGGCTGACTGTGGAACAGACCATCAATTGCTCATATGCAAGTTCAAGTTGAAGCTGAAGAAAATTAAAACGAGTTCATGAGAGCCAAAGTACGACCTTGAGTGTATCCCACCTGAATTTAGAGACCATCCCAGGAATAGATTCGACGCATCTAACACTAATGACCAAAGACCAGATGAGGTATGGGTTATGAAGGACATCATACCCGAAGAAAGCAAAAGGTCATTAAAAACACAGGAAAGAAAGAAAAGACCAAAACTGATGTCAGAAGAGACTCTAAAACTTGCTCAACAGCCTTTAGGGAGTGAAATATAAAGAAGAATGAAAGTATATGCTTGGCCAAAAAACATGGGGAAAATGACCAAACTAATCGATAAATCTTGGAAATGAAAATCAAAACAACACAGAGGCTTTTTTTTTTTTTTTTAACCCATCAGATTGACAAAAATTACTGAGTCCAAAAGTGTGTGTATGCTTACAGACTTCAGGAAGATAACAGAAATGTTTAGGGAGAGTCTACTGGCAATGTTGATTAAAAATTCACATATCTGGCAATTCCCCTCGTAGAGACATGGTATAAATAGGCACAAAGAGGCAAGTAGTAATAGCAATAGTAGTGATGGTGCTGGTGGTAGTGGTGCTAGTAGAAGTAATCACAGTAATACAGAAACATAATAAAATATTTCACAGGCACTGATGTAAGATTTCACTTAATACACATTCTCCTATAAGGTAAATACTGTCTCTCATTTGTGAACGAGGACATGGAGAGTTGAATTATTTGAGATCACTGTTTCTAATAGGGAAAAATTGGATAACCCTACATTATCCATTCAAGGGGGCCTAGTTAAATAAAATTCCACCCATACTCTGAAGTGCTATGCAAAATAAGATTTAAATTAGTATCTGTAAAATAAAATGGAATGATCCCAAGGCATATTGTTAAGTCAAAAACAATCAACTCGCAGAATGGTATGATACCATTTATGTAAAAAAAAAAGATCAAGATAAAGAGAAATTGAAGCCTCAGAGAATTTCAACATATACATATGCAACAAGTATTTACTTATTGAGCACCTATTGTGTACAGGCATTGTTCAAGACCCCCGGGGGAAAAAAATCAGTGAACAAAATACGGGGTGCTTATGTTCTACTGATGAAGAGACATACGACAAAAATAATTTAAAAAGTAAATTACATAATATGTTAGGAGATGAAAAGTGCTGTGGACAAAAGAAATAGAGCAGGGTAAGAGGCAGTCAGGAGTGCAGGCAAAGGTAGAGGCTGCCACATGAATTAGGGTGGTCAGGGTAAGCTTCATTTTAAGATGGTACTGGAGGAGGTGAGGGAGTCACCTGGATGTCCTAGGGAAGATTATTTCAGGCAGAAGGAAGAGCTGGGCCAACTTCCTAAGCAGGGAATAGACTGGTGATTTGAAGGTACATCAAGGAGGCCAATAAAGCTGAAACAACCCGAGACGGGGTGGGGGTGGGGGAGCAGTGGTAGAAGGTGAGGCTAGAGGTGGGAGGGGAGTGGTAGGTTATGCCAGTGGGCCACCGTGTGGGCCATGGGAAGGGCTGTAGCTTTTACTCTAAGTTAAATGAGAAGCAATGACAACATTGTGAGCAAAAGAGTGGCATGATCCCATCTCTTTTTTTCCTTTCTTAAAATTTATTTTGTTGTTGTTTTTGAGAAAATACACAGCAAAACATACACTGATTCAACAGTTTCTACATGCGCAGTTCAGTGACATTGATTACATCCTTTGAGTTGTGTAACCATTCTCACTTATTTCACTCAACATAATGACTTCAAGCCCCATCCATACCGTAGCCATGTATCAAGACTTCATTTCTTCTACTGGCTGAGTAGTATTCCATTGTATGTATGGACCACATTTTGTTAATCCATTTATCTATCGATGGGCATTTAGGTTGTTTCCACATTTTGGCTATTGTGAATAGTGCTGCAATGAACATTGGTGTGTTACAAGTCTCTGAGCCTCTGCTTTCAAGCCTTTTGGGTATATACCTAGGAGTGAAATTGCTCGGTTTTTTGAGGAACTGCCACACTGTTTTCCACAATGGCTATAACATTTTGCTTTCCCACCAGCAATGGATATGGGTTTATCTCCTTTTTAGAAAGACCTTGGTTGCTGTGTTGAAAATAAATCTTAGGCACACTGTTTCTTGCAAAACGCTGGAGAGCTGTGGTCTCACGTGAATGGGATTGTTTCTAAATGACACCCACAGTCTGGATGAACTTTCTTTCAGATTGTTCATGTGTGTGGGCTCCACTATGCACCATACTGCCTCCTTTGTGTGTTTGTTTAGGGTCAATCAGACCCCTTGTAGTCATCTTTTTGGATCTCTACTGCCCCTCCCCCTTCTTCTCTGAAAACTCTACTTCTTAGCCTGGCTGCCCCCACACCCATGGCTATAGCAGGCAGGATTACACTGGGAGACTCTGTGCTCTAGGCCATAGTTGAGTGGGCACTTGGCCCAAGCTGGACAAATCAAGTACTCCAGTGGTGACTGAGAGGTGCTGGTCAGTTGTCTGAACAAGCCATTTGGAATGAGGACATTTATTTTTGTGTCATAATGTGGTGACTTGCATGTTGCTATGATGCTGGAAGCTATGCCACCAGTATTTCCAGTACCAACAGAGTCATCCATGGTGGACAGGTTTCAGCAGAGCTTTCAAAAGAAAGGCCTAGGGATCAGCTTCTGAAAATTAGCCAGTGAAAGCCCTATGGATCACAACAGAATACTGTCTGATATAGTGCTGGAAGATGAGCCCCCTAGGCTGGAAAGCACTCAAGAAACACAGTGGCTGCAACAATGAACTTGAGCATAGCAATGATCATGAAGATGGCACAGGAACGTGCAATATTTCTTTCTGTTTTATGTGGGGCCACCATGAGTCGGAGCTTACTCCATGAAAGTGAGAAAGAGAGAGAGTGAGTGACTGGACAGAGATAAATGTGCAGAGTTGAAGAAGAAAATAGCTGTTGGGTTCAGCATAACCTCGTCTCCTAGTAAGTTCCCATTGTCTTTCATACAACTTGAAGCGAATTTCCACGATTGCAGTCAAACTTGAGATATCCCACCTAGGCAGTACGTACCACTCTTTTCCAGTCTCCGCCTCTGACGCTGCTGTCAAACCCAGCATGGCAGGCAACAGCAATCAGGCTAGTTGTGGCACCACAGAAAGCAACCCCAGATCTTTTTGCATAGCCCTTTGTTACCCTCCTTACCACTAAGAGAACTGTTAGTTTTCGAAAGTCTCTGGTGAAAGTAGACCCTGATGATATGCGAAACTACCCTGAAGTTGTTTAGAATGTTGTGTTCACCTCAATTTGCCCATCTTTCTACCTCAGCTTCAGCCTGGTACCCATGGTGATATACAAATGAAGATGTACAGGCATGAATAAAAAGCCTGAGAGTCAAAGAACCTCCTAGGCTTTATATGGTGATATTTTAACCCAGGCCAGTTCCCTGTTCTCCAGTCCTTGTAGAATGGGTGTTGGTTTTTGTAGATTTTTTTCATCAATCCCTCTTCTTGTCCCTTCCCACAGACTTACCTTCGAAGGCTGCCAAACTTCAGTAATGCTCCCACCATTATAAGAAGATCTGCCCACATTTTTCCCTGGCATAGTCCTAGCTGTTTTCTTTCTCCAACTTCTCTTTCTGTCTCCATCTTCCACCTCCTACTCTGTCTTCTCTAAGTTTAGCATTTCTTCTCTCATACACGCCCGAAGGTCCCTAAGCAGTGCAAATGGTTTGCACTTGACTGCTAACCTGAAGGTTGGTGGTTTGAACCCACTTAGCAGTGCCACAGAAGAAAGGCCTGGAGATTTGCTGCCATTAAGGTAACAGCCAAGAAAACCCTACAGAGCAGTAATGCACGGGATTGCCATGAGTCAAGATCAACTCCGTGGTATCCAGCACCACTACCACCAACATACATACCCAGAGCAGTGGGCCTTCCCCTGGCTAGCCCTCTTCCTGCATGTTCATGTTTATTTAAGGTCTGTCACCTCCACTAAACCATGCGCTTATAGGGGAAAGAGAGGCCACGCACTGTCTTCTCTCCCAGCACCTGGAAGACACTGGTGGACTGTTTACCTAGTTAACGCCCTTTCCTGTTGATGCAAATCTTTTCTCGTCTTTAAAAGCAACTTCAGCCTACCACTCTGACTGGGATCACAACAGAGGGTCCCAAGCAGAGGGAGAAAACAAATTTAAAGCAAAAAATCAAATTCACAAAAAAGACCAGATTTACTGGTTTGACAGAGACTGGAGGAATCCCTGAGACTATGACCCTAAGACATCCTTTTGACCTGGAATTGAAGCCCTTCCCAGGGACCACCTTTCAGCCAAACGATGGACAGGCCCATAAAATAAGCAATAATACCCCAGACGAGCACACTTCTTAGAACAATCAATTATGCAAGCTCAAAAGGGCCACATTTCCCAAATGCAAGGATGAAGAGGCAAGAAGGGGTGGAAAACCAGGACGAAAGGAAACGAGAACCTAGGATGGAAATGGGGAGAGTGCTGACACACTGTGGGGAGTGAAGCCAGTGTCATGGAATGCTTTGAAACCAACTTGCTCCATAAACTTTCACGTAATGCACACAAAAAATTTAAAAAAAAAAAAAAGCAATTTTATCCCCGCTTGAAAGGTTCTGTAGGCCTCTGAACACCTGATTTGCATATTTGCCTTCTATTTTGCCTCAGGATCCTGAACTCCCATTTTATCTCTCTGAGTATTCTGCAACCTTCCTGAAGAGAGGGAAAGCATTGGAAAGCTCTGGAGCCTAGTCGAGAGTTTGAATCCTGGCTCAGTCACTTGCCAGTGTAGCTGTGTGACTCTGGGCAAGGTATTTTACCTCTTCATATACCTCAGTTTTCTCTTCTGTTAAGTGGGGATAATATCACCTACCTGGTAGGATTGTCATGAGGATTAAATTAGATATTTTTGTGAAGTGCTTAGAAGCACAGAAAGCCCTTAATAAATATTAGCTGTTACTATCAATATTCTTATTTGTTGCTTTATTTACCTACTGCAGTGCAACAAACTGCAAACCCTGGTGGCATAGTGGTTAAGAGCTATGGCTGCTAACCAAAAGGTTGGCAGTTTGAATCTACCAGGCGTTCCTTGGAAGCTCTATGGGGTAGTCCTACTCTGTCCTATAGGGTCGCTATCAGTCGGAATTGAATTGACTCCATGGCAATGGGTATTTAACAAACTAAAGAGCCCTGGTGGTGTAATGGTTAAGCACTTGGCTGCTAATCGAAAGGCTGGTGGTTCAAACCCACCAGTAGTTCTGCAGAAGAAAGATTACAGCCTAGGAAACCCTGTGGGGAAAATTCTACCGACTTAATTATCTACTGCTGCTGTAACAGAAATACCACAAGTGGATGATTTTAACAAACAGAAGTTTATTCCCTCACAGTTTAGGAGGCTAGAAGTCCTAATTCAGGGTGCCAGCTCCAGGGAAAGGCTTTCTCTCTCTGTTGGCTCTGGGGGAAGGTCCTTGTCATCAGTCTTCCCCTGGGTCTTGGAGTTTCTCAGTGCAGGGACCCCAAATCCAAAGCATGCACTCCGCTCCTGGACCTTCTTGCTTGGTGCTAATGAGGTCCCTCTGTTCTCTGCCCTCTTCTCTCTTTTATATCTCAAAAGAGATTAACTCAAGATAGAACTTAATCCTGTAGACTGCATCCTGCCTCATTAACATTGTAGAGGCTACAATTTATAACACTTTTTTTTTTTTTTTTTAGGATAAATACATCAGATCACAAAATGGATAACAGCCACACAATACTGGGAATCATGGCTTAGCCAAGTTGATACACATTTTCGGAGAACACAGTTCAATCCATAACATCTACTTGTCACATGGAGTAGGTGCTATGAGTCGGAATCAACTCAGTGACACACAACATGTAACAAATTATCCTGAAATTTAGTGGCTTAAAACAACTATAAACATTTATTATTGTTCATAGATTCTGTGGATCAGGAATTTGGGAGTGGCTTAGATGGGCCTTCTGAATTGGGGTCTCTCATGAGGTTGTACTCAAGAAGTCAACTGGGGCTGCAGTTATCTGAAGGATTTCCTGGGGCTGCAGGTCTGCTTCCACCGCCTTAGTTCTTCTCTAGGTGTACCTTTCCACCCAGTTGCTCTAACGTTCTCTTGACATGGAAGCTGGCTTCCCAGAGTGAGCAATCAAAGAGCCCAAGGCAAAAGCCACAGTTCCCTGTATGACCTAGTCTCAGAAGTCACGCCATCACTGCCATTATACTCTTTTTGGTCACACAGACAGCTCTGATTCAGTGTGGGAGAAGTCTACAATGCATTGTTGTTGTTGTTTGCCATCAAGTCAATTCTGACTCATAGCAACCCCATGTGACAGAGTACAACTGCCCCCATTGGGTTTTTTTTTTTTTTTGGCTGTAATCTTTACAGAAGCAGATCACTAGGTCTTTCTCCTGCGGAGAGCCTTGGGTGGGTGTGAACCTCCAACCTTTCGGTTAGCAGCTAAGAGCTTAACTGTTGTGCCACCAGGCCTCCTAATGAATCTCAGGAGGCAAAGATCATTGGGGGCTGTCATGGATTGAATTGTGTGACCCTCCAAAATATGTGTGGGAATTCTAACCCCTGTACTTGTGGATGTAATATAAACACCTTCCATAATGCAACCTAATGTTCTGTTAATAAGGCCACGCCAGGGTAGTGTCCTAAACCCAACCACTTCTGAGTTATAAAAAGAGTAGATTAGACACAGAAACAAACACATACTAAGTGTCTTAGTCATCTAGGGCTGCTATAACAGAAATACCACAAGTGGATGGCTTTAACAAAGAGAAACTTATTTTCTCACAGTTGAGTAGGCTAGAAGTCGAAATTCAGTGTGTCAGCTCCAGGGGAAAGCTTTCCCTCTGTCTGCCTACTCATCTTCCTCCAGACTAGGAGGTTCTCCACGCAGGGACCCCAGGTCCAAAGGATGCGCTCTGCTCCCAGCACTGCTTTCTTGGTGGTATGAGGTCCCCAACTCTCTGCTTGCTTTCCTTTCCTTTTACCTCTTGTAAGATAAAAGGGGGTGCAGGCCACACCCCAGGGAAATTCCCTTTACCTTGGATCAAGGACAGGACCTTAGTAAGGGTGTTACGATCCCACCCAAATCCTCTTTGACATAAAATTACAATCACAAAATGGAGGACAACCACACAATACACAAAATCATGAGCTAACCAAGTTGATGCATATTTTGGGGGGACACAATTCAATCCATGACACTAAGGAAGAGAGATGGCATGTGAGGATCACCAAGAACCAAGGAATGCCCGGGGCTACCAACAAGGAAGGAATCGACAGGGCTGAGACCCTGAATGGGACTGTTAGCCTACAGAACTGTGAGAAAATTAATTTCTGTTCTTTAAAGCCTCCACTTGCAGTATTTGCATTACAGCAGCAATAGGTAACTAAGATGGGCCATTGTGGAGGTTGGCTACCACATTTGTATGCTGTTATCCTCCACGGGAATTAGTACTAATAGGAGGCTTAAGGGATCACTGACATTGGGATACATGCTAGCTAGGGAAAAAAATCCAAGGAAGAAAGAACTAATGAACCAAAGGAAATAATTGTTCAGTCTCCTCTTTTGCCTCTTTTCCCCTTGCATTCTCAGCTCAAGTCAGACTGAATTTCTTATGTATCTTTAGAATGCACCTGGCTCTTCTCTTTCATTTCAAGGCATCTTGGTTTTTTGTTTGATAGCTCCTCTTCTCCTCCTATCTGCTTCACTTCGCTCCCTTCCTCTCATAATTCAATGGTCTCAGCTTAAACACCACTTCCTCCAGGAAGCTTTCCCTGATTCCCTTAGGCTGTCACTGCTGTGTCCACTTTATTTCCTGTCACAGACCTTATCCAGTTTGGAAATGAAAGGCATGCCCAAGTGAGGGGAATGACTGATGAAAGGGACAAAGCAAGGAGGAAGAAATTAGCACAATGAGTTCCTCCAACACAGCACTGTCTAAGAGAACTTTGGGCAAGGATGGAGTTTTCTGTATCTGCAAGGCACAATACAAAAACCACTAGCCACACGAGGCTATTGAGCACTTGAAATGTGGCTAGTGTAACTAAGGAACTGAATTTTCAATTTTACTCCTGTTTAATTTACTGGAATTTAAACAGTCACATGAGGTTAGTGGAACTGTATTACACAGCCAGCTTTTACACTGAGACACCAAAACCAAACCTGTTGCTGTTGGGTTGATTCATTTCCGACTCATGGTGACCCCACGTGTTGCAGAGTAGAGCCATAAGGTTTTCTTGGCTGTAATCCTTATGGAAGTAGATCACCAGGCCTTTCTTCAGCGGTATCATTTGTTGAATTCAACCTGTCAGCCTTTAAGATAGTAACTGAGTGGAAACTGCTTGTGCCACCCAGGGACCTTTGTATAGCAAGTGACCTGCCTAAAAAAAAGACTGGGTGTCAGAAGTGCAGGACAGGCTTTTTATGTAGGCACAGTAGGCCCTTTCAGACTAGAAGGGGCCATGAAAAACTAAATTTAGTGCATCATAAGTGCTGACCAAGTGTTTGATGATGACACCCTATTGCCACCCCTACAAGGCTATTTGTAATTGAGCTGAATGCTGTAGACAATGGAAGGGAACTGGTTTTCCAACTACAACACTCCAGAGAGGTATTTTGGGTGTGGAAGACTTTTGCCTGCATCTGTAACCTAGGGTAAGAATCACAGCCACTACCTTTTAAGAGTGTCAACAGTCGTAATGGCTGCATACAAATTTGTGCTTTCTAAGACAAACCAAAGGAACCCTGGTGACCTAATGGTTGAAGCCATTGACTACTAACTGAAAGGTCAGTGGTTTGAAACCACCAGCAGCTCCACAGGCAGTTTACTTTCATAGAGATTTATAGCGTTGGAAACCCTATGCGGTTGTTATGAGTCAAAATCGACTTGATGGCAGTGGGTTTGGTTTTGTTTGGGAAGACAAACCAAAGATCAAAGACTACAGACTTCAGTATGGATTACACCTTAACATAAAGAAAACAAAAATCCTCACAACTGGACCAATAAACAGCATCATGATAAATGGAGAAAAGATTGAAGTTGTCAAAGATTTCATTTTACTTGGGTCCACAATCAATGCCCATGGAAGCTGCAGTCAAAAAATCAAACGATGTGTAGCACTGGGCAAATCTTCTACAAAAGACCTGTTTAAAGTGTTAAAAAGCAAAGATGTCACGTTGAGGACTAAGGTGTCCCTGACCCAAGCCACAGTGTTGTCAACTGCCTCATATGCATGCGAAAGTTGGATAATGAATAATAGGGAAGACCAAAGAATTGATACCTTTGAATTATGGTGTTGACAAAGAATATTGAATATACCGTGGACTCCAGAAGAATGAACAATCTGTCTTGGAAGAAGTACAGCCAGAATGCTCCTTAGAAGTGATGATAGAGAGACTTTGTCTCATGTACTTTGGACATGTTATCAGGAGGGAGCAGTCCCTGGAGAAGGACATCACACTTGGTGAAGTTGAGGGTCAGGGAAAAAGAGGAAGACCCTCAAAGAGATGGATTGACACAGTGGTTGCAACAATAGGCTCAAACATAGCAACGATTATGATGATGGCACAGAACAGAGCAGTGTTTCGTTCTACTGTGCACAGCGTTGCTATGAGTTGGATCTGAATTGACACGGCATCTAACAACAACAAGACAAGCCAAGAAACTGCCTTCTCTTTCTTCCTTTCTTTCATGACATTCTGCTAGGCTTTGGGAAGAGAAGGTGCAACAGTCCAGTGCCTTTTCCTTTAAAAGTTCACGGACATAACAAGAGCACAAAAATGTCCACACAAAGGCTGGGAGCCAGATGTCCCAGTTTCAGTTGCTGTTTTGCCGGACTTGCTCTGTATGCTTCAGCTTTCCCGTTTGTTAAATGTCAGCGCTGGAGAAGGATTCTGCGGTCCCCTCTTTAGTTTCCTGGGTGCCTAGGCAATGTAATCTTAATCACAATGATACTAAAAACAGCAGGAGCCTTGTTAACTAAGTGCTCACCAAGTGCCAGGTCCTGTAGTGCTTCATACACACCGTTTCACGCAATCCTCAATCCTGTTTTACAATTCCCATTTTATGACAAGGAAACTGAGGCTCTGTGAGTTGTAACTTGTCCAGGGCCACAGAGGGAGTAAGTAGTGGAGTGGGATTTGAATTCAGCTGATTCCAAAGCTTGAGCTCTGAATCACTTTGCTGTATGCGTTGCTTCTTTTCACGGGTGGGTCAGTGACGAGTGAACGTCGAGTTCAGGGGCAGAGGTATTCTTGTCACTACTAATAGCTGTAATACAGAGTGCTTTTTATTCATACTCTGAACGCTGTGTGTACACATTCTTCCTTAATTTTCACAGAAACTGCATAGATAGGGTGGTCGGAACCAGTGCCCTCACTGTACCAAACGACCCTATAGGACAGAGTGGAACTGCACCATAGAGTTTCCAAGGAGCGCCTGGCGTATTCGAACTGCTGACCTCTTGGTTAGCAGCCGCAGTATTTAGCCACTACACCACCAGGGTTTCCCCTCATTGCACAGATTGGGAAAATTAGGCTCAGAGAGGAGAAGTAAATTGCTCAAGGTTACACAGCTAGCTAGGGTACTCGAATCCTGCGAGTCAGCTCCCAACCCGCTCCTTTACCGTGCTGTCTGCAGTACCGCGGGGGCCCGCCGAGGAGCACCACGCAGGCGGAGGATGCGGCGCCAGCCACCAGGCCGGGTCGACGGGACCGCCCGGCGGCACGCCTCCGCCGCGCACGCGCTCTCGGGCTCCCGGCTCGGGGCGCGCAGCGGGCGCGAGGACGGCGGCGGGGAGCGTGCGCGCGGTGACGTGCCGGGCGCCATGTTGGAGGGCTGGTGGTAGCGGCTCGGGGAGGTGTTCGCTCTGTCGGTCTCGCTCTCTCGCTCGCTTCCCCCGGCTCCCTTCGGTGCCCCCCCCGGTCGCCTGCGTGCCGGAGTGTGTGCGAGGGAGGGGGAGGGCGTCGGGGGGGTGGGGGGAGGCGTTCCGGTCTCGGGGAGACCCGCGGCGGGAGGCGGAGGCTGCGAGGGACTCCGGGAAGCCATGGACGTCGAGAGGCTGCAGGAGGCGCTGAAAGGTGGGGGTGGCTGCCCCTCTCCCTTCTCCCCTCCTTCTGCGGCCCTCTCTCTTCTCCTTTCCGGGCCGGTGGCTCCGCGGCCCGGGCCCGGGAGGGCGCGTCTCCGGCTCCCCTCCCCCTCCCACCTCCCAGGGGCGGGGAGCCCTGTGGGCAGCTCCCTCCCGCCCCGCTCTGGGCTTTGTGTCTGCCGCCGGCGTCTGGGCTGGGGGAGGGGAGTCGGGGAGCTCTCGGAGGGGCTCCAGCCCCTCTCCCACCCCGGCGGGGACAGGTCGTAGCCCCTCGCAGGCAGGCTCGGTTCGCCGTCAGGCTCCCGCATGCCGGGCATCGGGGTGAGAGAAAAAGTAAAAGGGTAGGTGGGGGGGCGGCGCTGGCAAAGCAACTTTTAAGTTGTCTTACGAAGCCTTTCAGGGCTTCTGGAGGCATCTTTGCACGCGCCCTAATTCTAAGGTGGTCGCCTTCCAAGCAACAGGCTTGAGAATAGTGGTTCCCAAACTTGGAATATCATGGTTTCAGGGATTTGAGAATTATGTTTTGACAATTCAGAATCGTTTGGGGGTGGCTCCGTCGAGTAGGTGGTGTTCGTTACAACGTAGACTTGTGAACTTCCCCTAGATAAACAATTAATGGGGTCGGGCCTGGAGGTTTGTATTTTAACCAGATTCCCTGGTGAGACGGATGCTGGTGTTCCCCGTGACCCCACTTTGGGAAACACTGTATTCAGGCTAGTTTTTGGAGAAGTCGAGTGCCCCCTTTTGGAGGCGTCCTGTTACCAGTGAATACCAGTGAAGTGGGTGACATTTTGGAAGTGGAGCTTGGGAGGGTAGAGGTGGCTGTTTGGTTGAGAAGATGATTTTTTAATTTTTATTTTATTATTGTTTCTTAGTATGGGGAAGGACTGGGAGGAAAGTTTGTATTAAGGTGTTGGGAATGGTTGATGGACTTTGGGAAATACTAATAACATTTCTTTCTTCTCTTATCTAGATTTTGAGAAGAGGGGGAAAAAGGAAGTTTGTCCTGTCCTGGATCAGTTTCTTTGTCATGTAGCCAAGACTGGAGAAACAATGTGAGTTGAAACATGTATTCATTTTTATAAACGTATGTCATTCAGGATTGCATAGGACAAAGAAAAAAGTATATTCTGGAAGAATTATTAATCTATGTCATTCCTACAGTTTAAAAACTATCATTTAAAGCATGTAATAAATATATACTTTTATTTATTTTATGCATGCTCCGTAATGCATTTTAAAAAATTGTTTACCTTTTTTTTTTTTTAACATCTACATTTAGGCCTGTTTAGAACTTCTTAGTCTGAAAGGGCCTGAGAAAGGAAGACTGTCTTTTCCATTATGACCCTTTTTGGCCATAATGAACAGCTTTATCCCCAGGGTTTTGTGGCTTTGATTGTTTCATGTTCTTTTGTTGGTCGTATTTTGTCTTATTGTCTGTATCCAAGCTTTTGTTGTCATAGATGTAGATGTTTGAAGTGTGTGACTTCTATTCTCTTGAGTACTCGGGGTGATTATCTGACAAATTCCAGATGATAAGTTTTGACTGTCCTGTAAACTTTCTAGGATAGCTAACTTGTTACATACGCTTACCATTTTATTAGGCTTGTTTCCAAATGTTCTGAATTTGAAACTTGTAAATTAGGGCTGTTTTCAAAAGGAATATTCAAGTCCATTGTGTGTAGTTTGTGTGGCAGGAGTTGTTTTCACACTCTGGCTAAGTTAGTTTGTAGAGGGCAAAGTTAATTTGTAGAGAGCAACGCAGCTTCGATGACTTCCTTGTTGTCTTTCCTTTGGGTAATGGTGGGGGAACAGGAAGGAGAAAGATTTCTTTGGGTGCAGTGGTAATAAACGGGCTCTCCTGGCTCCCCTACTTCATGCCTATTTTCAAAATACTTTTTGAGGCCTAACAGAAGAGTGTGAGCTTCAAGTGATACGTGGCTCCCCTACTTCATGCCTATTTTCAAAATACTTTTTGAGGCCTAACAGAAGAGTGTGAGCTTCAAGTGATACGTAATTTCTGTGGTTTTATTAGCAAGTGTTCATTTTCACAAGTTTTGCTATGGTTGTAGTATAGTCCTCTGATAACCAAATTTAGAAATGAGAAAAACGCTTAAACTTAGAAAAAGTTAAGAAAAAAATATTTAAAACCTTGTCTCTTCATCAGCTAATCAGCTCTGTACAAACTGCCTTTCCTTCTTGATAAAAAAACAGTGGCTCTAAATGTACAGTCAAAAGTTTCTAAAAGACAGGTTTAAAATTTTAAAAAAATTTTATTGCAGTAAAATACACATAACAAATTTGTCATTTTAACCATTTCTAAGTATATAATTTGGTGGCATTAACTGTATTTGCAATATTGTGCAATCATCACCATTAATAAATACAGCTTTTTAATATCTTGCCTTACTGGATCACCAGCAGCTGAGAAATTTAATCTGATTTTTCTGAACAATTATTTGTCTTGATAGAGGACTTAAACAATTTTTTTCTTTTTTTTTGTCAAGTTAGGTCTATATTTACTGAGAGCATTTTGTGTTAAAATGATTGGTGTTCTCAAATTCATCTTTTGACATTTAATGAAGTTTGTATTACTTTTAACTGTGGGCATGCCTTTTGATAGTGAAAGTTGCCATTTCTCTTACCCATTTATGGCTAAATGGAGCTTTGTCTAATTTCTAAGATTGTCATGGGAGAATGCAAATATAAAAAGTGAGAGTTCAGATCTCTTTGATGTTTTAGGATTGATGGGTTGCTTAAGGTACGAATTCTGTAGTTTTAACCATTTTTATTTTCATCGATACATTATTGTAGCAAGAAAGCATTAACAGAAAGAATACTTGAAATTTTATTTATGAAAATCATTCACAGCCTAGGATATCTATTTGTACATTAAAAATAAAATTGATTTAATACTTGTGTTTTTAGCTTTAGGGAAGATTTAGAATTGTGCTTGTAGGAAGTTAGGAAAGATGCCAAGATGTGGGATTCTAAACTGTTATACAGAGGAGTACTGTATGGTGCAAATGGTTAAGCTTTTGACCACTAGACAAGATGTTGGAGTTTGACCCCCAGAGGCTCCTCAGAAGACAGACCTGTGATCTACTTCTAAAAGGTCACGACCATGAAAACCCAGTGGAACAGTTTTACTCTATATGTCGGGTCGCCATGAGTTGGAATCAACTTCATGGACACTAACAGCAACAACATATATGTATGTAAAACAATTTATCCCCAAATTAGTTGTTTCTGGCCACTTGGAAAAATTGGTTTTATGTTGATAACTTTATCCTGAAATTGGGCAGTGCCTTTTTTTTTTTTTTTTTAAAGTATTGTGTTTAGTTGAAAGTATACCGAGCAAATTAGGTTCCCATTTAACAATTCTTATACAGATTGTTCTGTACTATTGCTTACAGTTTTCACAATGTGTAAAATGTGTCAGCATTCTCATTATTTCCATTCTGTTTGTTCTGTTTCCATTGTTCTCGCTTCCCTTCCCCTATTTGGCTTCTCATCTTTGCTTTTGGGTAAATGTTTACTGTTTGGTCACATATAGTTGATTGTTTAAGGGAGCACTTTACTCACGTCTGTTCTAAGCCCGTCTGTTACTCTTCTGAGAGATTATCTCCAGAAATAGCCTCAATTCCTAGTTTGAAGGGTACCTTAGGGTGGTAGTCTCAGGGGTTCCTCTACTCTATTGGTACAGTATGTCTGGCCTTTTTATGAATTTGAATTTTGTCCCAGATTTTTCTCTCATTCTATCAGGGACCTTGTATTGTGTCCCTGGTCAGAACAGTCTCTAGTGGTAGCTGGGCACCATCTAGCCCTTCTGGTCTCAGGCTAGAAAAGGCTGTGGTTCATGTGGGCGGTTAGTCCTTTGAACTAGTTTCTTCTTTGAGTCTTTGGCTTCCTTCATTCTTTTGCTCCAGAGGAGTAGAGACCAATAGTTGTCTCTTAGATGTCTGCTCACAAGCTTTTAAGACCCCAGATCCTGCTCACCGAATTAGGATGTAGAACATTATCTTTATGAACTATGACTGAGTCGTTCCATGAGACCATGGACCTAAGCCTTTCAACCCAGTAAACCAATCCCAAGAGTTGTTTGTATATGTCTAGAAAGTCTCCAACCATGCCCACTATGTGCTTTATTATATATATGCGGGTACATATGCAGCACACACATACATGTTTATACATACACCTGCAGATGTACACCTATACGTGCATGTGTGTGTACTTGAATATGCCTTCCTATACAGATATAGCATACATATCTACCTGTGTAACCATACACATATTTTTTGATTGTTATTACTGTTGCAAAATTGTATAGGTTGATAGCAGTTACTGGAATTGTCCCTTTTTCTTGTGTATTTCTTAGTGTCTTCATTTACCTTGGTCAAGTTGTACAGACTTCATTCATGTTTGTTATTGCTCTTCCCATTACCAAAAATAACAAGTATCTACTATCTAGGAGGTGATTCCCCCTACCTCTTTGCCCCATCTCTGATAACCATCAAAGAATGTTGCTTTCTGTGTATTTCAATTCTTTTTGTAATAGTGGGACCCTACAGTATTTGTCCTTTTGTGATTTCACTCAACATAATGTCCCCCAAATTCATCCTTGTTATGAGATGTTTTATAGACTTCTCATTATTTATAGTTGCGTAGTATTCCATTCTCTTGTATGTACCACGATTTGTTTATTCATCAGTTGATGGACGCTTAGATTGTTTCCATCTTTTCGCTATTGTAAATAATGCTGTAGTGAACGTAGACGTGCATATGTTTATTCATATCACTGCTCTTTAGCTCTAGGATGTGTATTTAGGAGAGGGATTGCCGAATCATAAGGTGTTTGTTTCTAGCTTTTTGAGGAAGCGTCATACAGTTTTCCATAGTCGTCGTACCATTTTACAATCCTACCTGCAGTGTATAAGCGTTCCAGTCTTCCCACAACCTTGCCTGCATTTGTTGTTTTTCTGCCTTTTTTTTTTTGATTGGGCAACACTATTTAAAGGTAATATAGTTTCTCATGTAATGGTAATTAAATATATAGTATGTGCTGAATAAACAGAAACGTGATGGTTTTCAGTCATGAATTTAAGTATTTTTGATGAGTTTTAGTTGCAACTACTGCCCTTTTTGATAGCCACATTGTACCATCTTTGGCCACTGGTGGCCTCTTCCAGTTGGCTCCTGAGACCTTTTGATGTGACCCTAGTAGTCTTTGATAGCTTTCTTGCTGTCTTCTATGAGATATTCCAAGGTCATTTCCAGCTGTGACTTGCTGTCAGCCGTTTCTTAAGAAACCCTATCCTCTTTTAGTGGGAAATGATTTTTAAAGACTACAATCTGGATGCTGGAGATGTGTGTTATTACTGAGTTTGTCATTGTTTGTAGCATTTTCAATGGACAGAGCTAAATGAAATGCTTCATGAGTTCATACTGATACTTACAAATCAAAATCAGGACTACAGGTTTTTTGCTTAACTTCTTTCACACCAAAAATCCTGGTTCTCAAGAACATGGGGAATGATGATCTCATAATTTCTCATTCACTGTATCTAACATTACACACCAGAAAGTCTTAAGGATACTAATACTACTACCACTGCCACCAATATGATTAAGAACATTAAAAATTTTTTTTACATACACTCTCCCAGTTCTAGCCTGTATTTAAAAAAACAATACTTGTGTCTATGTTATTTGAGTGTGTATAGCTATTCCATAAAATACTCTTCCTGTCTCTCATATAGTCTTAGTTCTACAGCAGCTGTATGTCTAACACCAGTCCGTATGGCAATATCTCTAGTAAGTTTGGTTGTCTGAAGCTCATCTTCCAGTGTAGATCCTTGAGGCAAGGCTCACGAGAACAGTATTTCTTGAGGTCTTTATATATTGATAACTGTTTGTGCCCTTTGTTCTTTTTTTCCGATATTTGATTGTGTTTTCGGTGAAGATGTACATAGCAGTTTAGGTTTCCATTCACCAATTTCTGCACAAATTGTTCAGTGACATTGGTTACCATTGGTTACATTCTTCAGTGTGTGAATATTCTTATTTCTGTTCTGGGTGTTCCATTTCCATTAATCTGTTTTCCCTTCCCCCTTAATGTTCTCATCTTTGTTTTGGAGTAATTGTTGACTGTTTGGTCTCATACGGGTTTTTTTTTTTTTTTTAAGGAGCACAGTACTCACGGATGATATTCTTTATTTTGTGAGACAATCAGTTATTTAGCTAAAAAGATGACCTCAGGGGCTAGTTTAAATGAAAAAGTATCTCAGGGCAATAGTCTTGGAGAGTTCTCCAGTCAACCAGTCCAGTAAAACTGGATTTTTTAAGAATTTGAGGTTCTGTTCACAGTTTTCTCCCATTCTGTAAGGTCCATTTTTGGGGCCCTGGTCAGAATGGTAGGTAGTGGTAGCTGGGCACCATCTAGTTCTTCTGGTCTCAGGGTAGATGAGGCCATAGTTTGTGTAGACTAAGTCCTAATAGACTGGTTTCTAATTTGAATCTTTGGTTTCCTCCTTTTGCTTTTGCTTTAGATGAGTAGAGATCAATAGTTGTAGTTCAGATGACCACTTGAAAGCTTTTAAGACCCTAGACACTACTCTCCAAACTACAGAAGCTGCCAGACTTTTCCTCAATGGTTGTACCATTTTGCATTCCCACAGCAATGGATAAGGGTTCCAATTTCTTCACATCCCCTACAACACTTGTTATCATCCCTATAATTTTTTTTTTTTTTTTAGATCTTGGCTGTCCTCGTTGATGTGAAGTCTGACTCATACTGACCCTATAGGACAGAGTAGAACTACCTCATAGGGTTTCCAAGGCTTGTAAATCTTGAAGAAAGCAGGCTGCCACACTTTCTCCCACAGAGCAGCTGGTGGGCTGGAATAACTGACATTGTGGTTAGCTGCACCACCAGGGCTTCTCCTTAGCCATCCTGGTGGGAGTCAAGTGGTACCTCATTGTGATTTTAATTTGCATTTCTAATGATATTGAGTATCTTTTCTTGTGTGTCTTTTGGCCATGTGAGTATCCTCTTTGATGAGGATGTTCTTTCCCCAGTTTTTGATTGGATTATTTTGTCTTTTTGTTCTAGAAGTTTTTTAAAAATATATTTTAGATATAAACCCTTATCCTTTATATAATTCCCAAAGATTTTCCCCAGTCTTTAGGTTGTCTGTTTGTGTCCTATTGTTCTTGAAGGTCGTTTTCATTGGAAATAAAATCTTTGGCTCATACTTTCTATCCTTGAGTATCTTAAATATTTTAACTCCATTTTTTTCTGTGAATTTAGTGTTATTGCCAAAAATCTGATAATACTATTTTCTTCACCTTATATGTCATCCACTGTTTTTTGGATGGATATCAAGTGTTTCCCCGTCCCCTCCATAAAGTCCAGTAAATTTTCTAGACTGTCTTGGTATGGGTCATTCTGGGTCAGCGTGCTCAGGTATGTGCTCTGCTCTTCCAATATGTGGTTTTATTTTTTTTTTTTTTTTAGTTTCAGGAAAGCAATTCTTGAATTAAAAGTTTTCAGTATGTGTTTTTTTCCTACTTGGCTTTTTCAGGGACTCCTGTAATTGCTGTGTTGAATCTGCTTTGCATATCTTCAATATTTGCCAATTTGTCTTGAGTACTTTTTCTTCCCTTTTTTTTTAAATAGCTTTATTGAATGAAGTATAATTGACATACAGTAAACTATGTTTATTGAAAATGTACAGTTTGATAAGTTTTGACATCTGTACTCATGGAACCATCACCATAATTAACATATCCATTATCCCCCAGAGTTTCCTCCTGTTCTTCCCTGGTTGTACCCCCACTCCCTATTCCCCAGACAACTAACGATCTGCTTTCTGTCACTCTACGTTAGTTTGTATGTCCTAGAATTTTGTATAAATGGAATCATACAGTATGTACTTTGTTGGACTTCTTTTACTCAGCGTAATTGAGATTCATCCATGTTGCGATGTCAACAGTTTATTCCTTTTTATTTCTGAGTAGTGTTTGTTATATGGATATGCCACAATTTTTTGTACATTTCATCTTTTGGTGGACATTTGGGCTATTTCCAGTTTTTTCTGTTATAAATAAAGCTGCTGTGAACATTCGTGTACAAGTCTTTGGGTGGACATAATGCATTGGATAAGTAACTAGAAATGGCTGGATTATATGGTAAGTTTACGTTTAAGAAACTGCCTGTTTTCTAAAATCGTGTCATTTTGCATTCCCACCGACAGTATGGGAACTGAGCTCAGCTTCCCCACATCCTTTTCAGCACTTAGTATGGTTGGTCTTTTTTACGTTAGCCATTCTAAATAGATGCATATTACGTAATGGTTTTAATTTGCATTTCCCTGGTGACTAATGATGTAGACCATCTTTTCATGTGTTTATTTGAATCTGTGTATCTTCTTTGGTGAAGTGTTTGTTTGAATCTTTCACCCGTTTTTAAAATTGGGTTGTTTGTTTTCTTGTTGGTTTTGGGAGTTCTTTATATGTTCTGGGTACCGGTCCTGTATATGGTACATGCTGTGTTTGAGTTACGACAAACTGCGCTTACGACTGTTTGCTTATTTTTTTTTTTTTTTGGTACATCTTATCGTATGTAATACATATTACATACAGTGTTGCAGTACATAATTTGCTGATGTTATCCTCAGATGTTCACTTGCAGATGTACAAAGATTGGATTTATAAAGATACTGATAATAAAAGGCAGTAAAAACGAAAAAAGGTATTTGACTTAGGTCAAAACCCGTGTACGATGGAGTTATTGGAACAGAATCCTCTCGTAAGTTGGGACTACCTCTACTTGCTTCACTTTGTGCTGTCTTTTCATTCTCTTAGCAGTGTCTTTTGAAGGGAAATTTTAAATTTGATTCCATTTTGATTTTTAAAAGTTTCCTCCTTTGCAGGAAGAATTTCCTTTCATTTCTTTTCAAGCATCATCTGTTGTGTGCATTTGTTTTGGTGTACTTTCTAGTATAGTCTTTATTTCTGAAGTACTTTTTTGTTTTAAGTCTTCCTAAAAATCTGTCACCTCATTTCTGAGTTTCTCTAACTCCGACTTATGTTGTCTTGTGTATCATTTTTTCAGTGTCTTTTAGTTTGTTTTGAAATACCCACCAGGTGCCATCAAGTTGACTCCCAACTCATGGCAGCCCCATGTGTGTCAGAGTAGAACTGTGCTCCATAGGGTTTTCAGTGGCTGATTTTTCAGGAGTAGATGACCAGACCTTTCTTCTGAGGTGCCTTTGGGTAGACTGGAACTTCCAAGCTTTTTGTTAGCAGCTGAGCATGTTAGCCATTTTGAAAAAGTATGATACCATTTTTTTGATTGTTGTCGAACATGTCTTTCTGTCTTGCTTTCATTGTCCATAGGTATGTTATTCTCGGTTTTTCTTAAAATTTTATGTTGGATTTGACCGTAATATTTTGCTGTTGCTCATTTGTAGTTGAAATTCCTTTTCCTGAACATTTAGGAGGAGGTATGGTTCAGAGTTCCTCTTCTAAATTCACAGAGCTCTTTCATTGTTTCTGTGAAGTGTTTAAAAACAAGACAGCTTGCTTTCTGGAGTTTCCAGGTTCTGGTTTCCACTTCTACTTTTATTTGGACCTTGTCTTTCCTTCCTCTTTATTGTCCCTGTCATGCTTAACTTTGACTTTAATCCCAGTGGTTTCTCCTCATTGTTGGGCTCACTTGAATGGGAACTCTGGTGGGTCTCTTTCAAGAACTCATGGGAACAAGGCTTTCAGATCTCACCGCATATCTTCTGTTCACTCGCTATTGGTGTGGGCAGAACACCTCTCAGTTTTAGCTGCTCTTCTCAAATTGGCCAACCATAATTTTCGGTGAATACCTTTTGGCTGTTTTGTGGTTCTCTTATTCTCAGGCCCTTCAGGCATGCCCTTTGCTTTCTCTTGCACAGATCCTGAAAATACACAGAACATTTGGCCGTTGGTGGTTTTTCGTCACAGACTTATTTTTTGAAGCTTCTGGGACTATGTTGTCAAGTAGCTTTGTTGTAAATGTTGTTCACTGGTTTTTTGGCTTTGTTGTCTAGTTGTCATGTCTGGGCTGTGGGGTTTTGGAGAGATGAAGAAAGCTATCGCCACTGCCATTCTCTCAAAATTCCACTTTTTAGGAAAACTTTTTATTCCTTGTTAAGCCAGTTTCCTCATGTATAAAATGAGAATAATAATAGTACCTCACAGTGTGGGCAGGTAATATATAGACATCTCAGCACAGTGCTTGGTACACACAGTACCAAAAACCAAACACTTTGCTGTTGAGTTGTATTCCAGCTCATGGCAACCCTATAGTAAGTGCTCAGTAAACATTAGCCATTATTATGTTGTCCATAATGCTCGTTTTGATTCTGCTTTTTTCTCCCTGCAGTGTCAGTTTCCCTATGTTTAGATAGTTTGACGTTATCAGTGAGAAAATACAAGTTTGGTTGCTTTAAAAGTAGTTCTTATTAATAGCTAAGATCTGCATTATTGAAAACAAAATCCCCTTAAGCCAATGAAGCTGTTAGATCCTTCTCTAGGGTCGCTGTGAGTTGGAATAGACGCCACAGCAGTGAGTGGGTTTGGTTTTTGGTTTATGGGTTTCTTAAAGGAAGGAACTTTGTTTTGTCCAACCTAGTATTAACTGAACCCGTGAACATTATTTCTAAAATGTTAGTCACATACCACCTTCATGATTTTTGTCGTATCCTTGTAACATCTGTATAATTTTTTTTAGGTGAAAGTTTACAGAGCAAATTAGTTTCCAATATGATTGTACATAAGTGTTTCATAACTTTTGTTTCATTCCCCACGATGTGTCAGCACTTTCCCCGTTTCTGCCCTGGTTTCCTCATTTTCTTTTGTCCTATTTTCTACCCTTTTTTGTCTTGTTATCTCTGTTTTTGGGCAAATAATGCCCTTTTGATCTCATACAATTGATCTGTATAATTTTTAACTAATAGTTTTCTTTAAGTCAGCTTACTTCTTTTTAAATGGAAAAATATTGCAGATAGAGTTCAGGCCCCCATTTTACCTCTTCTCAGAGGTATAACCATTATGTCGATTGTTACAGTCTTGTAAGTAGTAAGATCTGAACCTGTTGGTCCGTGCATTAGTTGTATTTTTCTAAGTCACCTTAAAGCCTATGAATACTAAAATATGTAATTAATATGAATTATTCATGTGCCACCTAAACCCCTCTCATGTATGATCATCACAATTTGGGGAACAGAGAGTAGATTTTCAGAAAATACTAGTTGAATGTATGCCCTTCTGTTCTAAATACTAACTACACTGTCTAAGGTGTGGACGTGAAGAAAATTAGTTGTTTTCCTTTCTGTCATCACATGATGCCGTAAACCTGATAGTCGTGGACACTGCACAGAATGTACTGACTGAGAGCAGTTTCTTGGCTGGTATAAGTAACTTTCCTAATTTTCATTACTTTTGGTGCCCATGAGCTCATGCTTTCCATGTTCAGTTCAGATTTTTACTAGTGGTGGTCTAGGCCCCTAATTTTTCGAGTTAGCATGTTGGGGGCAGGGGAGGTATTGTCATATCTTGGAAGTAGCATGACCCAAGTTTGAATTTGGCTTGGCCACTTTTGTGTGACTTTGGACAAATTATTTTTGTGAACTCGTTTCCTCATTTGAAAAATGGGATTTATGCTTTTATAGTTGTCTCAACAGTTGTGAGGATTGAATAAAGTATATAACTCCAGGTATGAAAATTGTTGGGGGATGGTAGTAAGAATTAGACCTGTCTGTATTCTGGGCATAAATGGGGAGTGTATTTGGCACATGAAGCAAGTTTAGGTGCTTAATCTTGATGAAAGAGCTCTGATTTAAGAACCAGAAGAGCACCAGACAGACCTGGGTTTGCATTCCCATCTCTGCCACTTGATTGCTGTGTGACCAAGGCTGACTTCTTTGCACTTTAATTTCCTTGTCTCTAAAATATGAATAATAAATCTGTCTCAAAGGATATTGTGAGAATTAAATAAGTTTATACGTACGAGTGCCCCCAGATGGTTGCTACTATAACTATTCTGGCTTCAATGATTGAAATTGTTTATTTTGCTATGGGCTAGTTTCCTCAGCTACTAAATGAGGGCTACTAGTAGATGTTCTAAATATTTTCCGAGGTTTCGTCCAACTTGAAAAAACTGATAGGAGTTTGTGTTGTAGCACTAGTTATCTGGGGGTGATATCATAGCAGTAGTGATTGGGGTGGGGAACGGGGCATGATGACGGTGATTTATGTTACAGTATCTGGTGGTGGTGAGAGATGTTACTGTTGCCAGTATGTTGCCTAGGTGAATGGTGCAGAGACAGTTAAAAAAAAAATGTGCATCAGTCCTTTATTCTTGGATTAGAATGACCAATCGCTGTTACCACTAAACTCATTTGAGCCTTACAGAGGTTCCTAGAATGCCTGCCTGTCTTAGTGTTACCTGTATGTACATGTGTGGTTTTTATCTATATCCAGAGATGGGCTTTATGCCTGCCAGTGAATATGTGAGTTTATGTATACTTATGGACTATTACTGGAAACCTATCAGAAGCTTCAAAACATTAGTGAGAAGATAAGAAATTCATGGCTCACAAATTACTGTGTTTTTCCTGTTTGGTGAATCGTAGGTCTTTGTACCTTTCTGATGTGGGAGTTTATATTGAGGTGAGCATGGGTGTGTCATTGAGTTTTAGTATCAATAGCAAAAAACTTTAATTACTAAGTATAGACAGTTTAAGAGGAGAATGTTGACTTTTACTTCATTTAAACACGTGCCTTTGAAATAACCACCGTGCTACCGGGGCTCCTTAAAATAGATGATTAATTCTGAGAAATGTATATTAGATCTTCGTTTTTTTTGCTACGCCCTAAGATGTGTTCATAGTTGATTGTCTTCCTCTCTGGTTGCACCCATTGGAATCCTCTTCACATACCAGGCTGCCTGGATTTGGCACTGCTTGTAATGTGTGTGTATGGAATCCACCTTGTGTAATAGCCACGTGTTAAGCATCACCACACTCCATCCCTACCACATAGCCTGGGTAACCTGTTGCCTGAGTATTAAATATTATTGAGGACTCAAACCGCTGACTGTAAAGTGAAAAATAGCTAATTTGTCTCAAATTAGTAATAATACAAAATAATAGTACTCCCACTCCTGATACATCAATGTGGTTAGGTTTCAAAGACCAGGTCATTTTGTGAAAGCCGGCGTTATGCAAAAATGGAGGATTTATTATTTTTTTTCTCTTTCCAGACCTTTTTTTTCCCCCCCAAACCATTCATATGTGTCTTTTTTTTTTAATTTGGAAAATATAGAAACAGTAACAGCTAAGATTTACTGATAACACTCATAACTCTGAGGATTCCAGTTATAGATTATTCCTCTGTGGAGAAGGAGGCTTGGAGAAGACAAAACTGGATAAAGCTGGGCTGTGTGACTGGAGGGCCCATGGCTTAACCACTTCACCTTCCTCCTGTGCTGGGTTAGACCTTCCCAGCAGAGCCGCCTCCAGGGCTCAATCCCCACCCGTATAAGCCCTGCCTTTGTGATCCTGCTTGAACTTGCTCTGCCCTCCAGGCCTGGCAAGTCACCCAGGCGTGGACTTCCTGTGATAGTGTGGGGTGCCTGGCCTGGCACTGGGCTGCAGCGAGGTGGACGCTTCAGGGCCAGTTTGGCTCACTTTGGGATGTCATTAAACTCGTGCACATTTCCCCATGCCTTTTTCTTTCCTCCCTTCCCACCCCACAGCAATTTTGAGCTGCAGGGCCTCAGGCCGCATAGGAGGAGCTGGGAACCTAGAACAAGCACCTGCTTGCTTGGTGCAGCCTGTGCTTCTACCCGGAGGCCTAGGCCATGGAGGAGGCCCAGCCTGCACTTGGCAGGATAGAGCGGAGGGCACAGGGCAGCTGCCTTCCCAGAAACTGCCAGGATACTCTTCTCAAGGGAGGGGATGCTCCATGGTCATTGCCACCATGCCTCCTGCCTCATTAGTGCGCAAAACAGTCGGATAGTAGATTTTTTACTATTGTTGTAAATGCAGAATGTCCTATAATGAGGTAGTCTGTAAATGAGGAGTAGGTGTAATAATGTCCCCAGTGGTTTTTAAAAATGTCCCACATATGTGGTAGTGCAAATAGGACATTTGTTGTTGTTGTTGTTGTCATAATTGGTATGAAAAAACTTTACAAGAGAGGCTCTGTGGCCACTTGGTACTGTATATGTTAGAGTATTTCTGTCGCCTCAACATTTAAAGTCCATTTGACCCTAGATCAGAAGAAAGCCCTGGTTAAAATTCTTGTTTTGTCATAACCTGTATGAATGACCATGATGGAACAAGTACCTAACCTTTTTTCAGCCCCCCAAGTGAAAAGTGTAGATAACAATACCTATTTCATGGTTTTTTTTCGTGAAGTAGCAGGCATTCAACAAATGTTAGATTTCTTATTTTCTTTATACTCAGTGATTAAAAAAAAAAAATTAGTTAATAGTAAAACTAACATTTATTTTTATAATTTTTATTGTGCTTTAAGTGAAAGTTTACAAATCAAGTCAGTCTCTTACCTAAGAAATTTTATACACCTTGCTACATGCTGCCAATTACTCTCCCCCTAATGAGACAGCCCGCTCCCTCCCTCCACTCTCTGTTTTCATGTCCATTTCGCCAGCTTCTAACCCCCTCTACCTTGTCATCTCCCCTCCAGGCAGGGGATGCCAACATAGTTTCAAGTGTCCACTTGATCTAAGAAGCTCACTCCTCACCAGCATCCCTCTCCATCCCGTTGTCCAGTCCAATCCATGTCTGAAGAGTTGGCATCAGGAATGGTTCCTGTCCTGGGCCAACAGAAGGCCTGGGGGCCATGACCACTGCGGTCCTTCTATCTAGTCTCAGTCAGACCATTAAGTCTGGCTTTTTTTTTTTTGGCACTGTATTCTTTTTTTTTTATTTTTATTGTGCTTTAAGTGAAAGTTTACCAATCAAGTCGAACTCTCATACAAAAATTTATAAACACCTTGCTATACACTCCTAATTGCTCTCCCCCTAATAGGACAGCACACTCCTTCCCTTCACTCTCTTTTCGTGTCCATTTAGCCAGCTTCTGACCCCCTTTACCCTCTCATTTCCACTTCATACAGGAGATGCCAACATAATCTCATGAGTCTACTGGATCCAAGAAGCTCATTCTTTACCAGTATCACTGTCTATCCCATAGTCCAGTCCAGTCCAGTCCCTGTCCGAAGAGTTGGCTTTGGGAATGGTTCCTGTTTTGGGCTAACAGAAGGTCTGGGGACCATGACCTCCGGGGTCATTCTAGTCTCAGACCATTAAGTCTGGTCTTTTTACAAGAATTTGGGGTCTGCATCCCACTGCTCTCCTGCTCCCTCAGGGGTTCTTTGCAGTGTTCCCTGTCAGGACAGTCATCGGTTGTGCCCGGGCACCATTCTAGTTCTTCTGATCTCAAGCTAATGTAGGCTCTGCTTTATGTGGCCTTTTCTCCCTCTTGGGGTCATAATTACTTTGTGTCCTTGGAGTTCTTGATTCTCCTTTGCTCCAGGTGGGTTGAGACCAATTGATGCATCTTAGATGGCCACTTGCTGGCGTTTAAGACCCCTGTCACTGCATTCTTTTTTTTTTTTTAATTGTGCACTAAGTGAAAACTTACAAATCAAGTCAGTCTCTCACACAAAAACGCATGTACACCTTGCTACATACTCCCAGTTACTCTCCCCCTAATGAGACAGTCCTCTTTGTCCCTCCACTCTCTCTTTTCATGTCCATTTCACCAGCTTCTAGCCCCCTCCACCCTCTCATCACCCCTCCAGGCAGGAGATGCCAGCATAGTCTCAAGTGTCTGCCTGATCTAAGAAGTTCACTCCTCACCAGCATCCCTCCAACCCATTGTCCAGTCCAATCCATGTCTGAAGAGTTGGCTTCGGGAATGGTTCCTGTCCTGGGCCAACAGAGGGTCTGGGGGCCATGACCACTGAGGTCCTTCTAGTCTCAGTCAGACCATTAAGTCTAGTCTTTTTATGAGAATTTGGGGTCTGTATCCCACTGCTCTCCTGCTCCCTCAGGGGTTCTCTGTTGTGTTCCCTGTCAGGGCAGCCATTGGTTGTAGCTGGACACCATCTAGTTCTTCTGGTCTCAGGATGATGTAGTCTCTGGTTCATGTGGCCCTTTCTGTCTCTTGGGCTCGTAATTACCTTGTGTCCTTGGTGCTCTTCATTCTGCTTTGATCCAGGCAGGTTGAGACCAGTTGATGCATGTTAGATGGCTGCTTGCTAGCATTTAAGACCCCAGAAATCACTCTTCAAAGTGGGATGCAGAAAGTTTTCTTAATAGATTATGCCAATTGACTGAGATGTCCCCTGAAACCATGGTCCCCAAACCCCTGCCTCTGCTATACTCTGGCCTTTGAAGCATTCAGTTTATTCAGGAAACTTCTTTGCTTTTGGTTTAGTCCAGTTGTGCTGACCTCCCCTGTATTGTGTGCTGTCTTTCCCTTCACCTAAAGTAGTTCTTATCTACTGTCTAATTAGTGAATACCCCTCTCCTACCCTCTTTCCCTCCCCCCTCTTGTAACCACAAAAGAATGTTTCCTTCTGTTTAAACTATTTCTCAAGTTCTTGTAGTAGTGGTCTTGTACAATATTTGTCCTTCTGCAGCTGACTAATTTCACTCAGCATAATGTCTTCCAGGTTCCTCCATATTATAAAATGTTTCACAGATTCCTCACTTTTCTTTATAGATGTGTAGTATTCCATTGTGTGAATATACCATAATTTATTTATCCATTCATCCGTTGGTGGGCACCTTGGTTGCTTCAATCTTTTTGGTATTGTAAACAGTACTGCAGTAAACATGGGTGTGCATATATGTGTTCTTGTAAAGGCTCTTATTTCTTTAGGATATATTCCAAGGAGTGGGATTGCTGGATTGTATGGTAGTTCTATTTCTAGCTTTTTAAGGAAGTGCCAAATTGATTTCCAAAGTGGTTGTACCATTTGACATTCCCACCAGCAGTGTGTAAGTGTTCCAGTCTCTCCACAGCCTCTCCAACATTTATTATTTTGTGTTTTTTGGATTAATGCGAGGCTTGTTGGAGTGAGATGAAATCTCATTGTAGCTTTGATCTGCATTTCTCTAATGGCTAATGATCGAGAACATTTCCTCATGCATCTGTTAGCTACCTGAATGTCTTCTTTAGTGAAGTGTCTGTTCATATCTTTTGCCCATTTTTTAATTGGATTATTTATTTTTTTGCAGTTGAGTTTTTGCAGTATCATGTAGATTTTAGAGATCAGGCACTGGTCAGAAATGTCATAGCTAAAAACTTTTTCCCAGTCTGTAGGTAAGTCATCTTACTCTTTTGGTGAAGTCTTTGGATGAGCATAGTATTTGATTTTTAGGAGCTCCCAGTTACCTAGTTTTTTTTTCTGCATTCTTAATAATGTTTTGTGTACTGTTTATGCCATGCATTAGGGCTCCTAACGTTGTCCCTATTTTTTCTTTCAAGATCTTTATCGTTTTAGATTTTATATTTAGGTCTTTGATCCATTTTGAGCTCGTTTTTGTGCATGGAGTGAGGTATGGGTCTTGTTTCATTTTTTTGCAGATAGATATCCAGTTATGCCAGCACCGTTTGTTAAAAAGACTGTCTTTTCCCCCATTTAACTGTTTTGGGGCCTTTGTCAAATATCAACTGGTCATATGTGGTTGGATTTATGTCTGGATTCTCAATTCTGTTCCATTGGTCTGTGTGTCTGTTGTTGTACCAGTACCAGGCTGTTTTGACTACTGTGGTGGTATAGTAGGTGCTAAAATCAGTGAAAGTAAGGCCTCCCACTTTTTTCTTCTGTTTCAGTAATGCCTTATATATCTGGGGCCTCTTTCCCTTCGATATGAAGTTGGTGATTTGTTTCTCCATCTCATTAAAGAATGTGGTTGGGATTTGGATTAGAATTGCATTAAATGTATAGATTGTTTTTGGTAGAACAGACATTTTAATAATGTTAAGTTTTCCTATCCATGAGCAAAGTATGTTTTTCCACTTATGTAAGTCTCTTTTGGTTTCTTGTGGAAGTGTACTGTAGTTTTCTTTGTATAAGTCTTTTACATCTCTGGTAAGATTTATTCCTAAGTATTTTATCATCTTGGGGGCTATTGTAAATGGTATTGATTTGGTGATTTCCTCTTTGATGTTCTTTTTGTTGGTGTAGAGGAATCCAACTGATTTTTGTATGTTTATCTTGTGTCCGGATACTCTGCTGAACTCTTCTATTAGTCAGTAGTTTTCTGGAAGATTCCTTAGGGTTTTCTGTGTATAAGATCATGTCATCTGTAAATAGAGATACATTTACTCCTTCCTTGCCAATCCGGATGCCCTTTATTTTTTTATCTAGCCTAATTGCTCTGGATAGGACCTCCAACACAATGTTGAATAAGGGCATCTTTGTCTGGTTCCCGGTCTCATTGGGAATGCTTTCAGGTTCTCTCCATTTAGGGTGATGCTGGCTGTTGGCTTTGTATGAATGCCCTTTATTGTGTTAAGGAATTTTCCTTCTATTTCTATTTTGCTGAGAGTTTTTATCATGAATGGGTGTTGAACTTTGTCAAATGCCTTTTCTACATCAATTGATAAAATCATGTGATTCTTTTATTTATGTGGTGGATTATGTTAATTGTTTTTCTAATGTTGAACCATCCCTGCATACCTGGTATGAATCCCACTTGGTCATGGTGAATTATTTTTTTGATAATGTTGTTGAATCCTGTTGGCTAGAATTTTGTTGAGGAATTTTGCATCTACGTTCATGAGGGATATAGGTCTATAATTTTCTTTTCTTGTGGTGTCTTTACCTGGTTTTGGTATCAGGGATATGGTGGCTTCATAGAATGAGTTTTTTGGTAGTATTTGGTCCTGTTCTATGCTCTGAAATACCTTTAGTAGTAGTGGTGTTAACTCTTCTCTGAAAGTTTGGTAGAACTCTGCAGTGAAGCCTTCCCGACCAGGGCTTTTATTTGTTGGGAGTTTTTTGATTACCTCTTCAATCTCTTTTTTTGTTATGGGTCTATTTAGTTGTTCTACCTCTGTTTGTGTTAGTTTAGGTAGGTAGTGTGTTTCTAGGAATTCATCCATTTCTTCTAGGTTTTCAAATTTGTTAGAGTACAATTTTTCATAGTAATCTGATACGATTCTTTTAATGTCAGTTGGGTCTGTTGTAGTATCGCCCCTCTCATTTCTTATTCGGGTTATTTGCTTCCTCTCCTGTTTTTCTTTTGTCAGTTTGGCCAGTGATTTATCAATTTTGTTGATTTTTTTTTTTTTAAAAAAGCAGCTTTTGGTCTTGTTAATTCTTTCAGTTGTTTTTCTGTTTTCTGTTTCATTTAATTTAGCTCTAATTTTTATTGTTTGTTTTCTTCTGGTGCCTGTGGGTGTCATTTGTTGTTCTCTTTCTGTTTGTTCAAGTTGTAGGGATAATTCTTTGATTTTGGCCCTTCTTTTTGTATGTGTGCATTGATTGATATAAATTGGCCTCTGAGCACCGCTTTTGCTGTGTCCCAAAGGTTCTCATAGGAAGTGTTTTCATTCTCATTGGATTTTCTGAATTTCTTTATTCCATCCTTAATGTCTTCTATAATCCAGTCTTTTTTGAGGAGGGTATTGTTCAGTTTCCAGCTGTTTGATTTCTTTTCCCGTTATTGATTTCCACTTTACGGTTTTATGGTTAGAGAAGATGCTTTGTAATATTTCAGCGTTGTGGATTCTGTTAAGGTTTGCTTTATGACCTAATTATGTGGTCTATTCTAGCGAATGTTCCTTGTGCACTAGAAAAGAAAGTATTCTTGGTTGCTGTTGGGTGGAGTGTTATGTATGTGTCTACGAGGTCAAGTTGGTTGATTGTGGCATTTAGATCTTCTGTGTCTTTATTGAACTTCTTTCTGGATGTCTTGTCCTTCACTGAAAGTGGTGTGTTGAAGTCTCCTACTATTATCGTGGAGCTGTCTATCTCACTTTTCAATGCTGATAGAGTTTGTTTTATGTGTCTTGCAGTCCTGTCATTGGGTGCATACATATTTAATATGGCTATATCTTCTTGGTGTATTGTCCCTTTAATCAATAGATAGTGTCCTTCCATATCCTTTCTGATGGATTTAACTTTAAAGTCTATTTTGTCAGAAATTAATATTGCCACTCCTGCGCTTTTTTGATTGTTGTTTGCTTTATATATTTTTTTCCATCCTTTGAGTTTTAGTTTGTATCTCTGAGTCTAAGGTGTGTCTCTTGTAGGCAGCATATAGACGGGTCTTGTTTTTTAATCCATTCTGCCACTCTCTGTCTCTTTATTGGTGCATTTAGTCCATTTACATTCAGGGTAATTATGGATAGGTATGAATTTAGTGCTGTCATTTTGATGTCTTTTTTTGTGTGTTGTTGACAGTTTCATTTCCCAGTTAATTTTATGTGCTGAGTTGATCATGTATTGTCCTTTCCTCATATTTGTTGTTGTTGATTTTGTTTTTACCGAGTCTCTATTTTTTTCTTGTGTTTTATTTTGATGAGTAGGATGGTTTGTCTCCTTTGTGGTTACCTTGTTATTTACCCCTATTTTTCTAAATTTAAACCTAGCTTTTATTTCTTTGTATTGCTGTATCTTCCTCTCCATATGGAAGGTGTATGATTATATTTCATAGTCCCTCTTTATTATTTTAATGTTGTCTTCTTTTATATAGTAATATCACTGTTACCTGTTTTGAGCTTTTTATTATTATTATTCTTGCTCTGTTTTTTTGGATTTCCCTGTCTGGGGTGACTTCTAATTTCTCCACCCAGTGTTCTAGTCTTGGGTTGATACCTGGTATTATTGATTTTCTAACCAAAGAACTCCCTTTAGTATTTCTTGTAGTTTTGGTTTGGTTTTACGAATTCCCTCAACTTGTATTTATCTGGGAATGTCTTTATTTCACTTTCATATTTAAGATAAAGTTTTGGTGGATATATGATTCTTGGCAGGCAATTTTTTTCCTTCAGTTTTTTAGATATGTCATCCCATTGCCTTCTTGCCTGCATGGTTTCTGCTGAGTAGTCCGAGCTTATTCTTATCGGCTCTCCTTTGTAGGTGACTTTTCGTTTATCTCTTGCTGCTCTTATAATTCTCTCTTTATCTTTGGTTTTGGCAGGTTTGATTATAATATGTTTTGGTGACTTTCTTTTCAGATCTACTTTATGTGGAGTCGATGAGCATCTCGGATAGATATCTTCTCAACTTTCACGATATTAAGGAAGTTTTCTGCCAATAAATCTTCAACAATTTTCTCTTATCCCTCCCTGTTCTGGTACTCCAGTCACTCATAGGTTATTAAAAAAAACATTTACTTAATGCCAACTTTGGTACCTAAAATCTTAGACCTCACCGAAATGAAGTTTTAAGAATGAAAACGTTGACTGGTTATAGTGATTTCTGTCCAGGCCCAGTACTTGCCTAAGCTTCATCAAGTTTCTTGATATACTCATGGCTGATAAGCTAGTCAATCATTTTGCTTTGTCAGAACTTTACTTCAGCTTGGACACAATCAGTATCTTTGGTTACATTCTTCACATTGTGTCAACATCCCCATTAATTCTGTTCTAGTTGTTTCACTCTGATTGACTTAAACTCCCTGCCCTCACCCCGCCAAACTTCTTGCCTGTGCTTTAAAATAGCTCTTGTCCATGTGATTTTATATTTAAAAAAAAAAAATTCAAGAGTGACAATCTTTGCTTTTTGAGCTAAACTGCTACTTAGTTTAAAGGTGACTTAAGGGAATAGTTTTGATTGAAGGTTTGAAGAATAACTTAGGGCAGTAGTCTTGGGACTCCTCCAGCCTCAGTAGGTCCAGAAAGTCTGGATTCTTTAAGAATTTGAAGCTCTGTTCTACATTTTTCTCCCTTTCTATATGGATCCATCTGTTGTGTCCCTGATCAGAACATTCAGTAGTGGTAGCTGGGCAGCATCTAGTTCTTCTTGCCTCAAGGTAGAGGAGGTAGTGGTTTATGAATACAGTTTGTCCTATAGTCCAGTTCCTTCTCTGATTCTTAGGTTTCCTTCTTTCTCTTTTGTTCCAGACAAATAGAGACCACTAGTTTATACTGCAGATGGCTTCTTACAAGCTTTTAAGATCCCAGCCACTGCTCACCATACTAGAAGGTAGCACATAAATTTCAAGATCTATGTTATGCCCATTGACTGGATTGTCCCATAAGATCATGACCCTAATCTAAGAGGCAAACATTTAGTGAACATCTGTTTTGTACCAGACACTATCAGATGTTCAAATGCATAGCAAAATTTAATTTACAAGTACCTTCTGAAATATGTATCTCTCTCTTTTAAAAATAAGGATACTGAGGCATACCGAACTTAAGTAGCTCAAGGTTGTGCAGTTGGTGAGTGATGAAATTTAGATTTAGACTCAGGCGTCTAATTTTAGAGCCTCTCATAACCTGTACTTTATAGCTTGTGTCCTTTGTTCAGTTGCCTTTTCACATCTTTCCCCTTTACTGTAGCGGTTTCAGAATTCTTTCAAAACTTCCATTAGAATTTGAAGCTATGCATTTTGATGGGAGTGTAGCTTATCACTATTATTTCTGTAATATCTGAGACCTTCATGCTGCTTACCTAAACCTGACCTCACGTACCTGTCCGGCCTTCCTTTTGTTGTGGCCCAACACAGTGTGACCTTCTAAGCTGTGTATAAAAATGATGTGTCAAAGGTCCTCTAACTTCATGAGGGGAGAAGATAATCAACATAAGCTCAAAGCTGATTCCTATGAGGTGGAAGTCAGACATCCTACACTCTCCAAACATTTTACCAATCCTGATGCTATCCGTCCCTCTCACTGCACTCTCTGCTTCGCTCTGGGTTCAGTAATTTGTTTCAATAGCCATGCAGAACTCACGGACCATACTCAGGATTATGGGGGTCTATTAGGGAAGTAACAGGCTGTAACTCAGGTTCAGGATCAACTTGGAAGTAACAGGAACTACTCAGGATACAGTTCTTTGATCAGGACAGCTTCTTGGCCATACTCACAGGCAGACTTAGCTCTGGTCCTTGGCCCTGCTCAGGCAAGTGTTACAAAGATCTTTTCTCCACCGATAAGTGCTTGGAGGCACGTCACCCCACCAGGAAGCCTTCTGCCTGAAGGTGCTCAGTCAACCCACTGTAGCTGCCTGGCTCTGTGGGCCAGGAAGCCCATCATGTTGTCTAGCGCTGGTCTGGCTCTGTTGCTTCTCAAGCCATCACCAGTGTTACATCTGTCTCTGTCTTCTGGGTCTGGGAGGTTCTCACTGCAGGGACCCCAGCCCCAAAGGACTTGCTCCATTTCTGGCTCCTCTTCTTCCTGGTAGTGAGGTCCCTCCTTACTCTGGGATTGGCTTCCTTTAAGCCTAGTGGGATGGCTTAACTGTCCAGTCCCCTTGGTGGGCTGTAAGCACTTATTTGTGTAGTCTTACCCAGTCATTTTGTGGGAATTATTTTTTATAATGACCATGGTTAGAGCTAAGGGTCATATAATAGCAGTTCACTGCACTGTACTGTGTCGCTTAGTTGGGGAAGGGGTTGGTTGTGGGTTGCGATTTAAGAAAAGCTTTGTTATATATTTACCAGAAGGGTCAGTAAGATAGATGACTGATGTACCCTTAACTTTTCTAATTTTGTGACCTCAAAGGGTAAAAACTTTCAGTAATTGTAATTTTGCAGTGACATAAATTTGAACCATACGGGCAGTGAGACTGATGTGTATATTTTAGCTGGAGCCTAGCTATCTCCTTAGTATTTGCATCTTAGATTTGTTATTCACTGTCAACCAAAAATCTTACACTCATAACGACCTTGGGAGGTAGATGGTGATACTCCCATTTTACAGATGATGGAACTGGCGGAAATACATACTGTAGAGGTATTTGAAATTTAAGGGATATGATAGATCTCTTCATACGAGTGCATTTATAAGTTTTGCACTGTTGTATATCTGAAGGAGCCCTGATGGTGCAGTGGTTAATTGATTGGCTGCCAACTGAAATCTGCCAGCTACTCTGCAGGAGAAAGGTGTGGTGGTCTGCTTGCTAAAGATTACAGCCTTGGAAACCCTACAGGGCGGTTTACTGTGTCCTGTATGGTCGCTTGATTCGGAATGGACTCGATGGCAATGGATTTTTTTTTTTTTTTTTGGTTTATCTCTGGGAGTAAGGCTGAGGTAGCTTTTTGGCAGTATACTAATAGATACATAGAGCATTTATATTCAGAATTGCTAAAGTGAATTTAATATTTTTGGAGACTGTTTTATTCCCATCTTCTTTTAGGGACGTTGTTGTCTGCAGTTATTCTTAGGAGGCTTTTTGAGATTGTGGCCAAAAATAGAGTGGTTCTTTGAGTGCTTGGAGACTGGTTCACTTTTTCTAAGACCTTTGCACACAAGAGTGTTTCTGTAAGAAGCGATGTGGGTAGATGTGGCCTAGTTTCCCCCTCTCCCCACCCCCCCCCCCCAGTCAGTACTGGTGGTGAATTCGAGGTTTTCCTGTTCACAGGGCCCTTGCAAGCCAACTTGTCCTCTTCCCACAGAGATACTGATGTCTCTCTTATCTTGCTCCAGCTGTTCATATTAGAAAGTGCATGGAGGGGATGTTTTGTTACCTTGTCACCTAGCTTTCTTGTAAATATTTTCTATGGCCTTTGGTTTTGCTATCCTAGTTGCTGTAAACAAACAAACAAAAACAAAAAAACCAAACCCATTGCCGCTGAGTTAATTCCAACTCGTAGCGACCCTGTAGGACAGGGTAGAATTGCGTCACAGGTTTTTTTTGTTAGCAGCCGTAGCACTTAACCACTACACTACCAAGTTTTCCTAGTTGCTGTAGAATGTAGTTTTTTTTTTTTTTTTTTGTCATAGTTTTAAGGTTCTTAAATATGGAGAATATCATATACATGCCTTTTCTTTTTCTCCATTTTAGTTAAGGAGTTCTTCGGGGACAATAACTGCATTTTGAGTGTAATGGATCACATAGTTTAAATATTGTGCTCATAACATGAAAAAGTTCCTATGTACAGAGATTACTGAAATTAATACTACTTTAGAAAATTCTGCCTCTTTTTTATGGATGAGTTTTTTATTATGAAAGTGCTCTTGGCGGGGAGAAACTGCTATTCTACCTGCTTGTATATTCTTACAAAATTTTTCTACACATATAAAAGTGTATATATGTTAATCCTTTTTTTTAAAGTACACGTTGTATCAAACTTCTGCAGTTTGCCTTTTTGATCTATTTGCCATCTTTGTTTTTATGGGCTGCATGTTGAGTGTAGCACAAGGTACTGTAAGAAGGTACCATAAGGTATACCTACCTTCTTGGTTGGTCATTTAGGCTGTTGACAGTTAAAAACAATTAGGAACAATGCTTAAGTGATGTATTTGCTCTGGCACAGACAGGACAATGGGAATTAAGGAGTGAAGATACGTATATTGTTATTTTTGACAGAGATTGCCAGCTGGCCTGCCAAAAAAGCCTTTTCAGTTTACGTTTCTGCTGACAGTGTATGATACCTATCGCTAATCCATGTAAGCACTGAACATTATTAGACTTTTAAATCTGAAATTCTCATGGGTGCAAATGGCATCTCATTTTAGTTTGCTTTCTTTAATTTTGTGCTGGCATCTTATCATTTGTTAATTGCCGTTTGTAGTTTTCTGTCCTTTACTCATCAACCTATGAGTTGTTCCTTTTTTGAAATTTTTTTTTTTTTCACTATTTTTTTATTGATGGAAACCCTGGTGGCATAGTGGTTAAGTGCTACGGCTGCTAACCAAAGGGTCGGCAGTTTGAATCCACCAGCCGCTCCTTGGAAACTCTATAGGGCAGCTCTACTCTGTCCTATAGGGTCACTATAAGTCGGAATCGACTCGACGGCACTGGGTTTGGTTTGGTTTTTATTGATAAAAACAAAAAAATAGCCTGATAATGTTACTTTTTAATAAATTATACTTTTGCTAGGAATAATCTGAGTTTAAGACAGTCTTATATTGCAAGTTGTTTAAAAAGGATGGACATGATCACATAGCAAAGGATAGTCTTCCCAATGCTTGGTAGATTGAAATGTTATTTTGGCATATATTCATCTTTTCAATTATATTCCAAAGACAAATAGTTGTATATACTAGCTCTGTAGCCTTCACTCCAAATTATGAGTAACATATTTAAATTTGTTTGTGTTTATGACAGGACTTGAAATTCTGTCCTTGTAGAAAAAATTTTTAAAAATACATGACCTCACCCAAAGAAACGCAAACCCATTGCTGTTGAGTTGATTCTGGTTCATTGTGACCCTATAGGACCGTGTGGAACTGCCTCATGGGGTTTTCAAGGCTGTTTAATCTTTAAGGAAGCAGGCTGTCACATCTTTCTCCCGTGGAGCAGATGGTGGGTTTGAACCGCAGACATTTTGGTTAGCAGTTGAGTGTTTGAAACCACCGCGCCACCAGGGCTCCTTTTTTAAATAAAAAAAATCCTTTTTTAAATAAGTCCTGGCCTATTTGGCAATAAGCTAAAGCAAGCCAGTTAAGATGTGAACAAAGAATCTGTATTCTGCTCTTAGGTTGACTGAAAACTGGGACCTCTCTGAGATCTCAGAAATGTCATAAAGTCCTCTTAAGCTTGAAGGAATGAAAATACTACACACAGAAAAATGGCATATCTTAAGATTGCTCTCTACTATCTTAAAATTAGTTGTGGATAAATTTTTTATTTAAGTGTAAATAAAATATTTAATTTGACCTATGAAGTCTACTTAAGTTAATAAGACTTAGCAGCAAATTCGAAGATAATTGCCAGATTTGTTGGCAGTTAATTGAAGATGTTTGAGATGTAAGATTTTTCTGGAAAATTCACATAATTCTGTAATATTCTTTATCACTTTTCTATTCAGTACTTAGATGAGTATCCTTTTCAATACCCAAAGATGCAGTGATTCTCAACTAGGGGTGACAAAGCCTGGAGTCATTTTTGGTTGTTAAAATTGGGGAATGCTACTGGCATCTAGTGAGTAGAGATCAGGGATGCTTTTAAACATCCTGTAATGTACAGGACAACTATTATCTGGTCCAAGATGCCAGTATTGCTGAGGTTGAGCAATCCTTTTTTTAATAGGAAAAAGCATACTTAGGTTTTAGAAAGTATCTTATACTTCATTTGTTCTGTGACTTTTGAAATAAAAAAATAGCAAGTGTAATAAAGTCATTCAGGTCTTTAATAGGGTCTGTAGTTTTACTTTTCAAAATTCTACTTGAGAAATTTAGAAAAGTCTAATTCGAGAAATAAATACTAGTTGAAAATTCATAGCCCATTAATTGTAAATGCCATCTTTCCTGCTTTTCAGTAAAGAGAAAAGTCCCAGATGTTTTGCCTTTTATCTAATCAAATATGATCTCTGTTAGCTGCCTTCACTGTACCAGTCCTGTGTGTGTGTGTGTGTGTGTGTGTGTGTGTATATATGTATATGGGAAAGAGAACCTTTGATTCCTCACTTTGTTGATGGATTAGTTGTGTTTTCATTAGCGACTCCACATACACCTAACATAATTTCCTGTCAGTTCTGCCCACCAGAAAGCTGGCAGTTATGTGTATCTCACAGACCAAGTCACAGACCACCACACAACTGGCTAATATGCTAATGGGCCATTAGTGGCAGTAACACTGACCACTTCTCTCACCTCCAGTCAGGACCCAAAGGAGCTAGCTACTCTGGCCGCTGGCAATACCCCTGCTTGCTGTCCTTGAAAGGGGAAGGGTTGGATACATTGTGTCTGGAAAGGACAAGAAAGAGATTGGTTGGTTCTGTCATCTTTCAGATGTAACTGCACATTAAAGTGAGGACTCTTCATCATACATACATCTCACACAACATGACAAGACCATGGTAAAAGTTAGAAATACAACTATTAATATACCAGTATATTTTAATGCAGCTATTAATAACACTTTGTTAAATCTGGTACAGGCAGTAAGCTGTATGGGTGTAGACCAAAACATTCCTGGGCAGACTATGAATGACCATTCTAATTGTTCCCTTTGAAGTCTCTTTGTACAGCATTAGGAGTTAATACCATTCATTCCTTCTTAAACTTTTCTCCTATTGGTGAAACAAATACTGTCTTATTTAACATGCTTTCGTGATCTGGGGGCTTTTTAACTTTCCAGACTTGTCTCCTGTTACTGCCCCTAACTTTCCCAAATTACTTGCAGTCCACTGAACTAGTACTCTATTTTGCTGGTGTTACATCCTAATAGCATCTTGCCATGCATTGCCTCAGAAGTTCTTCCTCATGGGATAACTACAGCTTGTCTTTTAGGACTGCCCAGACAACGCCATTCATAATACATACTAACCTAATAAAACCCTTTTTTTCCATAGAAAATGCCGTTTTTCTGATATGCATTGGTCGTGTGTTCTGCCATAGCTTTTTGCATACTTTGCCTCTTGTACTTTGAACATGTATGTCATCAGGAGGGACCAGCCCCTGGAGAAGGACATCATTGGTAAAGTAGAGGGTCAGCAAAAGAGAGGACGACCTTCGGTGAGATGGACTGATGCAGAGGCTGCAACAGTGGGCTCAAACGTAACAGTGATTGTGAGGATGGCGAGGATGGTGCAGGACCGGGCAGTGTTTCATTCTATCACTGAGTCAGAACCAACTTGACGGCACCTAAGAACAACATAGATCCTAAAGACCACAGTGCTCAAGGCAGACATTCTTTACTAGTTAAGCTAAACTCTTGATTGGTTTTAAGAAAGCATCAGAGGATATTTTTGGTTTAAGGTTTAAAGATTATCTCAGGGCAGGAGTTTTGGGGGATCATCCAGCTACCCTGACTCCAGAAAGTCTGGATTCCATGAGAATTTGAAATTCTGTTCTGCAAAGAATTTTTTTTTTTTAACTTTATTAGTTGGTATCAGAATCCTTAGCTTGTTTGCTGCGTGTAAATATTCCGAGTGAGGTATGTTTGCTTTCTCTTTTCCCTTTCAGTTTCTGTATTTACAGATTTCTGTCTATCCTTTAAGTGTCAACTTAGTTCTTATCTAAGCCTTCGCAGATTTTCAAAGAAAATAGTATCTCTCTAAATTCATTTTATCATTTTTTATTCTGTGTTACGGATATCTTAATGTAAATATTATTTCTTTTTGATCATTATATCCATATGTGTCTTGTATCAGTGTTCCTTGAAAACCATAGAGTAACTAAAGATTTGTGCAATGAGTTCATCTCTCTTTGTATTTACTAAGTAAATTCAGATGTGGATTACTTTATGTAGATGTATTCTTGAAAACTTATATGTTGAGTTTTGTGAAGGAAACATTTTAAGTGTACTTATTCTTGGACCCCTGTCTCCGGTGACTAGGTGGCGTGAGTGGAACCACCAGTCCTGAGGCTCCGATGATGTGGGTAGGTGAGGACCCTGCTTCATAGGCAGAGTGGTGTCAAATATCATGAACCTACCACTCCACCATATAACTGATACGGTTGAGGTTAGACTTCAGGTATATACCCTGTTGTACTGCGCTAATGAGGGCCTACGCCGTTGTGATGGGCCCACACTTGCCTATTTAAGGGTGAAAGGTATTCAAAGTCCCTGGACCTCTTACGCCTGTGCCCAGGCAAAGGAGCTGTTTCTGCCCTGAGTTGTCAGCTTCGGGGCGCCGGCGGGCTATTTTTTCCTGTTTGTTAATTTATTCCCTCTCCAAGGCTTGGAGAATAGCTCACGGTGCATGACGGGTCCTACTTTCGGCCCAGGGGTTGCAGCAGTCTTTGAAGCCAGTTCTGACCCAGTGCAGAGCGGGAAGGGGGCAGGTAAATAGGAGAGAGGTTTTTCCCCAAAGGGGTATTCTTTGATCCACGTGGTAGGTTAGGCACAAGTACTTATCTTTTGCCGATTGAGTGCCACTTTTCATTGATTCTGGAGGTGTGAGTGGGCTCTCCGTGCTCTGTCTGTCCCGATGTGGAAAACGTGTCCTGAATGCCACTGCTTGCCTCACTGTGCTCGCACCAGGGGATGTGGCTTGTGGGGTGCGGGTTCCCATCAGGTCAGGTCTGTCAGCTTCTCACTGCTTCTGAACTGTCTCTCCTTCCCTCTACCGTTCAGTCCGATTCCTCAGCTTTGCCTTTGATGTTCAGGGCTCCTGGATTGTCATATGTAATCGATTCACTTGTTTTTTCGCGTCTTTGTTGTAAGAGGGACCACAGGAAGCATCTGACTACTCTGCCATCTTGGCTCTGCCTCCTCTATTTAATATTATTTTGTTTAATATGTCGCCCACTGCTTTTATCAGCATTTGCCTGTGCCAAGTGTGTTAAGTTCAGTTTAAAAATTAGGACTGAGGAAACTTTTATAACTCTACAGTCTCCAGGTTCCCGACATCTGACCTGGGGACAGCTTGGCGCGTGCCCTTGAATGTTATGTAGATTTGCCCTCACTTTGAACTGATTGCACCAGCTCTGCTTGAAGCAAAGTCATCATCACGATCACCTTCACTTGCTGCACGTGCGGCTTTTAAATCAGTGAAAAGTCTTGGAGCCTTTTCCTGCGCTAACCCACTGCCATCGAGTCAGTGCAGACTCACAGCGACCCCATAGGCTTTCCCAGGCTATAAATCTTGCGGTGGGGGGCAGGGGGAGAAGATCGCCGTATCTTTTTTCCGAGGAGCTGCTGGTGATTTCAAGTCACCAACCTTTCTGTTAGCAGTTGAGTGGGTTAACCATCTTGCGCTAAAGTTAGGCTAAATAAATAGGCACTTGTTCCGACTTACCTACAGATGCGACCTAAGGACACAGGAACAGTTGTTGATGGTAACCTGGGGACTGCCTGTAGTTCCTTAAGAGGGTAATAGTTTTGCAGGTGCTTCTTTAATCAGCATGTGCTTTGAGCCCAGGACTAATCATGTATAGAAGGGAATCAAGGAATAATGATTATTTTTGTTATTTCTGTTTTTTAAATTTTGGTGGGGGGAGTGAAAGCTTTGTGTCAGGTGATACTAGTGTTATTCTGTGTAGAGTGCAGTAGGGAGAACTTGGTCAGATTAGATGGGAATAAAACGGAAATTGCTTTAAATTTTGCCTCCTAGAATTTTAAAAAATATTTTTATAAATTATAGCGATTTCTTAAGATTTTGACAGAATTACAAACTTCATAAAATAAAACTTTAACCCCAGATTCCCTTTGATATGATACCCAAAAAGACATTTTAAAATGTTAGTAAGTTTGCATTATCTGCATATGTTTATTTTTCTACATTTTAATATCTTTGAAACTGAAATGACTTTAAATCACCATTAGTGTCCTAGAATTATAGGTGGCAGCATTTTAATTTCTTAGTGGTTCATAAAATAATGGCGAATCTTACAATTGATGCTAAGTATGATTTAATAAATACAGTATTATTAGCTCTTTGAAGGTTTAGGAGGCGCAGGTAATTAAATGTGCTGGATAGCTAGTATGGACTGCTTAAAAGAGTTGTTCGTTCACTCTTGAAGGAGTGACTTATTGAGTATTCAGTGTAAGTAGATTGATGGCATGTTTCACTTAAAAGATTTTAAGAAATATTTTAATACATTGCTTTTATATTTAGAAAGTATCCTTTCTTAGTTGTTCAGGTCAGTATGAGGATTTGTGGAAGAAACTTGTACCCTTGATTTCTGCCTATTTGAAGATTTCACTTTTTGAAAATTTGTAAACAATACAAAAAAATTATTGAACCGCATTAGTGGAATGCAGTTTTCTAAATGTGGTAATTTTGAAATTATTGGATTTGTTATTGAGATGAGGCATAGAGAGTTTAAAAATGTGACCAGATATTTAAATATGTTTTTATTATAAAAGAATATTTTATTTAAAATAATTTGAATGATGCCACCCCCCCCCAAAAAAAAACCCTGTTGCTGTCTAGTCAATTCCGTCTTCTAGCAACCCTATAGGACAGAGTAGAACTGCCCCATAGAATTTCCAAGGAACACCTGGTGGATTCGAACTGCCGATCTTTCAGTTAGTAGCCGTAGCACTTAGCTATTGCAGCACCAGGGTTTCCTTGAATGATGGCAGATTTCATCAAAGACGGGACCGGCTCTCCATTTCTATTCCCCAGGGTAATTTAGCATATTAATTTTGAACATGCTCAGTATCTTTATGTAGTCAGTAAAATACAAAATGGAGGTTGGCATTTAATAAATAGCTTTGGGTGGGGGGAGAAGAAAGGTCACCAGAAAAAAGTAAGATATACTTGAATGACCCTTTGTGTTCTAAAAACTTAAATTTAGGTTTTTCAGGCATAATATACTTGAAAAAGAGTTACCACCCACATAGCCCCTTAAACTTTGATCAACTTTTGCTTTTTGGTATTCGGTTTGAATGTTTTTATTTCTGAATTACAAAGTTTCAGTTAACTTTTAATTCTCAATTTATAATTTCACTGAGTGTAAACAGTTATTGTGTGTATTCTTAAAAGGTAAAGTGACATGTTATTAAAAAGAGAATAGCTTTGTAGATGTGATTGGCTGGAATGTATAGCCTTCAGACTAGAAACTTTCAAATTCATAGAAATACATATTTATAAATTCAGATTCAATTTTTAATGTAGGAAAATCAAGCTTTATCGTCTGGTGCAGGAACAGTCCTATATTTTGAAGACCTAGAATATTTATGTTGGAAAAAGATAAAATTCACTTAACTGTAATCAGTGGATAAAGCTCTAATAAAGGAAAATAGCAATAAAATTAACTTCATTTGCAGTGGTACATGATACATTATCTGTGTATTACAACATAGAGGACCTTTGACATTCTGGAGGGTTACCCAAATTCTCAGGATACCTTGATGGAACTTTAGGCATTGAGCCGTTTGCTAGACTGTATATTCTCATTTAGGAATACACACTCAGCCTTGAATTAATCTACTAGTCTCAAAACATTTTAATTTATAAGAGATAAACTTTTAAGTTGTAATTTGAAAGTCCAAAAGAGGATTTTTGTCCTCCCTCCAAGGCTCAAATACCTACTAAAGCTAGAACATTAAAGATTTAATCACAGAAGAGTAATTTTGCTTTTTAAAAGCATCAAAGTAGTTTGATTTTTTTTGGCTTGCATGGATTCTGGTTCACTTAAGTCAAAAATGAACAAAAAGAAAAAATTATTGGAAGGATACTGAGGTGTAGCGCTTAGAATCAAGGGTTGAACTATACCGACAAGCCAAGGATATGGGGATGGGGCACCTCATGGGCCTTAGCAGTAGCTAGACTATTTCTTTAGGTTGTTGACAGAGGGGTGATTTGGCTCCAATGAATTCTAGTATTGGGTTCTTTCCATATTTCACATTTATGGGAGGAATATCTGGCTTACCCCAGGATTAATTTACTTTTGCAGGGGCAGGGAGTGAGCAGGGAAACAGAGCTAGCAACTGCAGACCCATGCTTGTGAATTAGGTCTCTTTCTGGGAAAGGGGAACCATGAGCTGGGGCACCACCTCATTGGTGTACTCTAACCAGAATATATATGTCTATACAATACTCCCAATTCATCATACAGGTCACGTGTATTAAAATTGTTGTTTGGAAACCATTGTGAAAGTTAAAACTGATTGATGTCAGCAGGAAATCACCTTGACCTTCAAGAATCTAAATAAATTACTTCTAATCCCTCGTGCTGTAATTGTGGGAAATTAAATGCTGTTACCAAGGTCTCTACAAATTGCTGAAAAGCTTACATTCCTTGAAACTACTACTTCTGCAAAATTAGTATCAAAGTGTTTTTATGACGAAGACAGTTCCCTTCCAAAGAGAAATTCTGGTACTTGATTTTTGGCTTCATGGAATCTGATTTTATAAAGGAAAAAAAGCCACAGAACTACTGACTATGGTATGGGCAGAGTATAATAGTTGCTTTAAGGGAGTTACAAACACAGAGTTTTGAGAGCAGAGTGAGTTGATTTCTGGCAAGTTGATTAGGTAAGGGTAAATGGTAATGAGTTGGAAGATGGCAGCTGGTATACTGGCCATGGGACAAGAGACATTTCAGCTCAGTCCAGGCAGAAGGAGCAGTGAGCAGAGAAATAGGAAAAAGTTCAGGGCTGTGGAGCTAGATTTGGGATATATCAGAGTGCGCCTTGGTAGTGGTATTACGCAGACTAAAAAAAAATTTAAAAAACCCATTGCTGTCCAGACAGTTCCGACTCATAGCAACCCTAAAAGACAGAGTAGAACTGCCCCATAGAGTTTCCAGCGAGTGCCTGGTGGATTTGAACTGCCGACCTTTTGGTTAGCAGCCGTAGCACTTAACCACTATGCCACCAGGGTTTCCGATTACGGTTTATTAATTAGGTAATGGGGAGACATAGATTTTTAAATTTAGAAGGACCTTAGAAGTTATCGAAGGTTTTTGTTTTTTTTTAAATAATTTTTATTGTGCTTTAAGTGAAAGTTTACAAATCAAGTCAGTCTCTCACACAAAAACCCATGTACACCTTGCCACACACTCCCAGTTACTCTCCCCCTAATGAGGCGGCCCACTCTCTCCCTCCACTGTCTTTTTGGGTCCGTTTTGCCAGCTTCTAACCCCTTTAACCCCATCTACACTGTCATCGCCCCTCCAGGCAGCAGATGCCAACATAGTCTCAAGTGTCCACCTGATCGAAGAAGCTCACTCCTCACCAGCATCCCTCTCCAACCCATTGCCCAGTGCAATCCCTGTCTGAAGAGTTGGCTTTGGTAATGGTTCCTGTCCTGGGCCAACAGAAGGTCTGGGGACCATGACCACCGGCGTCCTTCTAGTCCCAGTCAGACCATTAAGTCTGGCCTTATGAGAATTGGGGGTGTGCATCCCACTGCTCTCTTGCTCCCTCAGGGGTTCTCTGTTGTGTTCCCTGTCAGGGCAGCCATCGGTTGTAGCTGGGCACCATCTAGTTCTTCTGGTCTCAGGATGATGTAGTCGCTGGTTCATGTGGCTCTTTCTGTCTCTTGGGCTCGTAATTACCTTGCGTCCTTGGTGCTCTTCATTCTCCTTTGATCCAGATAGGTTGAGACCAATTGATGCATCTTAGATGGCTGCTTGCTAGCGTTTAAGACCCCAGATGCCACTCTTCAAAGTAGGATGCAGAATATTTTCTTAATAGATTTTATTATGCCAATTGACTGAGATGTCCCCTGAAACCATGGTCCCCAAACCCCTGCCCCTGCTACGCTGGCCTTCGAAGCATTCAGTTTATTCAGGAAACTTCTTTGCTTTTGGTTTAGTCCAGTTGTGCTGACCTTGCCTGTATTATGTGTTGTCTTACCCTTCATCTAAAGTAGCTCTTATCTACTATCTAGTCAGTGAATATCCCTCTCCCATCCTCCCTCCCTCCCCCGTCTTGTAACCACGGAAGAATGTTTTCTTCTCAGTTTAAACTGTTTCTCAAGTTCTTATAATAGTGGTCTTATTACAATATTTGTCCTTTTGCAACTGACTAATTTCACTCAGCATAATGCCTTCCAGGTTCCTCCATCTTATAAAATGTTTCACAGGTTCCTCACTGTTCTTTATCAATGCGTAGTATTGCATTGTGTGAATATACCATAATTTATTTATCCATTCATCCGTTGGTGGGCACCATGGTTGCTTCCATCTTTTTGCTGTTGTAAATAGTGCTGCAGTAAACATGGGTGTGCATATATATGTTCGTGTAAAGGCTCTTATTTCTCTAGGATATATTCCAAGGAGTGGGATTGCTGGATCGTATGGTAGTTCTATTTCTAGCTTTTTAAGGAAGCGCCTGTTGAAGGTTTTTGAGCAGGGGAGTAATAAGTTAGGACTTTGCCCTGGGGAAGTTGTGTAATTCAGGGGAGTTAGGGAAATCACCAAAGGAGCCCTGGTGGTGCAGTGATAAAGCGTTTGGCTGCTAACCATAAGGTTAGCAGTTCGAACCCACCAGCTGCTCTGCAGGAGAAAGATGTGTAAATCTACTTTCATAAAGATTTACAGCCTTGGAAAGTTTATGGAGCAGTTCTATTCTGTCCTATAAGGTCACTGTGAGTTGGAATTGATCAGAGGACAGTGAGTTTGGTTGTGGTGGGTTAACTTGTTGCTGTCGAGTAGATTCGCATGCATATTGACCCTGTTGGCAGAGTAGAACTGCCCTGTAAGGTTTCTAAGAATCTGCTGGTGAATTTGAACTGCTGACCTTTTGGTTAGCAGGTGAGCTCTTAACCACTGCACCATCATGCATGTCATTGAAATATATTGAGCTATATTAGGTCTTCTCTCAATTTCATGTTTTGAAAAATCTCTTCCGGATCCACCTTATCTACTGTATTCTCAACTGGTTGATCTCCAGACCTGCCTTAATTATCTTGGGGGTCTCCGTTCACCATATTCCGGAGTTCACTTTCTTATTGGGTCTTCAGATTCCTAGATACCATGTTGTGTTCTTTCTTGGTTTACTTCATTGTTTTGGTGGAGTTCAGCCTCCAATAGCTTCCTAAGAGAAGACATAATTGTAAATACATTTTTTAAATATTTTCAGTGTCTGAACATGTGTTTATTCTACCCACTTAACGGGTAGTTTGGGTATGGAATGCTGGGCTGAAAATAATTGTCTCTTTGAATCTTGAAGGCAGTTCTGCATTGCTTTCTTCGTACAGTGTTATTGAGAAATCTGAAGCCCTCTTTATATGTAACCTGTTTTAGATCCCTGAAATTTTGTGCAGTCTTCCCTTTGATCCCCAAATTATGATGTGCCTTGCTTTAGGTCTGTATTTTAACCCTGTGTTGACCACTCTCAACAACTCTTGTTGACTTAATTTGAAAACTGTTGTTGTTGAGTCAGTTCCAACTCATGGCGATCCCGTGTGTTACGGAGCAGAATTGCTTCCTGAGATTTTCTTGGCTGTTACCTTAATGGAAACAGATCGCCAGGCCTTTCGCGACACTTAGACCAAACCCACTGCCCTTGAGTCAGTTCCGACTCATAGAGACCCTGTAATCATAATACACCACCTAGGGATCTTCCAATTGAAAACTAATGTCCTTTAATTTGGGGAAAGTTTTTTGATTTATTTTAATTATTGATGTCTGTGGTGTTGTTTTTTTTAACTTGGGTTATTTAGATTTTAGACTTTTTGTACAGCTTTTCTGTTTTTAAGATTGCTTTCCTTATTGTCTTCTGCCTTTTTACTGTACTTAACATTTTCTTAAGTTTATATTTAAATTGCAAACTTTTAATTTCTGCTACTGTATTTTGAATTTCTGAGGTTTATTGTTATTTTTTAATTTCCTATATTGTGTCATCTTGTTTATAGGTGAAATACCTACATCTCTTTGATGATATCAGTGTTAGTTTCTTTTGAGGTTTTCTCTCCTGGCATAATCTGGTTTCCTTCAAGTTGCCTTCATTTTATTGATTTGTTTTGGTTCTCTGTTATATTAGATGTTCTCCAGAATTACCTGGTGCTCCTTGACTGCAAGCTCATTTTTAAGAGAGGCACACCCAAAGAACTGATTAGAAGGTCTGTGGCTAGCCTTTGCTAGTTGGATATCTGCCTGGCTCTTTATCTTCTGGGACCTGGGGATCTCAGCATTTAATTTTGGTCATATTCCATTGCCATCAAGTTGATTTTCACTCATAGTGACCTTACAGGACAGAGTAGAACTGTCCTATAGGGTTTCCAAGGCTGTAATCTTTACAGAAGCAGACTGCCTCATCTTTCTCCCAGGGAGAGGCTGGTAGGTTTGAACCACCAACCTTTTGGTTAGCAGCTGAATGCTTAACCACTGTGCCACCAGGCCTCCTTTTGGTCACTTAATCCCTTCCTATTTTTAGCACATTCCCCCATTTTCAATGCTTTTATCTTCTTTAGAGAATAAAACTCCAGAGGGGTAGGGAATGGAAGAAAGGAGCAGTCTTCCTGCTGTGTTGTTGGTGGAAGAGATTTGGGATTTTGACTGCTCAAGCCTAACCAAACCTTTTATTTTTAGCCCCACCTTCACGTCTACTTTAGGAACCCTGGTGGCAAAATGGTTAAAATGCACCGCTGCTAACCAAAAGGTCAGCTCTTTGAACCCACCAGCTGTCTCACCAGCTGCCCTGAGGGAGAAAAAGATGTGTCACTCTGCTTCCTTAAAGATTACAGCCTTGGAAACCCTATGGGGCAGTTCTACTCTGTCCTGTAGGGTCGCTATGAATCGGAATTGATTGTTTTCACTTCTACCGAGTTTCCCAACTCATGTACCTTTGAGATTTTGTAATGAAAATCCGCTTGTTTGTCTGCTCTTTCCACTACTGAAGGATTGAACGTTGGTCCCCTTCTGTTTCCAGAATGTTGCAGTTTTGTTCCCCAAGTTGTCTTTGTTCTTATGGTTTATGCTTTTATGAAAAGATCCCCTTTGAATTGTTTTAATGAAATTTCTAGAAGGAATGGATATTTCTCTTACTCTCCTCCCCCAATATTGAATTTTCTGTCTTTAGACAGAATCCCATCACTTCCAGTTATTGCCTCCTGGGTAGCAGACCCTTCAAAATCTTTATGTTATTTGCTCGATCAAAACCAAGCTTTTCTCTTTTAAAAATGTGGAATTTAGAAAATTCATCTTTGTACTTATTGAGAATAAATTCTATAATAAAGACTAGGTGGTTTTACTTAAAATGTACAGTGAATTGTCTGATTAATTTTTACTATTAATAGCACTGTAATTATTAGTACACTGGGCAGATGTCAGATAGTAAATTTAAATGATAATTGAGTATTAATGGGCCACTTTAAACATTCATTTATAATAAAAAATGATGAGGCTTGGGCAGCTTAAAGGATTGAGTTGTTACATTTCTTCTTTGGTTTAATTTTAGAAAAATTTTGATAATAACTATGTTTTTCCATCAGGTTTTCAATTATTGCTGATACTGTTTAATACAAAAACAGTATCAAACAATGCTGGTGTGCCTGAACCATTTTACTGTCTCTTCAAATTGGGTTTGATCATTTTACATTGAAGAAAAAACTTATGTTGTTTTACCCAGTCTTTATTTCAAGACATGTGTATGTGTTTTGGTTTTATCTACCACCCTTAACAGATTTTAAAACATACTTTGCACTTCTTAAATATGTCACTTCCTCAAAGATGTTGCCCTCGTTAGATTTAATAATTACCCTTATTAGATATTAGTGTAGATATTAGCATCATCTATTTATAAGGCTAGGAAAAAAATCAGGGAAATAATTTCAGGCCTGAAGGACGTCAGAGAATGTTACCAGCCCATTGCAGAATATGTAGAGAAACAAGAGTGTAGTGTGCATAATTGTTCTAAAGATTGTACAGCACAAAATTATATCGTCACCAGAAGCTTCAAATAATCAGACTTCATTCTGTATGCCTTTTTAAATTCAGGGTACTGTCTATGCCTTCTTTATAAACTTGTTCAGAAAAAGAATTTCTGCCATTCAGCTTTTTGTGATTGACTTAAACCACCAACCCCAACTTCTCATTCTACCCCCAGTCTCTTTCTAAAATTCATAGAGGATATGTTTTTTAAAGGCCATTCTGGTAGCAGTATGGTAAAAAAAATATATATATATATATATTACTTAAAAAATAAACCAAGTGTTTGAAAATAAAAGTTCTATTAAACAATGTGCCATCTTTTAAATGTGTGCTAAATGGTGTCTTTATTGAATCAGTAATCTTTTTGTGCAGTATTTTCCAGATTAAAAACTCACCAACCATTATCACTGTGTCAAAATGGCATGGAGGTGGCATCCTACCTCCTGTAACTTCAGGGGTGAGAAGGCTGATTTTAACGAGGCGCCCGTCAAACTTGGCCTCCACCCTCTACACCAGCCGTCCTTCTCGTGGCACTCTTTACTTCTCTGCTGGGTTCAGTAATTCGTTTTGGTGGCCACACAGAAATCAAAGACAATATTCATTATTATGGGGCTTATTAGGGAAGTAACAGGCTACAATTTAGGTTCAGGAACACACAGGAAAAACTTTTCGATTAGGACAGCCTTTTCCCAGCGGTGCTTGCAGGCAGACCTTTCCCTGGCCCTTGGCCTCTGCCCTGCTCAAGCAAGTGTTACAAAGCTGTACTCCGCTAGCAAACCTCCTGTCCAAAGGCACTTGTCTTTCTCAGTCCTCACTGTCCCCTGCTGATCTCTCCCACCGCTATTTCTCTGCCATCTCCTCTCTCCCTCCTTCCCCCCCCCCCCCCCCGCCACCCCTGACTGCCTTCCTTGTTTTCTCTCTCCTCCTCCTGATGCCTGGAGCTTCTCAACACAGGGATCCCTGTCCAAAGGATGTGCTCTGGAATCCTCTCCTTGCTCATTCCAGGTCCAGCAGGATGGCAAAACTGACCAGTTCCCTTGATGGGCCACAATTACCCTATTTGCATAGTCTCACCCAGTCACTTGCATGGGAGTTACAAGACCATGGTGAGAAAGGCCACACAAAAGCCATCCATCTCACCTTACATAGAATGTGGAGACTGCTATAAACTAATTGGGCATATTTTCCTCCAAGTTGTCATCTTCAATAATCCCACCTCTTATTTGATGACACTGAGTAGTTATTTTTGAACAACTTTTTTGGGGGAGGGAGAATGGGGCTACAGAGATTTTTTTTTTTTTAATTTTAAATTTTTATTGTGCTTTAAGTGAAAGTTTTTACAAATCAAGTCAGTCTCTCAACACAAAAATTCATATACACCTTGCTATATACTCCTAATTGCTCCCCCCCAATGAGACAGCTCACTCCTTCCCTCCACTCTCTCTTTACGTGTCCATTCTGCCAGCTTCTGACCCCCTCTGACCTCTCATCTCCCCTCCAGATAGGAGATGCCAGCATAGTCTCAAGTGTCCGCCTTATCTAAGAAGTTCACTCCTCACCAGCATCCCTCCAACCCATTGTCCAGTCCAATCCATGTCTGAAGAGTTGGCTTCGGGAATGGTTCCTGTCCTGGGCCAACAGAGGGTCTGGGGGCCATGACCACCGGGGTCCTTCTAGTCTCAGTCAGACCATTAAGTTTGGTCTTTTTATGAGAATTTGGGGTCTGCATCCCACTGCTCTCCTGCTCCCTCAGGGGTTCTCTGTTGTCTTCCCTGTCAGGGCAGTCGTCGGTTGTAGCTGGACACCATCTAGTTCTTCTGGTCTCAGGATAATGTAGTCTCTGGCTTATGTGGCTCTTTCTGTCTCTTGGGCTCGTAATTACCTTGTGTCCTTGGTGTTCTTCATTCTCCTTTGATCCAGGTGGGTTGAGACCAGAGATTGTCTTTTTATTAATAGCAAACTGAAGTTTTGTTCCAAAATGTTTCCAGTTTGTCTTTTTTATTGCATCATATGTAGATATAGATGCAGATTTCCTGGAAGGGTTATTGGTTTCAGTGTTGACATGTTCATTTTCCATGTGTTCAGAGAGTCTTTGGACTAGAGTACAAACGATTCTGCTTTGGTCTGAATAATTGTTACTTTTTCTTCCTTCTGAGTGTCTGTAGATATGGAAAAAATACTTTCTAAGTATGTCCTTATTTGATCAATAATCTAAAATTAGCATATAACTTTGGGGTACATGTTGAGACACAGGTAAAAAATAGTCTGTATGTAAAATAACACAAAATAGACAAATAGTGGAATATTAAAAACCAGTATTATAAGTACTGTTCAAGACACTTGGGGCCTCACCTTCAAACTCCAGAATTTCTAGGGTGCAACTTGTGCTCTAAACTGTATAGTTAGTAATCTCTCACCACCTTTGGCTATGCCAGACTCATTTTTGTATTTCAGTAACAGAAATTACAAAGCCCTAACCATTTATGCATAGACATTTCAGTCTTAAAAAACTGAACAATAGTGTTTACTTTGCTGTAAAACCAAATGAGTTGGTCTCTCGGTTGGTTCAGAAAGGAGTTTTTTTTCACTCCTCCTTTCTCACTACAGAGAAGATTACACCCAAGGAAACAGTTCTAGGTCAGATTTCCACATCGCATTTTCCTGAACACCTGTAAGTGATTTATGAGACAGTTTTTAAATGCAGGTAAGTTTTTTTTTTGTGAATTACCTGTCTTTTAGACTCCTCCTCCACTTTAAAATATATATATATATATATATATATATATATATATATATATATATATATATATATATATATGCTGTTTTATTCCTCAAATTTTGTAAGACTTTGGTCTTGAAATTCTGTTTGGCCAGCCTCACCACTTTGCAGGAGCCAGTAATCCTCAACACAAAGGGTAGTGTATTGCAGTGGTTCTCAACAGGGGCAGTTTTCCTCCTTGGGTTCATTTGCCAGTGTCTGGAAACCGGTGGTGTAGTAGTTAAGTGTTACAGCTGGTAACCAAGAGGTTGGCAGTTCATATCCGCCAGGCGCTCCTTGGAAACTCTATGGGGCAGTTCTACCCTGTCCTATAGGGTCGCTATGAGTAGGGATCGACTCGATGGCAGTGGGTTTGGTTTGGAGACATTTTTGGTTTGTCATAACTTGGTGTTGGGAGGTGCTACTAGCATCAGTGGGTAGAAGACAGGGATGTTACTATACGTCCTACAGTGCACAGGGCAACCCAATACAACAAAGAACTCATCAGCCCAAAATGTCAAAAGTGATGAGTTTGAGAAACTCATTAGTTGTCTACATGAAGCTTATTCTCCTGTCTTTTAGGAAATCTGACTGTACAGTGATTAAATGCTTGGCTGCTCGCTGAAAGGTCCTTGGTTCAAACCTACCCAGCAGTTCTGTGGGAGAAAAGAACTGGCAATCTGTTCCCGTAAAGATTATAGCCTAGGAAACCATGTGGGGCAGTTCTACTCTGTCGTATAGAGTCACTATGAGTTGGAATCGACTTGGTGCACACCAACAGGTCCTCCTGCCTTTACTTAATTTCTCTACCTTTTTACCTTTTTTTTTTTTGTATCTATTCGTCTAAGTTCAGCTTAAAGTCCCAACTTGTCCAGAAGCCTTTCCTTCATGGCTCTAAACCTATATTGATCTTCTGGTTCTATTGTACTATCACTGAAATCTCTATAATTAATATTCTGTGATGTCTTATTTTCTTCTTGTTCTCCAAACTAATTTTGTTAGTCAAGGACCATATATCTTATATATCTTCTGTACTTTCTAACTGCTGTTGACCTTGATGTTATGGGGTGAGTTAATAGAATGAAAAAAGGGCCCAGGGCCTCTCTAAAAAAACTGAGGACAAACCTGTTGCTGTCTAGCCAATTCCGACTCATAGCAACCTTATAGGACAGAGTAGAACTGCCCCCTAGGGTTTCTAAGGAGCAGCAGGTGGATTCGAACTGCTGACCTTCTGGTTACCAAACGAGCTTTTAACCACTATGCCACCAGGGCTCCAGGCCCTACCTAGGCTCTGGTAAAATGAAGGAGTGGGTAGGAAGGGAAGAGGGGGTCGGGCGGGGTCGGTTGGCTGGTTGGAATTGGTATCAACCGGATTGTGGAGGAAATGCAGTAGTTCCCTAGTAGCAGGGAGGAGAGTAGATCGGCCTCAGCCATTTAGCTGGTGCCCAGTAAGTACCCCCTCAGTTGGCTGTTGTCAGCCTGAGCCATGCCATTTGAAATGTATCTTTGATTTAGCTGTTCATGTGGAAGGGAAGTGATCATGTTGGTATATTAATAGATTTGAGAAAGATTTTCAACAAGGGCTCAAAGGCTAGCGAGGAGTTAAGCATAAGTCAGGTTAACCAGGGCACACTATTTCTTGAACTTTTTTTTTTAATTGGTAGGGAGGTGAGTGGAGGATAGTAACTGGAATCTTTAGGCATGTTAGAATCCTTATCATGAATATACAAGTTGCCAAAAAAGAAACCCAAGTTTACAGTGAGCTATCATCTGAAAGTTAGTGTTATCAGCTGAGACTGATTGGATTCTTTGTGTATAGCCGTCATTAGATATTTAGCACTCTAATTTGAAAAATAGACTTTCAGAGGCAGATACTTTCCCTTTTTGTGTCAGAACTTCATTGCTTTGGAGCAGGTACCGTGCCATCTTCAGATAGCTAGACAGGAGTTTCTGAGTAAGAAAATATGTAATATTTCAAAGGTAGTTTCAAAATGGAAACAGTTAGACTAATATGTTTTAGTGTCACTTCACAATTTGTGTCAAAAAGAAGTTTTCAGTCTTGAGGCAGCCAGTAGAAAAAGAGAACCTGAAAGTTACATTCATACTGTGTCACGTAGTAATTTACTTCTCAATAATACATGAGCATAAGAAACAGACAAGCCGTTTTAAAGGAGTAAGGGTGGCACATTGGGACAATTTGGGGGACATAACTGGGGGTAATTTTGTCTTCACGGGAACATTTAGCAATGTTTGGAGACATTTTTGGTTGTCACAGCATGGGGGTGTGGTAGGAGTGGGGGTGAAAGTGGTGCTGCTACCGGCTGCTGTGGGAGGAGGCCAGAGATGCTGGTTGATTTCCTACAATCCACAGCACGTCCCCTACCACTAAGAATTATCTGGCCTAAAATAGCAGTAGCGCCAAGGACGAGAAACCCTGGGGGGAGAGCTTGCAAAAGATCTCTGCACAAACATACAAGTGTCTCACGGCCAATAAACACAGGTAAAAATATTCAATTTCATTAGCAGTGAATGAAATGCAAATTAAAGTAAAGGTTTTCTACTGTCATATTGACAAAATTTTTGAAAGATTATACTGCTCGAACAGAGTAAATGTTTCTAGACATTGCTGACGGGACTGTATTAAGTGGTACAGCTTTTCTGGAGGGCATTTGAAAGTTTATGTTAGAGGTTTGTTATATGTACTTCATTCTTGTGACTCAGTAATTCCACTTTGAGTAATCTATGCTAAGGTGATAAGTAGATGCATACAAAAATTTATTATTAGGATGTTAACCACAAAATTGTTTTTAATTGCAGAGAGCTGGGAGCAAACTAAATTTTGAGGGGAAAATGGTGGCTATCATTACTAATTATGGTATAACTAGGTGATATCTTTTAAAATCTTGCTTTCAAAGACTGACTCTTGAAAAATATCACTGTAAATCACATGAGGGGGCAGGATATTAAATTAGGACATCAAATTTTAATAAACATATATAGAATGGAATAAATATCGGCAAGAAATACACTAAAATATACTTCAATAATTGTTAACTAGGCAGATTGTGGATAATTTCCATTTTGTTTTTATCTTTCAGTATCTTCCATTTTTTGCAGTGATGCAGTCAGAAAAAAAACAGATGTTATTATATACGCACATACCATGGAACACAGTGGTGGCATAGTGGTTAAGAGGTACAGCTGCTGACCAAAACGGTGGCAATTCGAATCCACCAGGTGCTGCTTGGAAACTCTGTGGTGCAGTTCTGCTCTGTCCTGCAGGGTCGCTGAGAGTCGGAATCGACTCAACAGTAGTGGGTTTGGTTTTCTAACCATTTGCTGAATAAGCTGTCCTTTCCCATATACCGAGTTTCCATATATGTATGTGTCTGCCTCTGGGCTGTGTTTGAGTTCACTGTTCTATTTTAATGTTTGGTCAGTTAGTTGATTTTATTTATATATGCGTGTGTGTATGTGTATATATATATATATGTAGTGTAATATGACAATGTTAATGTAAAATAATGTGAAAGGAACATTCTCCAATTCTCTGTAGAGGTTTTCTGAGCTAGTAATTTGTATTTAAAATTAGTTCTTAAAAATGTTATAATGATTTGTGTAAACAATTCATAATGCGTTCTGACTTTTTACCAATCTTCTTCTCAATTCGGTATTCAGATTAAATTACTTGTTTGCTTCAGTCATATAATTAAAACCAAATCTTTATGACATTGTAAGTCTCCTGATTCAGTACCAGTTTTTTGAAGATTAAGCATTTTATAAGCCTGTCCCTTTGCCGGAGTGATCAGTCCCATTAGATTTCTTCCTGTTTTTATTTATTCATTTTTCCCATATTCCCCTTTTGTATTTACAAGTGATGAAGTGGTTAAGAGCTATGGCTTCTAACCAATAGATCGGCAATTTGGAAACCCTAGGGGGCATTTCTACTTGGTCATGTAGGGTCGCTATGAGTCCGAATCGACTTGATGGGCAACAGGTTTAATGGGTTTGGGAGTAGTAGGGCTCTCTTGTGTCAGCTTTCCACACACGTTCTGTATGGAATGCAATTAGGCTGAGAGTAGACAGAGACCAGATATGAAGAGGAAAGTAAGGCATTGAAGGACTCCCATAACCCTAATGAAATTTGGAACAGTAGGAGACAGACAACCAGTTGAGGTGCTGGCCAGTGGTCACTAACATGTTCTAGAACCAGCTGGGAAAATAAAAGATGGGTTTTCTGTCCTTGAGTCCCTGATAAATATCTTTAACCTTTAGGGGATTATCAGGGAAGCATGTTTGATTTAGTGTGGACTCATGAGTGTCTGTGGAGAGAGAGAGAGTCCAGTGTGAAGAGGCTGTATTTACTAATGAGATGACTTGTTTTACCTTCCTAGAAGAGAAACTGCAAAAAGGGAAAGAGAAGAAAAGGAAGGGGTGAGCTTGCTTAAAAATCTAATGGAAAAGAATTTCAGTAAATTTTTGGTTTAAATTCCGAGTATGTATTTTATTTCTACTAGAAGATTTTCCATGGAGGAGTTAATTCTAAAATTGAAAATGTTTTTGTTTCATGAGCATCTGTTTAGAGTAATTTCATTTCCATATTGAAAAAAAGGATTTTTTGGTTGTTTTTAGTTTCTACTCATCTAATGAATACATTCCTAAGAAAATTATTTTTGCTGCCAAATATTTAGTTGATCTGCTTATAGCCTGTGTTTGTTCCTGAATTATATAGTTTTCAGGGAGGCGTTTTCTGTTTTTATTTTTGTCAAATAGTTTTGTTCTACCAGAAAGCTATGTCTTTCAATTTTTACGAAAGGGTTTTTTGTTTTTTAATCTATATATGGTGTGAAGAGCCCTTGTGGCGCAGCGTTACGTGCTCTGCTGCTAACCGAAAGGTTGATGGTTCGGACCCACTCAGTGGCTCCTGGGAAGAAAGACGTGGCAGTCTGCCTCCTTAAAGATGTACAGCCTTGGAAGCCCTGTGGGACAGTGCTGCCTTGTCCTTTAGTGCCACTGTGAGTTGGAATTGGCTCGGCGGCAGTGGGTTTGGTTTTGGCTTTGGTATGCTTGTTCCATTTGAAACTTATAATACAGTGTTTACATCATTCATTTCAGTTGATGGGGCTTGATCCTGTCTCATGAGTTAGTGTCATAGGTTCTCTGAAGCTTCCCATAGTGTTCCTTACCAGGCATTGTTCACTTTTTGTTGTCTGGCTATTCTTGTTCATGTGCTTATTTTTCAATATCACAGATGGATTAGCAAATAGTGCAAAAATAGGGTTAAAAAAATACCCTGTGTATGTGGAAAATCTAATTCATAAAACAGCTTATGAATTAACAGCTTATGAATTAGTGGGCGATAATTCAAACTGCTAAGAACTCTTAAGAAATGAGAAGCGTAGGCGTTCTGTTATACTGATGATTGTCAGTACGAGCTTCCCTGGTGGGTTTAGTATTAGTTAAATACATACATGTGGATTGTGGTTGTTAGTGGCTGTGGATTTGGTTCAGACTTCTGGCAGGACAATGGATAACAGAATGGATAACAGAACAGAGATGGTCCTGGTGCCATCTTCGTGATCGTTGGCACGCAGGTGTCCATTGTTGTGGATATTGTGTCAGTCCGTCCCACAGAGTGTCGCCCTCATTTTTGCCGACCTTCTACCAGCATGTGGATAGTACAGGGGAATTGAAAGGCAAGTTTTAGGAACTATTGACAATTATATATTAATCAGAAATTAATATTCAGCACATCTAAAATTATAACGTGCTGCCTCTGCTTCATAAAGCTTTAAATTCCTCTAGAAACAGGGAAAGGAAGGAAGAAGGAATCTTGGAAATAAACGAGTAAACCAGTTGCCGTCGGCTCTGACTCCTGGCGACCCCGTGTGCATCTCCGTCGATCTCCGGGCCGTGCAATTGTCAGTGGCGGGTTTTTTGGGAGGCAGATCGCCAGACCTTTCTTTGGAGACACCTCTGGGAAGACTTGAATATCTAACCTTTTGGTTAGCCATGGAACAAGTTAACCATTTGCGTCTCTATGGTCATCATGCAGATAGTTTTTACTAATCACCCTCACCGGTTTTGGGGGGATGACAACTTCATTGAGATAAAATTTACATACTATACCATTTACCCACTTTAAGTGCACAATTCAGCGTTCTTGGGTATATTCAGAGTTGTATGTGCTCTAGACCAAAGCCCCTGATAAGGTGCGTGATCTGCAAGTATTTTCTCCCATTCCATGGACTGTCTTCTCATTTTTTGAGGGTATCCTTTGAAGCACAAATGTTTTTAATTTTGATGGTCTGGTTTGTTTTTTGTTTGTTGTCATGTCTTTGAAACCTTTGCTAAATTGAAGGTCACTAAGATTTACCCGTTTTCTTTTTTAGAGTTTTTAATAGTTCTAGCTCTTCTAGTTATGTCTTTGATCCATTCTGAGTTAATTTCATTTTTTTTTTTTTTTTTTTTGGCCTGTCCAGTTGTCCCAGCACCATTTGTTGAAAAACTACTGTTTTTCAAATAGTTTTTGTTTTGGCACCCTTATCTAAAATCAGTTGACAGTAAATGTGAGGATTTATTTTGCCAGGAGGGAGCTGAGGGCGCCGCACAGAGCAGCCCAGCTTTCCAGAGGCCGCCCAGAGACCCTCCTTGAGGGAAGAAACATGCCAAGCCATTTTCACCATGCTTGCTGCCTTGTTAGTGTGCAAAATACTCAGGAGATTTTTTACTATTGTCGTAGATGCCAAATGTTGAATAATGAGGTAGTCGAAGTGAGGAGTAGGTGTGTTTAGGTCTTCTTTAATTTCTTTCTACGGTGTTCTGTACTTTTCAGAGTATACATTTTGTACTTCTTTTGTTAAATTTATTCCTAATTATTTTATTCTTTTTGATGTATATTATAAATGTAGTCGTTAATTTTGTTTTTGGTTTTGTTCATTACTGTTGTAAAGAAATACAGTGCGTTTTTGTATATTAACAATCGTGCAGCCTTGCTGAACTCCTTTATTAGTTTTGTGGAGCCTTTAGGATTTTCAGTGTGTCACCTGGATGTGGAGATTGTTTACTGCTTCCTTTTCAGTTTGGTTGCCATTTATTTCATTTCCTTGCCTGATTGTCCAGGCTAGAACTTCTAGTACAGAAATAATGAAAGCAGACATCCTTCTCTTGTTTCTCAGGGAGAAGGCATTTAGCTTTTTACCAAGAAGTATGATGTCTTAAATGTCCTTTTACCAGCATGACTATATTGTTAGTTTGTTGAGTGTGTGTTGAGGGTGACTCTTGCTAATTTTAGTCATGTAATGCCACAGTTGTTCTTCTGAGATTTAAAACCTCATCTATTGAGTTAAAATTAAAATGTTTCCTTAAAAATATTTCTTCACAAGACAGTAAAGGGAAATGGAGATTATTTTAGAGAGTGGTAGTAATGTATACTTATTTTTATGGAGTCTTTTAAAGTTTCCTGCATTCAACAGATGTATACATTAGATATATACAGGAGACATGGAACCAACAAAACCAAATCCTTCTCTCATTATTCTGTCATATTTGGAACTTCGCTGAATGAAATTTACCCTCTATTTGTGTGCTTGAGTCCCTGTTGTTGTTGTTGTTAGGTGCCATCGAGTCGGCTCCGACTCATAGCGACTCTTATCTGTGCACAACAGAACGAAACACTGCCCAGTCCCACGCCATCCTTATAATCGTTGTTATGCTTGAGCCCATTGTTGCAGCCACTGTGTCATTCCACCTCGTTGAGGGTCTTCCCCTTTTCCGCTGACCCTGTACTTTGCCAAGCATGCTGTCCTTCTCCAGGGACTGATCCCTCCTGACAACATGTCCAAAGTATGTAATACGCAGTCTCACCATCCTTGCCTCTAAAGAGCATTCTGGTTGTACTTCTTTCAAGACAGATTTATTCGTTCTTCTGGCAGTCCATGGTATATTCAGTGTTTTTCGTCATTGCCACAATTCAAAGGCGTCAGCTCTTCTTCGGTCTTCCTTATTCGTTGTCCAGCTTTCACATGCATATGATGCGATTGAAAATACCATGGCTTGGGTCAGGCGCACCTTAGTCTTCAAGGTGACATCTTTGCTCTTCATCACTTTAAAGAGGTCCTTTGCATCAGATTTACCCAATGCAGTGCGTCTTTTGATTTCTTGACTGCTGCTTCCATGGCTGTTGATTGTGGATCCAAGTAACATGAAATCCTTGACGACTTCAGTCTTTTCTCTGTTTATCATGATGTTGTTCATTGGTACAGTTGTGAAGATTTTTGTTCTCTTTATGTTGAGGTGCAATCCATACTGAAGGCTGTGGTCTTTGATCTTCATTAGTAAGTGCTTCAAGTTCTCTTCACTTTCAGCAAGCAAGGTTGTGTCACCTGCATAACGCAAGTTGTTAATGAGTCTTCCTCCAACCCTGATGCCTGGTTCTTCTTCATATACTCCAGCTTCTCGGATTATTTGCTCAGCATACAGATCGAAAAGGTATGGTGAAAGAATACAACCCTAACGCACACCTTTCCTGACTTTAAACCAATCAGTATCCCCTGTTCTGTCTGAACAACTGCCTCTTAATCTGTGTAAAGGTTCCTCATGAGCACAATTAAGTGTTCTGGAATTCCCATTCTTCGCAACGTTATCCATAATTTGTTATGATCCATACAGCCAATGTCTTTGCGTAGTCAATAAAACACAGGTAAACATCCTTCTGGTATTCTCTGCTTTCAGCCAGGATCCATCTGGCATCAGCAATGATATCCGTGGTTCCACGTCCTCTTCTGAAACCGGCCTGAATTTCTGACAGTTCCCTGTCGATATACTGCTGCAGCCATTTTTGAATGATCTTCAGCAAAATTTTTCTTGTGTGTGATATTAATGATAAAAAATAAAAAAATATATATTTTTATTGTTCTATAATTTCCACATTCAGCTAGATCACCTTTCTTGGGAATAGGCATAAATATGGATCTCTTCGAGTCAGTTAGCCAGGAAGCTGTCTTCCATATTTCTTGGCATAGACGAGTAAGCACCTTCAGTGCTGCATCCGTTTGTTGAAACATCTCAATTGATACTCCATCAATTCCTGGAGCCTTGTTTTTCGCCACTGCCTTCAAAGCAGCTTGGACTTCTTCCTTCAGTACCATCGGTTCCTGATCATATGCTGCTTCTTGAAATGGTTTGAACATCGACTGATTCTTTTTGGTATAATGACTGTGTGTATTCCTTCCACCTTCTTTTGATGCTTCCTGCATCATTTAGTATTTTCCCCATAGAGTCCTTCACTGTTGAAACCCGAGGCTTGAGTTTTTTCTTCAGTTCTTTCAGCTTGAGAAACACCGAGCGTGTTCTGCTCTTTGCACGTCATTATAATATTTTGTCTTCTCCAGCTGCCCTTTGAAATTTTCTGTTCAGTTCTTTTCCTTCATGAATTCTTCCTTTTGCTTTAGCTGCTCGATGCTCGAGAGCAACTTTCAGAGTCTCATCTGACATCCATCTTGGTCTTTTCTTTCTTTGCTGTCTTTTCAATGACCTCTTGCTTTCTTCATGTATGATGTCCTTGATGTCATTCCACAACTCGTCTGGTCTTCGGTCACTAGTGTTCAGTGCGTCAAATCTGTTTTTGAGATGGTCTCTCAATTCAGGTGGGATATACTCAAGGTCATATTTTGGCTCTCATGGACTTGCTCTGATTTTCTTCAGTTTCAGCTTGAACTTGCATATGAGCAGTTGATGGTCTGTTCCACAGTCGGCCCTTGGCCTTGTTCTGACTGATGATACTGAGCTTTTCCATCGTCTGTTTCCGCAGATGTAGTCTATTGATTTCTGTGCGCTCCATCTGGCGAGGTCCATGTGTATAGTCGCTGTTTATGTTGGTGAAAGAAGGTGTTTGCAATGAAGAAGTTGTTGGTCTTGCAAAATTCTATCATTCGATCTCTGGCATTGTTTCTATCACCAAGGCCATATTTTCCAACTACTGATCCTTCTTTGTTTCCAACTTTTGCATTCCAATCACCAGTAATTATCAGTGCATCTTGATTTGCATGTTTGATCAATTTCAGACTGCAGCAGCTGATAAAAATCTTATATTTCTTTATCTTTGGCCCTAGTGGTTGGTGAGTAAATTTGAATAATAGTCGTATTAACTGGTCTTCCTTGTAGGCGTATGGATATTATCCTATCACTGACAGCATCGTACTACTTCAGGATAGATCTTGAAATGTTCTTTTTGACGATGAATGCAACACCGTTCCTCTTCAAGTTGTCATTCCCAGGATAGTAGACTATATGATTGTCCAATTCAAAATGGCCAATACCAGTCCATTTCAGTTCACTGATGCCTAGGATATTGATGTTTATGCGTTCCATTTCATTTTTGACGATTTTTAATTTTCCTAGATTCATACTTCGTACATTCCATGTTCCGATTATTAATGGATGTCTGCAGCTGTTTCTTCTCATTTTGAGTCGTGACACATCAGCAAATGAAGGTCCCAAAAGCTTTATTCCACCCACGTCATTAAGGTTGACTCTACTTTGAGGAGGCAGCTCTTCCCCAGTCATCTTTTGAGTGCCTTTCAACCTGGGGGGCTCCTCTTCCAGCACTATATCAGACAGTGTTCTGCTGCTATTCATAAGGTTTTCACTGGCAAATGCTTTTCAGAAGTAGACTGCCGGTTCCTTCTTCCTAGTCTGTCTTAGTCTGGAAGCTCAGCTGAAACCTGTCCTCCATGGGTGACCCTGCTGGTATCTGAATACCGGTGGCATAGCTTCCAGCATCACAGCAACACACAAGCCCCCACAGTACGACAGACCGACAGACACTTGGAGTCCTTGGTTGGTGCAAATGGCTAACACTGTCCCAGAGATACCTTGGAAGAAAGGACTGGCGATCTACTTCTGAAAAACCATTTGAAACAATGGAGCACAGTTTTACCCTAATACATGTGGTTGACATTAGTTGGAATGAACTTGGAGGCAGCTGGTCAGGTTTCTTTTTTTTAAGTGTGTGTGCAGCAACATTATTCCCCTGCAGTTAGTAAACCCTCATGATTTACATTTTGATTATATAATTTATTTTTGTAAGTAAAGGGACTCATGCCTTTCTCTGCTTAAGTGCAGTTGGGAATCTTTGGAATTACTCTCTCACTTGCTGTTCTCAAACTTTTTGGTCTTAGGATCCCTTTACATAAAAAAAAAAATTAATGAGAACCCCAGCACAGTTTTATGTGGATTGTATCTATCAATACAAATAAAGCCAAGACAATTTTTAAATGCCTATTTAAAGTAACAATAATACACAAATAACATTTTTATATCATATTTCCACTGAAACAAAATTTAGTGAAAAAACTGGCTTTCTTTGGGGGGAGAGGTCACTTCAGTAAATATGTTTAATGTCTAGCTTAATAGAAAATAGCTGGATTCTCATAGCTGCTTCTGCATCTAATCTTTTGCAGTGAGTTTTGGTTGAAGTATATACAGAAAACCCAGCCTTACACAGATATAGTTGGAAAAGTTGAGGAGAATTTAACGGCCTTTTCAGGTGTTTGTGCATATTTTCTAGTACTGCACCAAGAGTCACAAGTGGTGGTTTTTCAAAAGATGAAGCACAATGTAGAATCTGAAATATATCAATAAAGTTTTCATTCTCTTTACATTAAAATCTATTGGTCTGTCTTACACTTTGAATGGATCTTTTGTACTGTTGTATGATTTGATCATTAAGGTCACTGAGCTAGTAGATCTTTCTAGCGTTGACGCATCTCACTGTACCATATTAAAAAAATCCAAGTGTCTTTTATATCCGAATGAGTTGCGTTAGAAATGTCCTGGGAAAGTATTGGGTGCTTTGCAAGCTCACAGTGGAGAATAAAAAATTTCCAGACTTTTAATTAACCCTTTGCTTGAAATTTCAAATTTTATCATTGGCGGCATACCATCAGTTGTTTCTCATGAAATAACAGGCTCGCTTCTTTCATTTTTGAGAAACTGTCTACCAAACAATTCTTAAGTGTTTCTTGAGACTTCACAGCACTTTGGCAAGCAGCGGAAGCACTTTGTGCATGCTCTTATTTTGTTACACAGAATATGAAAAAGATGTTTATTCAAGGGTCGAAATTTTTTAAAATTATAATTTTTATTGCTTTATTAAACTTCGCGGTGATTGTGAGGATGGTGCAGGACCGGGCAGTGTTTCATTCTGTTGTACATAGGGTTGCTGTGAGTTGGAACCAGCTCAACAGCAGCTAACGATGACATTTAACTTAAGTGAAATAGACTTCTTTACTGTGCGTTTGTGGTGTGAAGAAAATGATGACTCCTGGTACACTTTGTTGTTACTGCCTTGATTCATGTTAAAGGGCCAGCAGTTTTACCCACTATTATTTTTGTACCATTCATGCACTGAAAAAAGGCAAATGAGTCATTCTTACAAAAATAGCTTTGACCTTTTGGACACTTTGGGCACTACTTACTGCCTTAGTTTATAAGATCGCTGGGTGGGGATGGAAGAGTGATTGCAGATTGGCACCACCTTCATCCAGAGTACCCTGTCTAATTTTAAGGAGTTACCTCTGTGAGAGCTCTATCTACTGCTGCTAGGTTGCACTTTCTGCCTGGGGAAATGATTGGCATTCCTGACACTTTTGTCTTCTGTAATGTAGGATATTCAGGCAAGTATCACAAAATTCCCTCTTATTTTAGTCATAAAATGTGAAGAGAGAGGATAAAAAGTTGTTTGTATTAATTTAATCAGTGAATAGACATGAAAGCACAAAAGAAAATGTGTTGTTACTTGCAGGTGCTTGTTGGATAAAACCTATGATAACGTACCTTCTAAGTGACCTGTTGTTAGTTGCCGGAAGCCACAATGAGATCAGACTGTTGCGATCCATGGGGTTTTTTTCATTGGCAGATTTTTGGAATCAGATTGCCAGGCCTTTTTCCTAGTTTGTCTTAGTCTGGAAGCCCCTCTGAAATCTGTTTAGCATCACAGCAACATGCAGACTACCAGTGACAGATGCACGGTGGCTACAGTTGAGGTACATTGGGCCAGAAAATAATTATCTAAAAGGGGAAAGAATAAAGGAAAAATTAAAGCTTATTTTGCTATTAACAGATAAATGACAGGAAGCCTTTACTATTATATATAAACATTATAGGTTGGATATTAAAGAGTTTGGGTTTTGAAATAACTCTGACCTGTTCACTTAATTATAAATGTGACCATAGGCCAGTTTCTTAATAATCCATTTTTAACGGAACAGTAACACCTCCCTGGTTAGGTTTGTTATGAGGGAGAAAGTGAAAGTGAAATAATGTTTTAAAAATGCTAAGAATGGTACCTAGCACACAGGTAGTTCATCTTAAAGGAGCCCTGGTGGGCACAGTAAGGGCAGCCTGCTAACCAGAAGGTTTCCTAGGCTGTAATCTTTATAGAAGCAGATCGCCAGGCCTTTTCTCCCACAGAGCTGCCCGATGGTTTCTAATTGCCAACCTTAGGCCACCAGGGCTCCTACCTGTGCTGCCTACTCAGGTGTTAATTTGGTTAGCATTACGTCATGGTAAATGAAGCCAGATTTTCTGTATTTATGCTTTGTGCTCAAGAATTGTAAAACTACATGGAATTATATTTTCTTAATTTTTTGCTTGTAGGATTCAGTGGTCCCAATTTAAAGGCTATTTTATTTTCAAACTGGAGAAAGTGATGGATGATTTCAGAACTTCAGCTCCTGAACCAAGAGGCCCTCCCAACCCTAATGTCGAATATATTCCCTTTGATGAAATGAAGGAAAGAATACTGAAAATTGTCACTGGATTTAATGGGTATGCACTTAATACTATTTTAAAGGTTTACATTTTAGCAAGACATTATACTTCTTTTTTTCTTAAAGCTTTGATGTGTTTCATTGTTTTAATAATTGATTATCCCTTAGAATCAGAGGCTAAGTTCTGTGTCTTTAGTGACGTGTAGTATCTACTGATTTTTAGCTTACAAGTATTTAAAATCTTTACAGGTTGTTTGTTTCTGATTACTTGCTTTTGGTTGTCAGTGGCATTGAGACTAAGTGGGTATGACAGTGGAAACATTCATTTCTCAGGAAATGTTTTAATGGTATTATGTGTTTATACTTTGTATAGAACCTGTTTACAACAGAGATGTTACATTTCTTTTAAATGAAAAATACCAAGTTATAAAAGTTTTCTACTTAGAAAGTTTTTGTTTGAAAAAAATTTTTTTTACTTTCCCTCTTCCCCCTCAATGAGTAATCATTTTTAGCCATTTGTAAAACATTGCACTGGAAAGACAGCCCTCGCTAAAATAAAGCTGATCTTTTAAAAAGTGTTGGTGTGTCTCATACTGTGTCATTTGAAATACTTTCTTTTTAGGACTTTGCATTTTTAGGATTTCCTTTATTGATGAAAAACAAAATTTGTGAAATTGAGTTGTTCAGTATTGAGCTTGGTGTTATCAATGTGGAGTATAGAATTACCATACAGGTAGTCCCTGACTTAGGACGTTATTTGTGTTATGATGAATTGCTCTTAGGACCTATGCCCACCTTCCCCGCCTTTTGTACACCTTCTCATTAGTAGCGTGTACTACATACAGTGTTGCAGCACATAATTTGCTGATGTCATCGTTCTCATGCCTGCCCCTAAAGACAGATAAAGATCAGATACGTAAAGATGTGGGTAATAAAAAGCAATAATAATGACAGCTTAAAAAAAAAAAAAAAGATATTCAACTTACGTCAGAACCAGCTAACACGGGAGTCTTGGGAACGGAACCCTGTTGTAACCCAGGGACTATCTGTGCTAAATTTAATGGATTGGGGGATAGCTAACCGCGAATTTATACTTAAAAAAAAACCAACCAAACCCGTTGCTGTCAAGTCGATTCCAACTCATAGCGACCCTATAGGACAGAGTAGAAACTGCCCTATAGAGGTTCCAGGGAGTGCCTGGTGAATTTGAACTTTCGACCTTATGGTTAGCGGCTGTAGTAGCACTTAACCACTACGTCACCAGGGTTTCCGAATTCATACTTAGGGGTAGATTTCATTGGAAGGGGCTTCAGTTGTGAGTATTTTTAACTATCATAAATGGCCTGATTTTTTGCTTCAGGTGTTTAATCACATGGGATTAGCAACAGGACTGAGTAATAAAACTAACCTTCTTTTATATTATTCTTCTGTTTCTAAGGTTAGGAATCTTGCTTAAAATATCAATTTGTATACTTTGGTTGCAGGTCTGTTACAAGATACTTAGGAAAAATCGTAGCTCCCTTTTCAAGGTCCATCAATTATAGTTGCCCCTGTGGTCTGGTATGGGAAGGAGACTTAATTTTCATTGGGTACCGTCTTCTACTGTCAAAAATTATTTAACCATATGCATACCTTTCCTTTTCAATACTAGTTAATTAAAAAAAAAAACCCAGAAGGAAGTTGCATGCTATATGTTAGAAGTGTGTTACATAAGACTTATTATTGAACTAAATGTGTTTAAGATGACTTCTCTTAGGGATGTTTATAAATAGTGTAATTGCTATTAGGTAGTACTTAGAATTTAATAGTGATGCATCTTTTATTTCAATAAATTATGGCTACCAATAGAGTTAAAGTGAAACAGGCCAAATTTCTACCCTGTCCTGTCGGGTCGCCATGAGTCAGAATTGACTCTACAGCATTGGGTTTGATTTGGTTTTGGTTTTTGTGAATATTATACTAATTTACTTGTGTTTCTGAATTAGTAATAGCAGTTACCATTTTCAGTACTTTCAAATTAAGTTGAACTAGACACAGATATGTAGGTTATTAAATAAATCCAAATATTTGTGATTTCTTAATCTGTAAAACAGATAATTGACCTACTTCAGAAAATGATTTGAGTAGTTTTTAAATGCCTAAGCATACTTAAATGTAATTACTTTTAAAAGATTCTTCATCTTTGAACATAAGTATTTTTAACTTCTTAGGTTTTTTTAATTTGACTTTTCAGAACAGTAGTTTATAATTTTCCTCGATCATGCAAAATCCAAGTTTTTATCAGTGATACATGAAGAGTTTTTTTTTTTGATCTGTGTGATAATGTATTGATACATTGAAATGTGTCTAATCTAATCTTTTGCAAGTTTATTTTCATGTCTTGAATATGTATAGATTAGTCATAGTTTTTTTTCTTTTTTAAAAAATATTTACTGAGAGTAGTGAGTAGAAGTAGCATTTTGTTCTTTTTCAGCTACTTTGAGTATTTATCCGTTCTGGTACACCCATTAGAGCATCTTAAACTGCAAAAGTGATATATGGTCTTAGTCATTTAGTGCTGCTATAACAGAAATTCCACAAGTGGATGGATGGCTTTAGCAAAGAAAAATTTATTGTCTAACAGTCTAGTGGGCTACATGTCCAAATTCAGGCCGTTGGCTGTAGAGGAAGGCTTTTTCTCGTTGTCGGCTCTGGAGTAAGGTCCTTGGCATCAATCTTCTCTGGTCTAGGAGCTTCTCAGCACAGGAACCTCCAGTCCAGAGGTTGCACTCTGCTTCTGGTACTACTTTCGTGGTCGTATGAGGTCCCCGTCTCTCTGCCCACTTGTCTTTTATATCTCAAAATAGATTGGCTTAAGACACAATCTGATCTTGTAGATCTAGTCAACATAATTGCCGTTAATCCATATCATTAACATCATAGTGATAGGATTTACAACACATGGGAAAATCACATCAGATGGCAAAATGGTGGACAGTCATCAGATATTGAGAGTCATGACCTAGCCAAGTTGACAGATTATTTTTGGAGGACACAGTTCAATCCATGACATGTGTATTCGTATTTTTTAAAAAATCCCCAAGAGTCATACAGTGATAAGAATGATAGTGGGATCATGTTATATGCTAATTGTATTTCCCTTTTAGAAGAGCTTTGACATCTTCTCTACATCATTACATTTAAAGCTACTTCTAGGCCCTGGTTGGCCCAGATGGTTAAGCACTTGACTACTAGCTCAAAGTTTGGCAATTCGAATCCACCTAGAGGAGCCTTAGAAGACAGTCTGGGCAGTCTGCTTTTGAAAGTTCACATTCTTGAAAACCTCATGGAACAGTTCTACTCCATACACGTGATCACCATGAGTTAAAATCTACTTGACGACAAGTAACAACAACAAAGCTGCTACTTTTACTTGTCTGTTAATTTGAAATGGCCACATTCTTTTCTATTACATGAACAGGTTATAATTTGCTAGTCCCCATCAATGGTGGGAATTATTTTTCTGGGTAATAGAAGCGGTGCTTACAATGAGCATCCTTGTACATATCTCCTTGTGTCGCTGAATTTCATGAATTGAACATATTATAGATTGGTTGTTGCTTTTTTTTTTTAATTTGTAGAAATGGAATTGCTAAATCAGAGTACATGCACAGTTAAAATTTTTATTGACTCTGCCAAATTGATCTTACAAAATTTATTATGCTTCCGTGGATATAAATGCAGCATATCTACATATTGGATAGTGTATTTTTTAGTATCTTTGTGTGTGGAGGGTTTGTATTTCTTTGATTGCAAGTGAGATTGAATATCTTTTTTATGTGTTAATTGGTTCTTTTATGAATTGCTCTTCCATTATCTTTTGATTTTCTCGTTGGTAAGTTTGTTGTTTTGCTTTTAATTTATAAAGCCTCTGTATTAAATGATTTATAGCATTTTGCCATGAAAAAAGTATCCATTTTCTAAAATAATTTTAGCCTACTGTCAGTATGTAAATTTCCTCCCATCAAAGCTGTAATTATTCACTTGTTTGCTTGATTTCTTGTACTGTAAGCTTCCGAAGAAAAGGGATAAATAACTGTCTTTTCCAGACAAGGTCTAGAAGAGTGAGTGTCTGAACATTATAGGTCCTCAAACAAATAATTATTGGGTGCACATATGAATAAATGAATGAAAGGAATAAAAACATTTCTAATTCTGTATTTTGTTTAATGGGCACAGAAGAATTATATAAGTTAAATACTTAAGTTCTTTAAAGTTTTGATTTAGTCATATTTTCTTGTCTTTTTAAAATTACTTTTGAACTTTAAAACATTTTTTAGGAGAAGATGGATTATAGCTACTGTCCAGAACTGAAGTTACATTTTCTTAGGTGAGAAACACTGAAAAAAAAAAAAAATCAACAACAAAACAAACTAAAAGCTTTCATGGAGTGGTCAATTAAAAGATACTTATTTCCATTTTATGCCCTCTGCTTGGGACTGTAATAAATCTGAGTATACGGGCTTACTCAGACTAGGACTCTTTATGAAGATCCTATCATAGATACCATGAGTATATATATTTTTTTTAGTAGCTAGGTGACGCATTCCTGTAATGGCACACAAAGAGAGATTTTGGGGGGTAGAGATCACTTAAATTCCTAGTAGTTTTAAGACGGTATCATTTGATGCCCCGTGAATTATTCAGAATGGAAGAGTAATGAATTTAAAATTAATCACTTAAGTTGTGCCACTCTTTTGACAATGCCGTTAGATCTGAGACCTCCCTAATATAAGCAGTAAGTCATACTCATGGGTAAGTAGACAGTTAAGTGTGCTCGGTGGCTACCTGAAAGATCAGTAGTTTGAACCCACCAGCAGCTCAGTGGAAGAAAAGACCTGGAGATCTGCTTCTGTAAACAGCGTAGGAAACCCTAAGGGGCAGTTTTACTCTGTCCTATAGGGTCGCTATGAGTCAGAATCGACTTGACGGCACAAAACAACGATATACGGGTATAATACGACTGGACTTAACGACGTATTTGAGTTATGATGGACCATACCTAGGACTGTCTGTTTTTTTGTTTTTTTGGCATCTTAGTAATATGTACTACATACAATGTTGTACCCCGTAATTTGCTGATTTTTCGTCATTCTCATGCCAACTTCCCAAAACAAAGATTGAATTTATAAAGATACTTATAATAAAAGGCAATAATAATAAAGACTAAAAAGTATTCGGCTTACATCAGAACCTACTTACGATGGAGTCATTGGAACAGGAACCCCGTTGTAAGTCAGGGACTAGCTGTATATGTTAAAGGAACTTTGATGGCACAGTGGTTAAGAGCTGGACTCCTAACCAGAAGGTTGGCTGTTCAAGCTCACCAGTTGGTCCAGGGGAGAAGAAACCTCGACTATCTGTTCTAGTAAAGATTGCAACCTTGGAAACCCTATGGGGGCAGCTCTGATCTGTCGTACAGGGTCGTTATGAGTTGGAATCAACTCGACAGCATACAACAACATGTATATATAAGGGGATTTGGAAAAAGTTTGTTTAGCTTTTAATTTGCGCAACGATTTGATGCCTAAAAATCTTTTAATTATCTCTAAGGCAGGTAGTCAGTTAAGCTGAGAGGACTGCATATTTTTTGGTATGGTGGTTTTTCTGACCAATTTCTTCTCTAAAGTTATTTTGATGTACAAGTCTTTTCTCCTGTAGAGTGACTGGTGAGTTCAAACTGCCGACTTTTCAGTAAGCAGCAGAGCTGCTTAACCACAGTACCACAAGGGATCCTTTCTCTTAGCATAGCTAATTGAAAATGGGCATTATTTAGTAGCTTCCCCCTGTACTCCCACCTTGCCTTGCTCAGCAGTAATATGGTTTGAAATGATGCTCTCTAATAAAATTTTTGAAACTAGCAGAAAGCTAATTAATTTTTTCTTTATTTGATGTGAGTAAAATAAAGAGACTACAGTAGGCACTTGAAGAGGAGATTAACTTGATTAAAAACTTTGACAGTTGCTGTAGATTTGTTTTGAAATGGGGATTGGTATAGACGTTAGTTTACTTGAAGTGTGTGCATATGAATATTTATGTGTGTGTGTTTATACAAATGTTATGACCTGAACCTGAGTGCAGAAAAGGCATATCACTTCAGGTGAAGATAATATTATAAGATTGCAGTGGCATTTCTGATTTTGTAAGACCTAACAGTAAGCAAAACTATGAGTCCAGTCAGCCTTTGATAACAGATGTGTAAGTTTGTTTCCACTTAAATAGTTCAGGTCAGACTAAGTATTTCTTTTAACTGAGAAACAGCTAGTGTGGCCCTTTATAGTCAGAAAATAAGGACGTGTCCCCAGGCCAAAGTAAAAAAATCTTTATGCATAAAACAAAACAAAAATTGGCTATTTTAATTTTCTTATAGAATTTCTGAGTTTATGGTCATCTCTTTAGCTTTTTGCCCTTATAGCCTCTGTGTTGTATTTTGTTTTCCTTTATCTTTTTCATGAGGGAACTTGAGGTAGTTAATTGATTTTTTTAGCTTAGAATCTAAATGAAATGATGTACATGTCTATTTTTTTAGGGCGTTCTTTCTAACTTAATACCTGAATATATATATATTCAGAATATTTGTGTATCTTAATGATAAAACATTTAAACAGACTAAGAAATTTTAGTCAAACTATAATCTCAGGTTAAAATACAAAACGAAATAATTTCGTGTTTAGCTTTACTGTTTAAAGTTCGTATGTTTTCAAATAACATTGAATTGCTACTTTATGCCTGGATATGTTTCTCTGATACTCAGTTTTCTTGATGATATTTGAATTCCTTTGACATACACAAGACTTGGACTTTATTTTTTAAATCATTAAATGGGGACAGAATACAGTCGGTTTTGGATATATAGCCAATGCAAAACATGTGTTCCTATTAATCGGGGCTAATTGCTTTTTGTGGAATTAAAAGGATTTTTTGTGTGTGTATGTGTAATTTGACTAGTATTTCCTTGTTTATTATTCAGTTCAGGGACTTTGCTGAGGATACAAGATGAGTAAGGGAGCAGGAACATGACTTGAATCCAGGAATTCCAATTCCAGACTCTTTGCTCTTTCCCAAGTGAGGTGACGTCCTTCTAATTAAAAGGAATATTTTTAAAGACAGAGACACTTGGCTTTGTTTTGCCCTAGTTGGTTTTTGGTGTATTTGTGCCTTCCTGCCATCTCCATTAAATGGTAGATGGGATTAGGATGATAGGTATAGGAACTTAGATTTATTGAGCACTTTCTAAAATACTTCAAACACTGTTAAGTAGTTTCTGTACATTATGTCACATTTCTTGTCAGGTGCTGTCCAGTCAGTTCCAATTCCTAGAGACCCTGTGTACAACCGAATGAGACACTGCCTGGTCCTGCGCCATGCCCACAACCGTTCTTATGCTTGAGTTCCTTGTTGCAGCCACTGTGTCAGTCTGTCTTGTTGAGGGGCTTCCTCTTTTTCACTGACCCTGTACTTTACCAAGCTTGATGTCCTTCTCCAGGGACTGATCCCTCCTGATCACATGTCCAAAATATGTGTGTGAGACATAGTCTCACCATTCTTGCTTCTAATGAGCATTGTGGTTGTACTTCTTCCAAGACACATTTGTTTGTTCTTTTCACAGCCCATGGTATGTATATTCATTATTCTTTGCCAGCACCAGAATTGAAAGGTGTCAATTCTTTGGTCTTCCTTATTCATTGTCACATTTAGTCCTCATGATAATCCTAATGAGGAGTGCATTTTGAGAATGGAATCCTTGTCTTCCAGATGAAGGCATGAAGGCATAGAGATAAAAATTCAGCTTCGCCAAGGTTTCTCAGTGGGCTAACCAGTACTTTTAGCCAAACCATACTGCCTTATAAATGTGTACATTAAAAGTGGACTGATTGACAATTGTCTGTAGTGTTTCTAAGTAATATCATTTGACAGTACCTGTTACGTTTGGGTCCTTTACTTAATGGTCTCTTTCTCTTAAAAAAGAAAAAAAATGTTACAGGGATCACAGTAGAGGGTCCCAGATAGAGCTGGAGAAGAATGTAGAACAAAATTCTAACTTACAAAAAAAGACCAGACTTACTGGCCTGACAAGAGACTGGAGAAACACCAAGACTATGGCCCCAGGACACCCTTTTAGCTCAGTAATGAAGTCACTCCTGAGGTTCACCCTTCAGCCAAAGATTAGACAGTCCCATAAAACAAGAGGAGACTAAAGGGGCACACCAGCCCAGGGGCAAGGATAAGAAGGCAGGAGGGGACAGGAAAGTTGGTAATAGGGAAGCCAAGGGTGAGAAAGGAGAGTGTTGACATGTTGTGGGGTTCTTAACCAGTGTCATAAAACAAAATGTATACTAACTGTTTAATGAGAAGCTAATTTGCTCTGTAAACCTTCATCTAAAGTACAATTTAAAAAAATTGTTTTTATTCAATCCTGTAGGCAAATACTTAAAAAAAAAAAAAAAGCTAAGCCAAAACTAAACCTGTGCCATCAGGCTGATTCTGACTCCCGGTGATCCCGGGTGTGTCAGTAGAATTTTGCTCCATGGGTTTTCAGTGGCTGATTTTTTCCAAAATAGATCATCAGGCCTTCCTTCAGAGGCACCTCTGGGTAGACTTGAACCTCCGACCTTTTGGTTAGCAGTGGAGTGGCTTAGTAGTTGGTGCCACTGAAGGACCCCAGAATGCCAGCTAATAATGGCCTTTTTTTTTAGTTCTTTCCGTTCCTTATATAATTGTATTTGTCTTAAAAAAAAAAAAAAATTTTTTTTTTTTTTTTTTAATGATATGGGCAGGTATCTCACTGCAGAGTAAACTGAGAACATTTTATTTGAAATTTTAATCCAGAATGTTTTTGTACAAGGTTATTTTACTATACCCTTTTGCTAGTTAACACGTGTTCACCTGCCTCCAATTTAGGGATTATGGTTCAGGTTTTTCACTGAGAGTTAGTAGTGTGCATGTTTAAAATCTTTTGTCCATTTTTGCTTTTTATTCTTCTAAATATCTTCCTCATTAATATGTGTGTCCTAGCTAGTGATTTTTATTGAGAAAAGCTTTATTATTTTTAGAAGTTGGAATAAACTGTTTTGTGTGCAATGTCTAATCAAAGAGTAACAGAGAGCAAAACTTTATTAAAAAAAAGAAAAACCCCAGACTCTTTGCTGTCAAGGCGAGTCTAACTCATAGCGACCCTATAAGTCAGAGCAAAACGGCCCCATACAGTTTCCAAGGAATGCCTGGTGGATTCAAACTGCCGACCTTTGGTTGGCACCTGAGCTCTTAACGACTACGCCACCAGGGTTGCCAAACTTCATATAAGTTATACTAAATGAAATTATTTCTGACTGGTTTATGTTCGTTCTTCTTACTCATTGTTTTTAAAGACGTAACTCAAATTAAGTGTGCCCGGTTCATGCTTACTTCCCTGGCATACGGTTTATTCTGTCTCCATAGCATCCTGTACACAACTTCACTCACATGTTATTGTAATTATGTACATTTGTCGGCTCTGCTATTGAGCAGTTGTGGGGTTTTGTATCTACTGGTTGTTAGTTGTTGTAGAGTGAGCGCCAACTCATGGTGACCCTATGTATAACAGAACGAAACATTGCCTGTCCTGTGCCATCTTCACACCCGTTGGTCTGCTCGAGTCCGTTTTTGTGGTCACTGTGTATTTTGAGTGCCTTCCAATCTAGGGGGCTCATCTTCCAGCCTTATATCCAACACTGTTTTGTGATTCATAGGATTTTCACTGGCTAATTTTTGAAAGTAGATCACAGGGCCTTTCTTCCTTGATCTTTCTTAGTCTGGCAGCTCCACTGAAACCTGTCTACCGTGAATGACCTTGCTGGTGTCTGAAATACCAGCAACATAGCTTCCAGCGTTATAGTGACATGTAAGCCACCGCAGTAGGATGAGCTGTCAGGTGGTGGTGAAGCTTATAGTAGGCTTTCGTGTTCATGAAAAAGGTTAAAAACTACAAACTCTATGCAAAGAACGCAGTTGCAAGAAAATTATCGTAATATTTCTAGTGGATACTTTTATTTACAGGTAATGTTTAATTATATTTTAGACAATCCATGTGAGGAAGAGGAGTGTTGTATGACATTTTAGTGCCATCTATTGGACAGTTGGCAAAATGACATTAGAAGTTTCTGGAAGTATCTGAGGAATGAGAATTCATGTTATCATAAGCTGTTAGTGCTGGCATTGCTGTGTGAACGTGTGCTGTTGTTCCCCCCCCCCCAAAAACAGTGTAAATATTCACCAAAAAAAAAAACCCAAACCCACTGCCGTTGAGTCGATGCCAACTCATAGTGACCCTGTAGGACAGAGTAGAATTGCCCCATAGAGGTTCCAAGAAGCACCTGATGGATTTGAACTGCCAGCATCTTGGTTAGCAGCCGTAGCACTTAACCACTGTACCACCAGGGTTTCCAATTTTAATTTAAGAAAACAAAAAACTTTTGGCCTAGGAAACAATTTTAATTGGAAGAAAAAACATAAGTAGGCAATATTTGTCAGTTAAGTATTTGAATATCTGAATACTTGGTGCTTTTTTATTGTTGAGTAATGTATAAACTGTTTTAATTACAGTATCAGTATGAAATATTTGGAGTCACTGAATGACACAAATGCTGAAGTGCTCAGCTAATAACCAAAAGGTTGGTGATCGAATCCACCCAGAGGCACCTCAGAAGAAAGGCCTGGCAATCTACTTCAGAAAAATCAATCATTGAAGACCCTGTGGAGCACTGTTCTACTCTGACACATGTGGGGTCGCTGTGAGTCAGAATTGACTCAATGGCAGCTTGTTTTTTTGGCTTATGAGACATTCAATAAGGAATAATACAGGTGTGGTCTGTGTGTTTTAGGTTTGGAGAGTGAAGTAGAAGAAGGGTTAAGGTGCAGGCATACCACTAATATTCTAAAATCCATGATGATCCTGTGTTTCAGATGTGTGTATATTAAAAATAAGTATTAGGCAAAATATACATGAAGAAGTCCTGCCCTTAGGCTTTCAGTCAAGTGTTGAGTAAAGACAGACAGTAAGAAACTGTTTATTATATATGTAAAAAAAAAAAAACAACCCATTGGCGCCGAGTTGATTCCAACTCATAGTGACCCTATAGGACAGAGTAGAACTGCTCCATAGGGTTTCCAAGGAGCGCCTGGTAGATTCAAACTGCTGACCTCTTGGTTAGCAGCCGTAGCTCTTAACCGCTATGCCACCAGGGTTTCCATTATATAAGTAGCTTGGTGAAACACTTGTAAAAAAATTTTTTAATGGCGTTACAGGTGTTTTGTATATTAGCTATAAATTTTACAGTTTTGTCTTTATAAGAGTAAACCATACAGATGTGTGGAAGCTTACTGTTTGGGGTAGCCCCCCCCCCTCCAAATCCACGCTTTTGCTTTCCGTGGTTTCATTCACCCGTGGTCAGCTGCCATCCACAGTGCTTATGTTCAAGTAACTCGTAACACTTAACAGTGGCCTCAGCAGTTGGGTTATGTGAAAGAAAAACTTAAAGTACTTGTAATTTGATTTTTAGTTATTGTTAATCTTTTACTCTGCCTCATTCCTACATTAAACTTTATCTTAGGTGTGTATGTATGGGAAAAAACGTACATACAGGGTTTGGCACTACCCGCATGGTTTCCGGCATCCCGCGGGGGTCTTGGAGTGAACCCCCCTTGAGTAAGGGGGGACTACTGTAGTAAAGTGGTGGCTGTGGTTGGGCTGCTTTTTTCCATTTCGGAGCTTCATAGTTCTGACAGAATACTTCATCGTGACTATTTCCAAAAGCAAGGAAAAGACGATTCTTTCAGAAAAACCCAAAGGAGTTTCCTGTAGCAGTCATGATGAACATCCAAGAAGTTCTATATTTCTGGCTTCTTAAGAATATTTGCGATGTTGGACAGACATTTCAGTTTTAGTTTGTGTTCTGTCTCTTAGAAGAACAGTAGTTTCCTCAGTTGTTTTGGATGCTAATTGAGAAAAGATGAATTCCTGGCTTCTCAAATAACAAATGTGTTTTTTTTTTTTTTTAATAAATTAATACCTGTTAAAACATTGTAAATACTGTCTTGACTTTTATAAAGAACATAATATTGATGCTAAGAGTACTGGAAGCAAATGTAGTTTATCTAATTAGGAAATAAATAATTTTTGTTAAGATTTTGTTGAGAGTGTGTGGTATAGTGCAGAAGATACGGGATCTGAAGTTATGAGAAACTGGCAATGTTACTTAGTAGCTATTTTGCGTTGTGGTAGGAGTATTGCCTCAGTGCCAGTAAGCAATGAAGGACTTTGTCAATGTTTAACTATTAATCTGAGGCACTGTGTGTGATTCTCTTTGTAAGCAGAATAAGTAGATTTGTATGGCAAACACTGAAGAGTGAACATTTATGTTTGTACTTTTTAGCTACTTGCTATCATGTGTAATGCTTAGATCTTTCCTTTTCAGTTTGTGATTCTGGTGAGTGCTAATAGTTATATAAGATTAAAACTATTTTTTATACATATAAAATGGTTTTAATTCTAATTAGTGTCGGTTTTGTATTTGCTGTGATCAAGTGAAAATTTGATTATGGTTGACAGTATTTGATAAAGTTAATAGCAATAAGGTATTTACTAAAATTTCGAGTATGTTCATGTGTATTTTAAGTTTTGATGAAGTATTTAGGTGGCATATAAGATTTTAAGTATAAAGTAAACCTTATTTGAAATACTTTTTCATTGGAGTCATTTGTCTTATTCCCGTAACAGAACATTTGGGGAAAACTTCTGTAATAAATTCTTACTTGATTACTATTTGCGTTGCCTCTCTTGTAAGCTTAAAAATGAATTTATCAGGATTTAGAATATGTATTTTTTCTTAATAATCAGTTTTCAAGTTTTCTGTTCATTTTAAATGTTCTTTTTATTAACTTTGTTAAGGCAAGGGACAGTGGCTTTCTTTTTAAGTAAAAAGACAGGTGTGGTTATTGTCTTACATTTTAAGCAGCTCATCCATTTACCCTATTGTAGCCTTTACTTCTGCAGTTTAACACACACGTGACTAGATGAAGCTTTAAATAGCAAGAGTAATAAATGTTTCTAATTTTCTTGATTATTAATGACCTCAAACTATAAAATTACATTCTTTTGCAGTATCCCATTTACTATTCAGCGACTCTGTGAACTGCTAACAGATCCAAGGAGAAACTATACAGGAACAGACAAATTTCTCAGAGGAGTAGAAAAGGTATTTATTTTATGATTGGAGTTAGATGAAATTGTAGCCTAATAGATTGCAAAAAGAACACTGAGTAAGGTCTGTTTCGGGCTGTTTTTCTTCAGGCAGGTTTGTCAGGCCTACCTGAAGGTTTCCCCAGATTGTGTTGTGTGTTTTAGAGAGGAGGGAGGGCAGAGGAGAACCGGCGTGGTCAGTTTCAGAGAAGCAGCTTATTACTGTCTTGGAAATTCACGGTACACATCAACATATTCAAGGTCCTCAGAAGGTCTACAGTTTCAAGTGTTTGCAGGAATTCATTTGCCCATGGAGTTGACTTTCTCAGGTCTGGGGTTTAAAACGAGGCACACAAGTTTGGGAAGTTACATAAAGTAGCTTTGGAGTTGGAGGATTCAGGTCACATTTAAGAGTGAGAATAGCCTTAGGTTTTTGTAGGTAAAGGGAATTGGTAAGGGGGAGAGGGTTGTTAGTAATAATGGAAGGGCATTAATGAACAAGAACATCAAGGTGCTTGATGGAATGAAAAGAAGTTAACTGGCGTGGAGTGAAGGAACGAAGGAGCCCTGTGGGAACCAGGATTGGACCAGTGGGTTGATAATTCCTTTAATTGGTGATTAATCCTAAAACATAGTCCAACGTTCATTTTGAGGTTCTGATTTAAATTTAGTTTGTTGTCCTTGGAGCAGGAGTCTAAAACTGTTGCTTAGAGATTGGCAAGAAATCTTAGGGCCTTAAAAAGCCAAAAAGCCAAACCCACTGCCATTGCTCATAGTAACCCTGTAGGACAGGGTAGAGTTGCTGCCCCATAGGGTTTCCAAGGAGCAGCTGGTGGATTCGAACTGCTGACTTTTAGTTAGCAGCTTTAGCTCTTAACCACTGTGCCACTGTTAGGGCCTTAGAGGGTTACTATGTCTTGTTGATCCTCCTTGTCTTCAATTTGGTGATCTTTGGATGAAGAGGCAGTATATCGTTGTAGTTATATCGGGGGGCTGTGCGTTCAAATCACAGCTGCAGTTCTTCATAGTTACGACCTTGGGCCGGTTACTTAATCTAAGCTTTAGTTTCCTCATCCATTAAATATGGATAATAATAGAGCTGCGAGGAAGATTAAACATAAAGCACTTATTTTGGCTCATAGTACAATTAAATTTCAATGAATATTGACTGGAAACCGTCACGTCATAGTGGTTAAGAGCTACGGCTGCTGCCTAAAAGGTTGGCAGTTGGAATCCATCAGGTGTTCCTTGGAAACTGTATGGGGCAGTTCTACTCTGTCCTATAGGGCGCTGTGGGTCAGAATTGACTCGATGGCAGCGGGTTCTTTTCATTGACTGTTTAAAGTTATTACCAGGAAGATTTTAAGTATTTTATCACAAAAAGGCTTGAGTCTTTTTTCTTGGGGTATATGGTGCTACACATCAAGCTGTGAACTGGGTACTGCTTTATAAGGAAATGAAACCCAGGTGGCATAGTGGTTAAGTGCTAAGGCTGCAAACCAAAGGGTCGGCAGTTCAAATCCACCAGGCACTTCTTGGTAACTCTGTGGGGCAGCTCTACTCTGTCCTATAGGGTCGCTATGAGTCGGAATCGACTCGATGGCACTGCCTTTGGTTTGGTTTTATAAGGAAAATCATTATAATTAGGTTTTCTTGGCATAAGTACTTTAATCTCTAAACATCTTTGGGTGACTCTATCTAAAATGAAAGAGTATGGTTCCACTCTATTACATACAGTATGTAATGTAAGGTCTCCAGAGTAACAAATTAGGGTAAAAAAATAAGACTACCAAAAAATAAATGGTTTAGTAAGATATCACATTTTGGTTTTTTGTTAGTTGTTTTAATTTTTTGTTGTTTCGTAAGGAGTTTCTATTTTCAACCATTTTCTTCTATTAGTAAGTCATAATAAATGGAAACTTAACCCATCAGGATGATTTTGACAAATTAAAATAAATTATTAAACTACGTTTGTAGTTTTTTTTTTCATATTGAATCACGGATTTTTGTTATTGCAGAATGTGATGGTTGTTAGCTGTGTTTATCCTTCTTCAGAGTAAGTATGGAGGTTTTTTCCCTATTTCTTATATACTTACTATATTCTAATTGTGTTATTCCTAATATATTAAAGTAGATTTTTTTTATCTTATATGTAATTAAGCGTAATAACATTTGTAAACACTTGTGAACCTATCATCACCCAGTCTCTGGACTAGAATATTACCAACATTATTACCTATGTGTTTCTTCAGTGAAGAGATTTGGATTAAAGAGATTGGCAATTTAATCTTAACATTGTTGGATTTATGTACTGTCTGTGACACTCTGAGCTCTGCGATCTTATCCTGGATACATTTACTAGGAATCTCTAGGGCATGATTCCTAAGTTTGGAATAGCTACTTGATGACACATCTTTTCTTTTTGGTAAAGTATTTCCAGTTATCAAGATTTATATAAGACATTAAGAAGTCATTTTAGACAGGTTTTTTTCAACCTTGGCACTATTGCTAGACCAGATTATTCTTTGTTGTAGGGTCTGTCCTGTGCATTGTTTAGCAGCATCCCTGGCCTCTGCTCTCTGGATGCTGGTAGCACCCCGCACCCACCCCACCCCACCCCCTGCAGTGACAACCAAAATGTCTTCAGGCATTGCCAGATATCCCCTGGGGAGTGAGGAATGACCCTGTTAGAACCATTAATTTAAAGTTAGACTGCCTGAGATTGCATAAAGTAAGATGGGAACAACAGTGAATTAGTTTTTAAAATTCTTTTAAGAGCATACCTGTGTTTTTAAATAAGGTACTAAGATAACCTCATAATGTCATGTGTTTCTTGGCAGAAAAACTCCTAAGAAAGGGTGTATGATAAGGAGCTGCTTAACTTTATGAAAGTTAATCAAGAGTCATTTTTCATTTAACTTTGCTAAAATGTTTTTTGTTGTGCTAATGAGTGTGAGCTATTTTGGAAAGAAGTGCAAAGTCAAATCCCCCCCTTTATACTCATGGTGTATGCCTGTTACTTCTCACAAAAGTCTTCTTGTTTAGTTCTGTGAATGTGAGAACCTTACAAAAGATCTTTTAAACCCATGAGTCTTATCAAAATTAAAGAACTTAAACCATACATAACTATGCCTTTTCTTTGTTTATAGGAAAAACAATTCCAATAGTTTAAATCGAATGAATGGTGTCATGTTTCCTGGAAATTCACCAAGTTATACTGAGAGGTGAGATTATTGATTTTCATCTGAAGAGTTCACATTTTTCTAATTTTGAGTAGCAGGTTTAATATGTATTTGAAGTTAGGCATTTTATGCAGGATATTTGATATATTTAACAGAATTAGTTAATTTGGCATCCCACAGACCTGAAAAGTCATAATTATAGCAGATACTTCTATGACATGTTTATATAAACATACTTTAGGAGGGATGCCTTTTTACCAAAATGATAAAACAATGCACATTTGTCTTACCCTAGGTCTAATATAAATGGGCCTGGAACACCCAGGCCACTTAATCGACCGAAGGTTCCTTTGTCAGCCCCCATGACGACAAATGGTTTGCCTGAGAACACAGACAGCAAAGAGTCAAACCTACAGCAAAATGAGGACAAAAATCACAGGTTTGTTATGTGATTCTATATATATATATATATTTTATTTTTTTTTTAATTCAGAAGTAATTATTAGTGGTTTTCAGCATTTATTGTACACTATTTACAATTTTTTATTTGAGGGACAAAACAGGATTTTAATGAGGTTATAGGAGCTATGGCTTCCATTTGCAGCCTCAGCACATGCTGAGGATGGGCCTAGAAAAGGCTTAAATGCTGTTTTAGGGAGATCTTCTGTATATAGGGTCTTAGGAGTTTAAGTAGTCATGCTACATTCTATTTATTTCTTATTTTTGAAAGTTACTTGAGATAAGAGCTTTGTAAATAATTTGAAATTTTGTGAATAGTTTCTCATTGTAGATCATAACAGCTGACCTTTTATTTACTTCCTAATTCAAACTCTCTGTATTACATTCAGGGAAAGAAGGTTAAGTAAGCAAGAGGCCATAGAGAGTATGTCCATATGGAGACTTGTAGTTTTATTCTAGGAAGACATTTAACTTACTGGAGAATTGAACAGAAAAGTATAAAATGCTGACTGTTTCCTAGTGGTAAATATTTATGAAACAATTTGAGTTCCCTTAAAATTATTTGTTTCTTTGTTTAGATGTTATAATTTAACTTTGACACTGAAATACTATTTAAGAAATTATTAGTCCTTAAAAGTGAGCGTGTAGGAGATGAGGAAGATAACCTTATTAATGACACTTTAAAAACCATTTACAGTGACTCTCCGACGTCTGAATCAGAAGGTTCCTCGGTGAGCCCTATAAAAAATAAACACCCAGATGAAGATGCTGTGGAAGCTGAGGGGCGTGAGGTGAAAAGACTCAGATTTGACAAGGAAGGTGAAGGAAGAGAGACAGCCAGTCAGACAGCTTCCGGTGAAGTTTCTTCAGTTAGGGTGGAAGAGACAGAAACATCACCTTCATCTCAGGATAAAGACAAAGAAAGTAGCCGTGCCAGACAGCACTGTACGGAAGAGGATGAAGACGAGGATGAAGAGGAGGAAGAAGGTATTTAGAGACCATCTGTAAAAGGGTGGAATAAGGAGATCCTCAAATTCTTGTACTTCATTTGTGCGTGAAAGAGTTTAACCTAATGGAACTCCTTATAATGCTGATGTGGGGCTTATCTCCTACCTGCATGTAGTTGCTGCTGAGTTTCAGGGGATAGGATTTGAACTGTAGAATATCACAATTCATGAAACTTAACTGTGGAAGTATTTTGAAAGTAAAATTTAACTACAACAACGTTTGCTTATTTTTAGAGTCTTTTATGACATCAAGAGAAATGGTCCCAGAAAGAAAAAATCAAGAAAAAGAATCTGATGATGCCTTAACTGTGAATGAAGAGACTTCTGAGGAAAATAATCAAATGGAGGAATCTGATCTGTCTCAAGCTGAGAAAGATTTACATTCTGAAGGTAGTGGAAATACAGGCCCTGTAAGTAGTGGTTCTGACTGCCATGAAACAGGACCGTTAGTAGGGTCCAGTTCCAGTAAAACTGGAGAGGTTCTCTCAGAGTCGTTCATGGAAAATGAGGAAGCCACAGAAGTCACAGATGAACCCATGGAACAAGACTAACTATTTAGAAACGTTTAGATGCAGTATTTTACATACAGTTCTGGTTTTACACTGTATAAGAAAAACTTTTATGTAATAAAGTGGACCTTTAGTTTTACAGGAGAAGCAGGTTGTAAAATTAAGTACTTTATGGTATAAATCCTGAAAGAGTTGTACATGTAAGAACTGTGAATATCAGCTCCTCTGGGTCCTGCTTACCGCTGACTTTTTTTGGTCTGGTCAAATCAGTGGTTTGTGTATAGATTTTTCTTTTTTTAATTTAGAATTAAAGTTTTTAAACTGGAAGGTAATAATTATAATTTTGAAAACCTTTTGGAAATTATCACATTTAGTTTATACATATGCAAGAAGGCTTTTTGTCTTGTCTCTTTCTGACAGCTCTAGCAGTTTTCATGTTTTGGTCACAGTTTCAACATTTTAACGTGTGAATTAATAGGGTTTCATGTTGGTTTCCAGATTTTATTGTTTGACTTTGTACAATGGAACTTTAAGTCATATATACGTACATACATACATATATATACACACACACACACACACATATATACATATATATATATTATTCTAAGGGGGGAAATGTTATATTTTTCTGTTTCTATAAAGAGATGAATACAGTGGATACTTTTTTATTGGTAATGATTGAGTTCACCTCTTTCAGAAGACAGTTTTCTTTCTCTTCTGAGTAATTCAGATAAAATCTGGCCCTTGTGAAACCCTGGAAATCTTAAGTCTGTTGAAAATACCAGGTTAAACACATTCCAAGAGATCTGTTCAAACTAAAATTCTTTTGTATACTTCTGAGGTGCCTGAGAAAAAGACTTCATTATTTATGAGAAAATGTGCTTTATCTTGGAAATTGTGTTCAAACATTAGCTTACTGTTTTGTAGGATGAATGCTTACGAAGCTGACATAAGACCATCTCAGAAGAACCGGACAGGTTCCTTGACCTTTTGCTTGCTTTTCTTAACATTGTGAATATTACGCATTTCTTTCTAAATTATTCTAGAGTATGCAAATGCCAATGGTATGAGACACCACTGTACTGGAAGAATTAATATATTACTTTAGTAATGTACCTGGGCTAAATGACTAAAGCTTTAGGGGTACATAGAAACCAACACAATTTGTATGACATTTTGAAGTGAATTAAATATTTTTGAACATGCTTCTTGGACAGCCAGTGTTATATTTTTCAAATGAACACAAAGCACAATGATTACTCTAAACTCAATATTTTCAAATTCACATATTTAAAGTCATGCAAGCTGCAACTTCCCTGTCAAAAATTACTGGCTGCCAAATTTATACCTGTTTCTTCAGCTGTACCTTTTGATATTTAGAATTTTTAAATTTCTGTAAAGTAGATTTTGTAGACTGTAATGTGTTCACTGCCTTTGTGAAGCGGTATATAATTGTATAATTTCTGTGTGTAAACTGAATGCTTGGGCTTTCAATACAGTATTCATATAAAGCAATAAATATTAATGTTATGAAATATTTGAGTACATTTTTATCAAAATATAGAAGATTCTTTTGTTTTTGTTTTTTAGTTTCAGATACCTGAAGTACACAGATGAACTTATAAAACTGATGCAAACAGTTTCTGACACTGTATCATATGCTGGGGTGATTGAGGGGCAAACACAAGTGTTGCATTTTGACTACTTCAATTCCTGTGACTAAGAAATACCAAACTGATGGGGCTCCGCTTGTGTTTATAGGGTAATGTACTACTGACTGACTTGACTGTCAGGTTCACAGCAGCTAGATGAAACCTTTCTGAATACGTCTAGTAGTGGAAATGGAAACTGCATATTGATTTACTGTACCCAAGAGAGATGAAAAATCAAACATTGTAATTTTTTTTAATTTTTGCAAAAATGTTAAGATGAAGCAAATTTTAAATGTGACTTTCATTTTTAGTGACCTGTCACTTTATTTTGTTGAGGGATATTTTGCCAATGAGAACAGATTTTAAACATTTTAAGTTTAGAAATTTTGAAATTTTCTTTAGACTATTTATGAAATTATTGTCAATAAACCTATTCTTTATGATTCTGAGACCTTTTGATATTTTTTATTTTAATTGTAGTGCCATGGACCATTTGTGAACAAACCAATATTGACTTTTGTTGGTTTTAAGTTGAAGATTTAGCATCATGAGTTTGAGGTCTGTGGTTTTATTTGTAAACTTGCAATTACGATTTTTGCAAGGGCAAATGTATTTCTTTATTAAATAAAGTAAAATAATGGTGAAATGTACCAAAATACCATCACTTAACTCTATGAGAGATCTGCATTTTAATCTATAGTTTACTATTTATTAGATATTCATATGTTGATCATAGATCAAACTTATTGTTGTTTATACAGATAGTTGTTGAATGCTCATGGAATATCTTTTTTAGGATAGGTGGGATATCTCTGTAGTTAAACTGGGAAACCTTGTTCAACTGGTTTAAGGTATTGATGGCCATTTGGAAGTAAATTTCCTCAAGTATGCATAGGTGCACTTACACAGACTTTGCTTAAGGAAAATGTCAGTTCTAGTAGTAACTGACTCTTGTGAATCTTTGAAAGGCTAATTTTAGGCACATGTTCTTAATATGGAAACCCTGGTGGCGTAGTGGTTAAGTGCTGTGGCTGCTGACCAAGCGGTTAGCCGTTTGAATCCGCCAGGTGCTCCTTGGAAACTCTCTTGGGCAGTTCTACTCTGTCCTGTGGGGTCGCTATGAGTCAGAATCGACTCGACAGCAGTGGATATTTGGTTTGGTCCTTAATGTACATCAAGCAAAGTCATTAAAAGATCTAAATGAAGAATAAGGACCTCAGTGATTAAAATATTATTTTTTGGCCTTGAACAGATTGTTTACCTGTTAGACTCTAGACTCTGAACCCAAAATGTAAAAATAATTTCAAGTTGTTGATGAGGAAAGCAAGAGTATATATTTAATGTGTTTTTAGCACTTTTTCTTTAAAAAAAGTAAAAGCAAATTGTCCTAGTATGCTTTTGAAAATAGATCTTTTCAATTCTGAAAACGTAGCAGCACTGAAAAAGTAGTGGAAATGTCATTTTCAATGTTGATTATTAGATAAGTTTAATTCGATTTGGGGTTATCTTAACTATACCTTTCAAAAGTGTGGGCCGAACAGTAGAGTTACCAGTCAGGGAACCATGACCTTTTTGTTTTGAAAAGGGGTCCCGGAAATCCTGGGTCAGAAAGCATGGCCTGTTAACACACTGAGGTTCAGAGTGCTTTGTTTTGCTGGTGTAGATAGGCATGTGTTTATGCATTTTTGCATTTGTAAAATCAGACAGCAATTTTTCAAATAATGTAAATGTAATATACTAGTTTACTTATAAAGGTACTTGGGCAGAATCTAATGCTGCTAAAATGTTTGATTATGAAAAATGTAACTCGTGGTAAGGATGAATTTTGCAACTTGTATAGAACCAAAGGAAATAAAAATTTGGGGTAGTGTTTCAAATTGTCTTCTCAACAGGAGTTTCTTAAATTCATTGGTTTTGATATGAAGCTCAGTTCTTTTGAGATTTGTGCTAATCGTAAAATGGATGAATGCAAAGTCACCTTGTAATTTCATATGGAATTATTAAAATTAGGTTTATTGGATTATTGGCCTAATAAGAATGCTAGTATGTATTGGTTAGAATACATCTAATATTTCACATTTAAAAAATACTCAATACACTTCAGAATTTTCTTTTATTTTAACTTGGAGCCTAGATTACTTTGCCAAATAAATGTATTATTTTCATAATGCAATAAAATATAAATTAGATGAATATCTTCATGTGTGGAATTACTTTTTTGCCATAATAGTTGGCACTCTCCCCTCCCCCCTTCACCCACCCACCTCAGATAGTCAGAATCCACAGGCCGTTTTCCAGTCTGTAGGGGCTGAAGGCTTAGCGCAGGACTTCAACATGCCTGTTCCTTGAGTGATGGCGGCAGGGTGTTTCAGCAGATACAGCTGAGTTGAGTGGACAGTTGTGGTTCTTTGTGGATAACGCAAACCTAGTTTTTGGTAAAATCAAGATTTATCATTTTAAAATTTCTCTGTTGGCATAATACGGCACTTGCATGCATAGTTCTACAACATGTGAGTTACAGTCATTTTTGAAATACCACGTTTCACACAACTACAAGGTAAGCAGCGTAGAATTCCCCCAAGGGGAGAGGATATTCCGGTTTTCACCTCTGGCTTCTTGTTCTCCTACATTGTTACACAGTAGGTGACGGCAGATGGCAGCATCTGTGGCTCCCAGCTCTGAAGATGGGAGTACTAATCAGCATGTTAGCTGGCTTAGCTAAATCTTTTCGAGTTTAGCTTCTCATTCATATCTGATCTCTAACTTATTCGCACTTAACTTTATTAACTAGGAAATGGTAGAGTTGTACGAAGTTTTGGGTTAATGATAGGCAGACTGATTTTTCCAAGGACTAGGAATAAGAGACATGATTTCTGTCCACTTGCTTATCTAAAATGAAGAGAATACTGTTCCCTTTTTTATTCTAACAGTTGTAGAGCAGTGACCTTTGTTTAGTTTAAAATTTAGCCATTGAGGCTTTGTCTTCGGGTCTATTTGTGAGCTTTCAGGTTTTTTTCTCGTGAAGGCAATTTTTTTTTTTTTACTGAAAATAATGGTGAATATACAAAAATGCCAGCAATTCCCTGAAGACTCCACTTCTCATCTTTACCTTCTCTCAGGCTAGCCCTGTGCCTGGCAAGTGGTGAAGTCAAAAGCAAGTGGACTATATTGTACCTTGTCTAAACAACCTGCACATTTTATGGATCCCGCGGCTCCTGTGTCTATTTTGTGTCTACTGGGAGGGTGCTGAGTTGACCCTTGAAGGCTTTCTTTGTTGCTAGGTTTGTGGAATTGGGAGCAGTACTCACTGTTGGGTGACTTTCGTGGGAAGTAGTTGGACTGTGTCATCAGGAAATGTGTATCTCAACAACAGGAGACATGGCATGACCTTAAGACCAGCTGCCCCTGGTCTGTACCTATAGAAAGGCAATACACCTTCACCTGGTGGTCAGGGGATAGGTCCTTCTGGGAGTGGCAAGTTGTGTGACCAGTCCTGCTTTAGACACGGGATGATGGGATTTGATATTAGGTCAACAGACGCTTGAATTGAGAAACTTCCAGCTGAGTAGACTTGAGTGGATTTTAATATATTTGCTGAGAATTTGAGGGATAAATACGTGGTTAGTATTGTGCTATCTTCATTTTGGATCATGTTGGTTTTGTTTGCATTGTTTGCAATTTTAACAGAATGGAAGAGTAAGCTTAGTTGATGGTGACCAACAATTCCCATGTGCTTTTCAGAATGCATGCAATCTCACTTTCAATTAAGTTAGTTGGTCAGAATTCAGAACAGTTTCCCATATAAATTGTTAAAAATGGGGCTAGACTTTCAGGCCATTGTACGAGAAGCTGTTTAGTCCTTAATGTGATTGAATTATAGCAGTTAAGTCTAGCATTTATAACATTTCAATTTGAAAATGGGTCCATTCCTAATGTGAGTGGTGAAAAATGCTGCTCCCACAGTTCTAGCTGTGGAAGGGACGACCCCATAGATGGAGGTATGTGAGGGAGGACCCAGCAGCTCACCAAATACATCAGTCTAGGATTGTGAATTTAATACAAACTACTAAATAGATCTTTAATATTTGGTGGTTCAGAATTCAATTGAATTGGGAGTCCGTAGTGGTGGTTTTGATATTTTCGATACTGAACATTGGAAGTGTATTCTGGGTATAGGTTGTTGCTAGGTGCCATCGAGTTGCTTCTTATTCATAGTGACGCTATGTACAACAGAATGAAACGCTGCCCAGTACTGTGCCGTCCTTGCAGTTCTTGCTGTGTTTGAGCCCATTGTTGCAGCCACTGTATCAGTCCATCTTGTTGAGAGTCTTCCTCTTTTTCCCTGACTCTACCAAACATGATGTCCTTCCTCAGGGACTGGTCCCTCCTGATAACATGTCCAAAGCGCATGAGACGTAATCTCGCCATCCTTGTTTCCAGGGAGTGTCCTGGCTGTACTCCTTCCAAGACGTTTGTTCTTCTGGCAGTCCATAGTAAATGTGCTTCACCAACACCATAATGGAAAGGCGTCAATTCTTTGGTCTTCCTTATTCATTGTCCACCTTTCGCATGCGTCTGAGGCAATTGAAAATACTATGGCTTGGGTCAGGCACATCTTAGTCCTCAAAATGACACCTTTGATTTTGAACATTTTGCGTAGGTGCTGTCTAGGAAGGCCCGTAGAAGAAGGGCGAGGGTGTGTACTGATGAGGTGGACAGCAGAGGAAGCCATCTCAGGCACCCAAAGGTTCTCAGAGCCGCTTAGACTTGGCACATTAGGTACATCAAAAGGAGCCCTCGTCAGTTAAAACAAACCCAAGCTCTTGGTTTCACACCCCATGTACTTCACCATTTGGCTTTTACCTTATTTTTCTGAAAGCATCACCCAATGTTTTTGCAGTGCAAAACTTCCTAAATCCAGCTAGGTATTTTGGGGACATCTATATTTTAAATTAGATAATGCACACTTGGCAAAAATTCAAATAGAACAGAATACGGACTGTTACCTCCCCACTACCCTTGCTTCCAAATGTCCCAGTTATAGTCCCTACCCCCAGAGGCAAATGGGATGTGTTTAAGAGCAAAGATTCTGGGGCCAGACTTCTGGGTTTGAATCCCAGCTCTGCTGCTTGCTAGGTGTGTGAGCTCTGTAAGGAAGATGAGGTGTCTACCGCATAGGGTTGTTTCGAGGATTTAACATTAGAAAAGTACCTGGCACATAGTAAGCACTACAAGTATGTAAATTTAAAAAACAGCCTTTAAAAAATGTATCTTTCCGGAGATAACTGTATATCCTTTCACAGCACAAAGTGCTTGTCACCCACTCTCCTTTCTGTAGTGGAAGCACACTGCACACTTTGAGGTGCACCTTGCGGTTTTTTCTTCTCTATTTAACATATCTTTGGCATACTTCTACATCAGTACTTAGAAGCTGCCGCAGTCCTTTGGACAGTTGTGAGCTGCTGTGAGTTGGCCCCCACTCACGGCAACTCCACGCACAATGGGAAGAAATGCTGCCTGGTCCTGTGCCATCCCCGCCTTGGGTTGCAGATTGGGCCGTTGTGATCCACTGGGCTTTCATTGGCTGGTTTTTGAAAGTGGATTGCCAGGCCTTTCTTCCTAGTCCATCTTAGTCTGGAGGCTCCTCTGAAACCTGTTCAGCACCATAGCAACACACAAGCCTCCACTGACATGAGCAGTGGCTGTGCATGAGATGCACTGGCCAGGAATCAAACCTGGGTCTCCTGCATGGAGGGTGAGAATTCTAAACCACTGAACCATTCATTGTAGCCCTTTGATGACATTTTTGTGACGGTGTTTTGACCCGTGGCCAAAGTTGCACCTCAGTTGGAGCAGTTTGACACTAGGACATTTTAAGTCAACTCCCACCTACCCCCACCACCACCCCAAACACACACACACACACACACACCCTAAACAAATTATTAAACTAAGTATTCTTTAAAGAATTATTAACTAAAGTGTGAAACAGACATCCTTGCTCTGGGGATGTGGTGGAGGGGCCAGGCATTATCTGGCAGGCAAACCACATTCAAGCCATCTAAGACTAGGATACACCGTTGTTTTATGTAAAGTAAGAAAATACACAGCCGACGGAGATACGTATGACTCACGTCTTGGTGGTCATCTGCACGTTGCATGAGCCAGCCAGTCTCTCCTTGGCTTTGGCATTTTCATTTATTCTGAGTAATTTGGCAATTTCTCTGATGTTTGCATTTCTCTGGCTTGTGATAGGCCAAACCTCATGTAATAAAACAGGACACAGATTGATCCATTTGTTAAGTATTTTCCTTTCTTAGGCTCTGAAGAACTCTTGGTTTTTGCATGGCAAGAAAATACAAAATTTCATTCATTCTTGCCATGACAAATATTTGCTTTACTAATGTCAAATTCACTCCTTGCTGCTCTGTTCTTGTGACTTCCAGGACATAGTAATTGTTTTTGGAGAGCCATGATAACTTTTCTTTGTGTTAACGCAGACTCAGAGTGTAATTCTTTTAAAGACATTAACAGTAGTGATTAATTTCACCACATACTGTATCCCAGCCGTGCACATCACTCAGTTGAAGTGGCAACGGTGTGACCAGCAATGACCGACTTTGCATATGCTCTTGCATGGCACCTGTCAGGACCTGGCCAACGGGATTGAAAGACACAGCCGGAGATCAAAGAGGGAGAGTGTCTTGGAATCAAACACCCCAGAAAGGGCCGGCCATCAATCCAAGCAGTGATCTGCTCATTTGTTCGTCCATAAATATTTATTAAGGGAATACATACGCTCCTGGCCTTGGGGATAGAGCAATTAATGAAGATGGACAAACAAGGAAAGATATATGCCAACTGGGGATACGTGCTATGGAGCTAAACACAGCAGGGAAGGAGGAGAGAGTAGGGGTTGGGTAGTTCTATTTTAAATACGGTGTCTTTGAAATGACATTTCCTGTTGACTGTGGCAGCTGTGCCTCAAGAGAAGCTCGGCTCCATCAAAGGCAGGGCTTCCGTCTCTGAGAATGTGCTTGTGTCTTGCATGGGGTCTCTAATTCTTTGACTTCGTTCCTCATGGCCATGCACTTAAAATTAGTAACAAGGTTTGGTTTCTTAATCATGGAACTTGATTGTCTTGCATTTGCACCAGAGCAGATCTTTCAAGATATATTTTTTAACATATAGAAATATACATTTCTATGGCCATACATATCTACCTACCTCCCCAAATCTCAACTCCTACTATATGAACCTGGGACCTAAATGTTTGTTAAGTGAATAAATAAAATTATCCTTTTTTTTTTCCAATTAGATTCTTTTTTATGAGTGGGCAGTACATAAATAATTGAAATGGCAAGATAACACTCTCGCACCCTTGTCTTCACCCCCCTTGTCCTCCAACTCTCTGTATTAGCAAAGCAGTTACTGTCTTGATGACTCCAGCTCATTGTGACTCCGTGTGTGTCAGAGTAAAATTGCCCATAGGATTTTCAGTGGCTAATGGAGTACATGACCAGACCTTTCTTCTGAGGCACCTGTAGGTAGACTGGACCCTCCAACCTTTTGGTTAGCAGCTGAGCACGTTAACCATTTGCACTGTACAGGGGATCCTCAAGCCTCTATTCAAACCAAAACAAACCCGTTGCCGTCAACTCCAGCTCCTAGAGACAACCTTTTATAGGTAACCATCTTTATTAGTTTCTTCATGCAAATATGAACAAATTAAAATACATAGTCTTAATTCCCTTTCTTTAGTTAGTATACTAAATATACTGTTGTGCATCTTGCTGTTTTCCACTTAATATATCCAGGCAATCACTCTGCATTCTACATACAGATCGTCTTGTTTTATATCACATATAAAACAAGGGTAGATGTACATTTGGCTTGTTTCCAGCCTTTTCCTTTGACATAATCAGTTTACAAGGTTTTTCATTGAAGCATTGATTGTCAAAGCCAAAGACTGGAAACAAACCAAGTAGACATCTACCACTACCCATTTTCAAAAGCTTTTTATCACCCCAAAGAGAAACTCTGTACCCATTCAGCAATAACTCCTTATCCCATCTCCCCTAGCCCCAAGTAACCAGTAATCTACTTTTGTTCTCTGCATTTGCCTATTCTACATGTTTTGTATAACTGGGATTATTACAATATTTGTCCTTTTATGATTTGACTTATTTCACTCAGCATGTTTTCATGGTTCATTCTTGTTGCAGAGCGTATCGGAATTTCATTTCTCTTTATTAAAAAAAAAGTCATTGAGTTGATTCCTACTCATAGCCACCCTCTAGGACAGAAAAGTAAACCATAGGGTTCCCAAGGAGAGTCTAATGGATTCGAACTGTTGACCTTTTGGTTAGCAACCAAGCTCTTAACCACTTTACCACCAGAGCTCCATTTCTCTTTATGGCTGAACAACATCCCACGTTTTGTTTATGCATTCATCTGTTAATGAACATGAGTTGTTTCTACCTTTTGGCCATTGTGAATAGTGCTGCTATGAATAGTGGTGTGCAAGTCTCTGTCTGAGTCCCTGCTTTCAAGTCTTTCAGGTATCTACTAGGAATGGAATTTATGGTACATATGGTAGTTCTATATATATGTATATTTTATGGTAGTTCTATATTTAACTTTTTGAGGAACCATCACACAGTTTTACACAGTGGCTTCACCATTCTACATTCTCACCAGCAATGCACGAGGGTCTCAATTTCTCCACGTCCTCACCAACACTTGTTGTTTTCTGTTTTTCTAATAGCCATTCTAGTGGCTAGATGTGAAATAGCTCATCATGGTTTCGATTTGCATTTCCCTGATGACTAATGACATTGAACATCTTTGTATGTGCTTATTGGCCATGTGTATATCTTCTTTTGTTGGTGAAGAATATTGAATATACCATGGACTGCCAGAATAATAAACAAATCTGTCTTGGAAGAAGTATAGCCGGAATGCTCCTTAGGAGCAAGAGTGGTGAGACTTTGTCTCACATACTCTGGACCTGTTATCAGGAGGGATCAGTCCCTGGAGAAGGACATTATGCTTGGTAAGGTAGAGGGTTAGCAAAAAAGGGGAAGACCCTCAGTGAGATGAATTGACACAATGGCTGCAACAATGAACTCAAATATAGCAATGATTGTGAGGACGGTGCAGGACCAGGCAGTGTTTAGTTCTTTGTACATTGGGTTACTAGGAGTCGGAGCTGACTTGATGGCCCCTAACAACAACAACAACATAGCGTCTGTGGAGAAATGTCTATTCAAGTCCTTTGTCCATTTTTAAGTTGGACTTTTTGTCTTTTTTTTTGAGTTGTAGAAGTTCTTTATATATTCTGTATATTGCAGTGTTTCTTTTTCTGTGACCTTTCGGTTCATGCCTTTTGCTCATTTCCTTATTGGGTTATTGATCTTCATAGTTTCTAGGAACTCTTAATACATTACAGAAATTAACCTCTACTTTGTGATATGAGTGACAAACATATTTTCTAGTTGGTCTTTTTCCTTTTGATTTTGCATGAAAAAAACATCATAAGCAAACAAAAATATTTTTATGTAGTTCAATTTATGAGTTCTGGATTTCAAATTATTTTGAAAAGGCTTCTCCCATTTTAAGTTATATGCTTTTATTTATTACATTTAATATTTCACCCATTTAGAGTTTATCCTTGTGTATAGCGTGAGGTTTGGACCTAACTTTATTTTTATGGCTTAGTACCATTTATTAAGAAGCGTATGTTTACTGCACTGATTTGATATGCTGCCAAGTGCTTTTCAAGTCTCACTGCAAAAAAAATCCTGGGTGTATTTGGGTGCATTTCTGCATTTTCCACTTGGTTCCATTGTTGTATCTGTCCACCGTGCGCCAGTACCTTATTGGTTTAATTGTGTGTTTTACTTTCTGGTGCAGCTGTTTCCTCCTCGTTGCTCTTCTTTTTGTGAGTTTTCCAGACCTCATCTTGCTTATTTATTTTTTCCCATATGAACTTTAGAATCAACTTTTTTGGTCCCCCCCCCCAAAAAAAAAGATCTGTTGGAACTTTAATGTTGATTGCAATTGACATCTTAATGATGTTAAATCATTCTAACCAAGAACATAGTTTCTCTTTTTTGTACAAGTTTGCTTTTGTGACTTTCAGGAGTTTTTAAAAAATTTCCACATGTAGGTTTTGTATGTTTCTTGTTAAGTTTGCTCTTGGGTGCTTTATCTAGTTCACTTTCTAATTCGGGGAGTCAGCAAACTATAGGCTCCCTGCTTGTTTTTGTATGGTCCACGAGGCCAGAATGATTTTTACGTTTTTGATGCTTGAAAAAAATAAATATTTGTGACCTGAGGGAAATCATATACATTCCAATTTTGGTGTCCATAAAATAGTTTTATTGGAATAGAGCCAGGCTCATCCCTTTACATACTGTCTATTGCTCTTCTAGGAAATTCTGATGGTGTTGTGGTTGAGAGCTATGGCTGCTAACCAAAAGGCCGGCAGTTTGAATTCACCAGGTGCTCCTTGGAAACCCTATGGGGGAATTCCACTCTGTCCTATAGGGTTGCTATGAGTCGGAATTGACTCGATGGCAACGGGCTTGGTTTTTGGTTTTTACAGCTCTTTTCATGCTGTAACAACAGTATTTGTTACAGAGACTGCGTGGCTCACAAAGCCTAAAATATTTACTATCTGGCCCTTTACAGGAGACCCTGGTGGTGTAGTGGCTAAGTGCTACGGCTGCTAACCAAGAGGTCGGCAATTTGAATCTGCCAGGCGCTCCTTGGAAACTCTATGGGGCAGTTCTACTCTGTATAGGGTGGCTATGAGTTGGAATCTACTTGATGGCAGTGGGTTTGGTTTTGGCCCTTTACAGAAAAAGTTTACAATCCCCTGTTTAAACTCTGTGGTTTTAATGCATATGTAAGACTCCAAGTTCGTAGTCACTCAGACAGGCTTGGTCCTACTTTTGACAGTTCAGAACCTAACTTAGCTTGAGGGAAAATTTGCAGAAAAACAACATTGAAGGGCTGCTACCAAGTGTTGAAATGCCTTGAGTTTGTCCTGTGGAGAAAGACCCTGTAACCACTGACAGGAGGTTCCAGTTCAGTTTTCTCTTCCAGGTGAAATTTGCTTTCTCCCTTTAAGTGGGATTTTTTCTTGTGAGACATGCAGAATCTTCTTTGGGAGAAAGGAGGGAAAGATTCAAACTACCTAGCTAGGTAAGCTACTCGCAGAATAGAAACAACACATCCCCTTGGAGCTATCTGCCCACCAAGTTGTTCTTCGTTCAGTTGCAATCAGCCGAAGTTCTAGTAACCCAAGCTTGGAGCAGCCACTTGCCCAGTGTCAGGAGTCCCTGTCCTCAGAGGAGTGACTGTGTCTTCGCTTTCTGTCAAGACTTTGCACAATATGCTGTTCTCTTTGTGGGGATGACTGACAGCTGGCTGCTCACGTGCCCTGTGTGAAGGCATCTCCCCGCCCTCCCACCTTACCTCCTCCTCATTCTAGGGTCAGGAATCTCGGTCCCTACCTGGCTTCTTTTAATGGAGTATTAATCACCACCTGGAACAGAAACAGATGTGTTAGTTAGGCCAAATAATATACATCTCCAACTATGGCGGAAACCCTGGTGGCGTAGCGGTTAAGAGCTACAGCTGCCAATCAAAAGGTCGGCAATTTGAAACCACCGGGCACTCCTTGGAAACTCTATGGGGCAGTTCTACTCTATAAGCCGGAATCAACTCTACGGCAGTGGGTATGGTATGGGTGTGGTCCGAATGAGACAGCTTGTAAAAGCTTATAATAGGACTTAAATCCACTAAAATTTATTCCACAGTCATGTGCAGGAACAAATCTGAAAAATGATTTTTCTGTGTTATATCTCCAAAAGCCATAGACTCTAGTGTTGTGGTTTCCGCTTCTCACCGCAGATACCTGCAGTGCAGTTGTTCCTCAACGCCGCTCCCAGGACTGACACCAATTTGTTTTGAACTTTTCACTGGGTAGTGAAGACTTGCAAGAGCGATGTGGGGAATGTGTATGGGACAGATCTTTATTCTGATATTGTCTATCCCTCTTTTGCAGTGTTAAAAGTCCTTTCTTTTTTGGAATGGTGGGGTAGTGTTGTTGTTAAGTGTCATCAAGTCCGTTCATAGTGACCTTATGTATAACAGAATGAAACATTGCTTGGTCCTGTGCCATCCTCACAATAGTAAGCATGTTTGAGTCCATTGTTGCAGCCACTGTGTCAATCCATCTCACTAAGGGTCTTCCTCTTTTTCTCTGACCTAATTTACCAAGCATGATGTCCTTCTCCAGGGGCTGGTCCCTCCTGATAGCATGTCCAAAGTACAGGAGCCATCCTTGCTTCTAAGAAGCTTTCTGGCTGTCCTTCCTCCAAGACAGATTTTTTTGTTCTTCTGGCAGTCCACAGTATATTCAATATTCTTTGCCAACACTGTAATTCAAAGGCATCAATTCTTCTTCAGTCTTTCTTATTCATTATCCAGCTTTTGCATCCATCTGAGGCAATTGCAAAAGGCCATGGCTTGGGCTGGATACATCTTAGTCATCATCTTTGCTTTTTAAGATTTTAAAGCGGTCTCTTGCAGCAGATTTGCCCAGTGCAATACATTGTTTGATTTCTTGACTGCTGCTTCCATGGACATTGAGTGTGGATTCAAGTAAAATGAAATCCTTAACAACTTCAATATTTTCTCCATTTATCATGATGTTTCTTATTAGTCCAGTTGTGACGATTGTTGTTTTCTTTATGTTGAGGTGTAATCTTTACACTGAGGCTTTAGTATGGGGGTAGTGAGAGTTTGTTGTGGCGTTTTAATGTCTCTCTTGAATTGGTAAAATAAAATATTGAAAATCTTTAGTTGGGCCCCTTGGCAGTCTATTAACTGGCTACCCCAAAGCCATTACAATGTGCTTTTCCCTTGTCTACCTTTATTGTGAGGCTGGGAAGCTGAAATATTGGCCACCTACCTTCAGGAGCAACCATGTGACAGCGCTGGTCAACGAGCTAGAGGGAGAAGTTCCAGTCCTTGCTAGGAGAATGCTCTTTGTTTCTCTGCCCTTTACTGTTTGTACCTTTTCTTCCCTCTTCTTCCTACATGTAACCCAAGTCTTGACACCAACAGCCACCTTCCAACTAAGAGACTAGAATATGGAAGAAAAGCAACACACTTTGGAGCCCTGGTGGTACAGTGGTTAAGAGCTCGGCTGCTAACCGAAAGATCAGCAGTTCGAATCCACCCGCCGCTCCTTGGAACCCTAGGGGGCAGTTCTACTCTTTCCTATAGGGTTGCTATGAGTCGGAATCAATTTGATGGGAACAGGTTTGGTTTTTTTTTTTTTTTTTTTGGTTTTGATACATTGTTTGGTTCCAAAAGCTTTTTTACTTTATTAACGAGCATAATTTCTGATGGATTCGCCGAGTAGCATTTTATCAGCCTTGGCCACAAAATCTTGTGGTCAATAGACACCGGAAACCTGCTGATGTAACTTTTCGATGAATTCTTGTGATCGTTTGTTGTTGGTTTGGTGCTTAAACTCATGCTTTTTTAATGGAGAGGTTCCTTTAAAGCAGGAGATGGGTCACGTCACCCCCTTCTCTTCCTCCACCTTTCTCATTCTCCTCCTTCTTTCCTTCTCTCTCTCTCTCCCCACTCCTCCTTCCCTCCCTCCCTTCTTCCCTAAACCCCCCTTCTCTCTCTTGCTAAACCTTGCACAAAACAGGTTTTGGATGTTCTATGAAACTCCTATCATTCAAATGCTCCATGAAGTATTTTGAAGATGCTTTTATTTCAGCTATTGACCTGATGTTGAAATCAATAAAGCCTAAAAGGAGGTGCTAAAATACATCTTAATCATCTGTGGTGGGAACGCCTGAAGCCAATGACAATCATTAAGGCATTGTAATCATTTTAATACATTTATTTGAATTCAAAACTAATGAAATCTTTCCTGGCATCTCTTGAAGAATGTCATAGAGGACTCCATTCAGAATTCATGGCAACACGGGCCGTTTCTTTTTAAATTGGCACCAAGAAGTGGCATTTCTTAAGTCATACAGCCTGTACAACCCGGGTATGTGAAATAGTTGGTGATTAGGATAGCCGTTTTGACATCTATTACGTGCCAGGTGATTTAGAGTTACTTTCCCTAATCTTCATAACCCTGAAGTATGTAGTTATTATCCCCACTATATAAATAAAAAAAAAGTTGACAGCTCAAAGAGGCAAATTAATCTGTCTAATGACACACAGCTAGTTAAATGTTAAGTGGGGTTCTCACTTCAAAGTATCAGTTTCCTCATTTGCCTCAACTCTACCTATGGGCAACTCTTACCAATTACTCGCACAATGGAAACATTTTTCTGTTAAGACCCTCTCCCTGCTTCTTCCAAATCATCAAATCATCCTGTTTACAGTATTAGTGAAGGTAAAAAGTTTCCTTTGAGGTTGTCACAATGTAAGAAATTAACAGAGTATGACTGACCCCCTTTATTACAAAACCTCCGGAGTCTTCCTTCAACTACTCTACCAGACTTCTCTGAAGGTTATATTATAGGCAATTTTTCCCCCCGAGGGCTGACATTTACTGGCGTCTCATATTTCTTCACTGTATGCTTGTAGCTGTTTAACTGTACCCTTTTCACTCAACCCTAGTAAAAGAGAAAAAAGTTATATTTGAGTAAATGTGATACTTTTGTGAAGTTCCTAGTAATTGGAAGGCGTTCTGCTGCATATTATTAATGTTGTGCCAGTGTTTGGTTTTCCAAGCCTGCTCCCTGAGGGTGTGTTATCACTGAGAGACTCAGGCACTGGAATGAAAAAATTAGATTGACGATAAGGGAAGGTCCCAGCGTTTCTCACAGTCCACTTTACACGGAGCAGAAATGCAGCCTCATGGTGCCCTCTTGTGGCCACATGATTAGTTGCATGGCGATGGTGGAGTTTTTCTTAAAAAAGAAAAAAAAGGAAAAGGAAAAAAAGTCCTGCATATGTTTTTAGTCAGCAACAAGTTTTGAGATGTGACAGTTCTGTCAAAACAATATAATTCAACAAACTTCAAAGTAACCACAACAGAAGATACGTAGACAACATTTTAAAGAGCCGTCGACAGAGCCTTGCAGTGAAATGTGCCAAAAATATTTTAAAGGATAAACACTAAGATCTGAAAGGGAAGTGGGGTGAGTCACATTCAGGTGTGAGAGAATTAGGACAGGGACCCAGCAGAAAGTCAGCTGATAAATAGAGGCAGAGCGCTAAGGAAAAGGCAGAGCAGAAGTTCGGTTTTCTGATGCTGGAAGCTGAGTTTCCTACCCGGTTTGCTTTCTTTTTTTAAAGAATACAAGTTCGGTGATTCATTCTTTTATTTATCCATCACGTATTTATTGAGCACTGTGCCACGCATGAACAAGACAGTCTCTTGTCTCCTGGAGCGTACATTGAGACAGAAAATAAACACATAAGCAAATGTATAAACAAGGTAATTTAAGAAAGTGGTAAGTGCTTTGGGGAAAATAAAACAACATAATGAGAGAGACAGGGACAGACAGAAAGACAGAGGGTGATCTAAAAAGATAGCTAAAGATAGACAGACAGGTAGTTCCCGACTTGCAGCGGGTTCCATTCAGACGACCCCGTTGTAAGTCAGTTCTGACGTTAAGTCGAATACCACCTCCCCCCCCTTTTTTTTAGTTTTCATTGTTACTGCCTTTTATTATCAGTATCTTTATAGATCCAATCTTTATTTGTCTTTGGGGGTTAGAAACATTACGTATAAACTTACAGATGTATTTTAACATTGTATGTAGTAACAATAAAACCAAACCCAAACCCACTATGGTTAAGTCAATTCCTACTCATAGAGACCCCACTGGGTTTCCAAGGCTGTAAATCTCTAGGGTAGCAGACAGCCACATCTTTCTCTCTTGGCGCCACTGGTGGTTTCAAACCACGTACTTTTTGGTTAGCAGCCTATTGCTTTAACCACTGTACCATCAGGGCTCCTTAGTAAAAAATAGATGTTAAAACAAAACAAAAAAACAGACGGTTGTAAGCGTGGTTTGTCTTAACTGGGGTATGTCGCAGGTTGGGGACGATACGTATATAATGAAGACTTAAAGAAGGGATTAAATCCTGGCTACATTCCGAGGAGGCGTAGCTGATGAGATTTGTTAACAGGTTGGCTGTGGACTTTGAGAGGAAAAGGAGCCAGTGTAGCTCCAAGTTTTTTGGCCTGAGCTATTGCCATATGTTGCAGTGAGAAAGAGTCCGAACACAGTCGGTGTCAGGAGTTATGTCTTGAAAGCTGTAAGTTTGCAATGCCGGCTGGACCACCAAGTGAGACGTTGAGTCATTGTTGCTGTTGCTGGTGAGTTGGCCCTGACTCATGGCGACTCCATGTACAATAGCACAAACCGTTGTCTGGTCCTGTACCATCTTCGTGATCACTGGTTGGCTCGAGTCCATTGTTGTGGCTGCTGTATATTTTTAGTACTTTCCAACCTAGGTGGCTCATGCTCCAACCCTTTATCAGACAATATTCTGTTGTGATCCATAGGGTTTTCACTGGCTGAGTTTTGGAAGTAGATTGCCAGGCTTTTCTTCCTAGCCTGTCTTAGCCTGGAAGCGCTACTAAAACCTGTCCTCCAGAGTGACGACTGTACTTTTTAATGCTTTAAGGAATTCTTTTGCAGCAGATTTGCCCAATCCAATATGTCATTTGATTTCTTGACTGCAGCTTCGGTGGGCATTGATAGTTGATCCAAGTAGAATGAAATCATTGACAACTTCAACTTTCATGTTTTCTCTAGAAAAAATAAAACAAACAACAACAAAACCCAAACCATAACGTGAGATTATGTATTTAGTTATTTAAAGACCAACTGGATTTATGATTGAATGGACTCTTTAATGGGATTCTGGATAATCTAGGCACAGCTCTGATACTGTACTAGGGGATGGGACCATGTCCATGTACAGTTAGCCATTTAGAAACCCTGTTTTTTAGCTGCTGGGAATTTAGGCATTTCAAATAGCTAACACAAGAACCGGAAACCCTGGTGGTGTAGTGGTTAAGTGCTACGGCTGCTAACCAAGAGGTCGGCAGTTCAGAAGCACCAGGCACTCCTTGGAAACTCTGTGGGCAATTCTACTCCATCCTATAGGGTCACTATGAGTCGGAATCAACTCAACAGCCGTGGGTTTGGTTTGGAACACAAAGACCCAGTGCAGTCATTTTCTATTTCCAACTGAGATCACATTCCCTATGGCAAGGTTCCAGCTGCCTGGAGTGCCCTCCCCGCCTTCTTCCTGTGGTCACCTCCTCTGCTCCCTGTGAGACCTGCTCAGGTATCGCTGTTCCTCCCTCACACCCACGGCCTGACATCTCCTGTGCTTCCTGTCACCACCACAACTTTTAGAGCGGGCTGTTATGAAAGGAAGAGTTAAATCTGGGAGACTCAGCCAGTAACTGTATGGAACAGGGATGGCAAATAATTTCGACTGAACACTGAGACATGTGTTGAGGATTGTGAGTTTGTGTCTGGGCTCCGCACAAAAGAGTGCTGCAGTTGAGTGGTGGCATCCGCCCCCCGGGCAGGCCTGGTGACCGACATTCCTGACACGAGGATTCCTGGCACGCAAGTGGTGTGCCAAGCTCACATTCGGGGCCATCTTTCTTTCTGATTATCATTTCCCTTTTGCCAAAACTTTTTTTTTTTTTAAATCAGTGAAATCCATCCTTTCTGTTCTTTATTTTAACCAAGATGGAGTATCAATAAACAAAGACATAAATTGTCTTTTCAGCATTTATTGCACTGTTTTTTCCTTCCTGTTAGGCTGTACCATTCTAGAGGGCAAGAAGTGTGTCTTACTCCTGGCTGGCACATAGTAGGCCCTCACTAAATGTCACTTCGTATGAGAAACCACCAGCCACTGTGGCACTGAGGACACACAAGTGCTTGTTGACACCTCATGTGAACAAGGCCAGTAAGGTCCACATTGGTATAGCATCAGTTACAACCACAACACAAGGCTAAAGGTGATGGGATAATGACCACACGCTGTGGCCTTATTCTATTGGTTTCCTAGAGTCCCGTAACAAGGTGCCACAAACTGGGTGGCTTACAAGAACAGAGATTTATTGTCTCACAGTTCTGGAGACTGTTGTTGTTAGATGGCATCGAGTCCATTCTGACTCATAGTGACCCTGTGTACATCAGAACAAAGCACTGCCTGGTCTTGCACCATCCCCACAAACTTTATGCTTGAGCTCATCGTTGCAGTCACTGTGTCAGTCCATCTCATTGAAGATGGATTCTTCAGTGAGAATCTTCAATTCTTCTTTTTCACTGACCCTCTCTTTTACCAAGCATGATATCCTTCTCCAGGGAATGGTCCCTCCTGATAACATGTTCAAAGTATGTGAGATGAAGTCTTGCTATCTTCGCTTCTAAGGAGCATTCTGGCTGTACTTCTTCCAAGAAAGATTTGTTCATTCTTCTGGCAGTCCATGGTATATTCAATATCCTTTGCCAAAGCCATAATTCAAAGGCGTCAGTTCTTCTTCCGTCTTCCTTATTCATTGTCCAGCTTTTACACGAATATGAGGCAATTGAAAATACCATGGCTTGGGCCAAGCGCACCTTAGTCCTCAAAGTGACGTCTTTGCTTTTTAACACTTTCAAGAGGCCTTTTGTCGCAGATTTGCCCAATGCAACGCGTGATTTGATTTCCTGACTGCTGCTTCCCTGGGTGTTGACTGTGGATCCAAGTAAAATGAAATCCTCGACAACTTCCATCTTCTCTGTGTTTATCATGATGTTGCTCACTGGTCCAGTTGTGAGGATTTTTGTTTTCTTTATGTTGAAATGTAATCCATACTGAAGGCTGTGGTCTTTGACCTTCATCAGTAAGTGCTTCAAGTCCTTACTAGAGACTAGAAGTCCAGAATAAGGGTGTTGGCTGTGTTGGTTTCTTCTGAGGGCTCTAAGGGAGAATCTTCTCCATGCCTCTCTCCTAGCTTCTGGTGGTGGTCGGCAACCCTTGGCATTCCTCAGCTTGTGGGTCACCCCAATCTCTCCCTCCATCTTCTCATGGCCGTCTTCTCTGTATCTCTTCTCCAGAACATCACTCATATTGGATTACTCAGCCCTACTCCAGTATGCCCTCACATTAACTGATAACATCCTTCAATGCCCTATTTCCAAACAAGGTCATGCTCACAGGTACTCAGGGCTAGGACTTCAACATACCTTTTTCTGGCGGACAGAGTTCAGCCCATACACTTTCCCTGTACCCACCCCTGGGCCACTTGTTCTTCATACATCTTTCCTCACAGTGTTGATACTCTGGGGTCAGTAAAGCACTGCCTGCATTTTACAGTTGGGGAAACTGAGGACCAGGGAGGAGACAAGACTTGCCGAAGCTCACCCACATCTGAGCGGAGTAGCAGAGACTTGAACCTACATATCCCTGACTCGAGACCCACACTCTGAAATACATATGGCACCACACTCCCTCATAACCTTATGTTGGATTTCCCCGAGTGGCAAAATAAATCATTCACAAGGGTAAAAATCTTCTGCCAAGCAAGGGACCTGAGAAGGCCCTGCTCTCCAGGGAAGGTGGCAGGACAGACAATAGCCCATTAAAGAGCTCAATGGAAACACCACATGGCTTAGGCTGAGTCCCTTCAAGGGACTGAATACGGAGACTGCAGAGCCTGTAGCCTGGGGGATGTACTTGCCTGGGTGGCAGGAGAGGTTGTGGGAAGGCCCTGGGGTTGCTGGCTCTGGAGAGGGAACTGCCTCTGAGGGAGGGTGGCCCAAGGGGAAGGAAGCCCCTACCTCTGTCATTTAAAAAAAAAAAGCCTTTTTTATTTTCAATAACATTTTATTGTGTTTCCAGTGATGGTTTACATAGCAGTTTAGGTTCCCATTCAACAATTTCTACACAGGTTGTTCAGTACATTGGTTACATTGTTCACAATGTGCACACATTCTTATTATTTTCGTTCTGGTTGCTCTGATTCCATTAATCTAGTTTCCCTGCCCCTTTACATTTTCACCTTTGTGTTAAAGTAATTGTTGACTGTTTTTTTTTTTTTTTAAATAATATTTTATGTGCCTGGCTTTTGCTCTACTTTCTCCAAAGGGCCTGAAGCCTCCTCTGGGCCTTGCCACCTGGCTGCTCACAAAGAAGCTTCTCTGTAGGTCCTCTTCAAGGACACTCAGGAGGAAAATGTCCTTTCCCTTGGAAGCCATACTTGCCTATTGCTGCCTATTTTCTGAGCACCGACTGTGGGTAAAACCCTGTTCCAGGCCCTGGGGGATGAGGTGTGGTGGCTGGTATTGTTTGTTTTGGGGAGGGCTTACAACTTCAGCCTTTGTCTTATCGAGTTGGATTGAATTGGACAAGTTGAAGACCTACCATGCGCCAGACACTGTGCTAGGTACTGAGCTAAACAGCATCTGAAGCCAGAGTCCTGCCTAAGGCAGCTTACTTTCCCCAGAGGAAGGTAGTACACTGTCCACGGCAGAAGGCATAAAAGGGTAGGCCCTGGGTTCAAATCTCCACTGTGCCACTTAGCAGCTGTGCCAACTTGGGCACATATCTTACCTCTCTAAGCCTCAGTTTTCTGATCTCTAAAATGGGAACAGTAACAGGACTTAGTGTTAAAAGGATTACATGGCATGAGACACCAGAAGATACCTACTCCGTAATAGGCCTCACTACATGTTATTCCAGGGAATCCTCAGTTAAACAGAAACAATATAGTACCTACTGCATGAGTCCATGGGACACTTCACTGTGTTCCCATATGTAAAGGGCTTAGACCAGCATCTGGCAGGTGGGCTTAGCTATTAGGGAACGGGAGGCAGCAGTGATGTGGTGACCTAGGTCTGCCTGGGCCCAGCCAAATCAGGTGTCCTCTTGAGGCCTCTGTTTCCTAATCTGTGAAATGGACACTATCATAACTGTGCCCCTTGGCCTTGCTGTGAGGATGAAAGAGAGATGCTGTGTATTGTGGAAACAGCCTGGCCCACACCAAGGTCTGGTGGTTAGGATCCCATCCTGGCAGGCTGCCATTTGCTGTTCATTTGTTTCAAACAGCTCAGCTCCTAGGACATGATGGTGAAGCAGAGAAGAGGTAAAATAAGGAAATTCTAGCGAGGCCGCTAGGGGTGGGATCCAACCCTGCCGCTAACTGGTATTGTATTTAAAAAAAAAAAAAACACAATACCGTCACCTTAAATTATTTTTAAAAATAAGCTTGAGTGCAAATGCGTGAATAAATAAATGACTATATATATATATTATATATGTGTACCGTATATATAAAGGAGCCTTGGTGATGCAATGGTTGAGTTTGAACCCACTCAACTGCTTCTCAGGAGAAAGACCCAGTGATCTGCTCCCGTAAACATTACAGCCTGGAAAACCCTATAGGGCAGTTCCACTCTGTCCCATGGGGTTGCTATGGGTTGGAGTTGACTAGATGACAACTAACAACAACAATATATATGTAACATTACATACACATACATAACACACATTATTACATTCTAAATTAAGTTAGAAATTAATAATCAAAAAATAAAAAATGTCCCACATGTTTAGAAATGCGACATTTTCTAAATAACGTAGGGGTCAAAGAAGAAATTATAATGGGAATTTAAGTGCTTAGTACAGTGCTTGGGTTAACCCTGAGCAAATCAGTTAATAAGCTGAGGCGATGATTGGAGGTGGGGGCATGTGAAGGCTATTAAGGGGAGTCCCAGCCAGTTGTACAAGAGCTCAGTCCTCAGCCCTTTGAGGTCTGGAGAGGCAGGTGAATAGGGCTGCCAGATAAAATACAGGATACCCAGTTAACGTTGAATTTCAGATAAACAACAAGTAACTCTTTAGTATAAGTATATCCCATGTACTACTTGGAATATACTTATGCTAAAAACTCATTTGTTGGCTATCTGAAATTCAAAATGAGCCCTGATGGTACAACAATTAAGTGCTTGGCTGCTAATGGAAAGGTTGGTGGTTTGAACCCACCCAGCTGCTCCCCAGGAGAAAGACCTGGTGATCTGCTTCTGTAAAGCTTGCAGCCTAGAGATGCAGACCTCAAATTCTAGTAAAAAGCCCAGACGTAAAGGGTCTGACTGAGACTGGAGGAACACCAGAGGTCACGGCCCTCGGAGTCTCTGTTAGTCCAAAACTAAACCATTCCCGAAGCCAACTTTTCAGACAAAGATTGGACTGGACTATAAGACATACAAGGACACAAGACTATGTGGACAGCTCCTGTCCGGAGGCAAGATGAGAAGGCAGAGGGGGACAGGGCCTGGTTGAATGGACACGGGAAATACAGGGTGGAGAGAAGGAGTGTGCTCTCACATTGTAGGGAGAGCGACTAGGGTCATATAACAATGTGTGTATATGTTTTGTACGAGAAACTGCCTTGAATTGTAAACTTTCACTTAAAGCACAATAAAAAAAAAAAAAGATTATAGCCTAGGAAACTACACAGAGCAGTCCTACTCTGTCATATGAGGTCACTGTGAGTTGGAATTGACTCGACAACACCCAGCAACAACCACATCTGAAATTCACATTTAACCGGGCATCCTGTATGTGTACGTATGTACTTGTGTTTGTACACAAGCTCCTGTTTGTAAGTCTGGCCATTCAAGCAGGATGCTCCATAGGCATGAGGGAAAGTTCTGAGGCTGGGCCTGAGCAACATCTCCCTGAGGCAGCCTCTACGGTCTGTGGAGGGTGGGCTGACCCAACGGGCCCTTTTTCTCCTCCCATTTGCACTCAGACAACTGGCCCTATTTCACAGCGCTGGCTCAGGTACACCAGGGCAGCAGAGAAAGCCATCTTCCCAGGCGCCTGAGGGGCGGGCTGCCCGGCGTGCTGCCCTTGCCCTCCTGCCCAGACCACTTGGGCCTCACCAAGCCCTCCCACCCAAGCTCCCCTGTGTGGGGCCCAGGTCTGAGCCCTGAGAGTGGGGACGGTTTGGGGGTTCACTTGCAGGTGCAATGGAGTAGGGAGGACCCCAGATCTGGAACCAGACCCACCTGGGCCTGAAATTCCACCTTTTATTTTGGAAAACAAGCAAAAGAAAATACAGCTGGGGACTCTTACTTACAAACAGAAAAAAAAATGAAACACCTGGTGTGACCTCAGGTAAGTCATATAACTTCTTTGACTTCAGTTTTCTCATCTGTAAAATGGGGAGAGCAGTATGGAGCTCATGGGTTTTCTAGGAAGATTAAGTGAGAAATGTGCATCTAGTACCCCACATGGCACCCAGCTCCAGGTTGCAGCCCAATAAATGCCATCTATCTTGGTTTTAGTGTTGACTCCAGGGGTCTTAGAGGCGGTGGTTGTTGTTGAGTTGGCTCAGACTCGTGGCAACTTTATATATTGTTGTTGAGTGCTGTCAAGTCAATTTCCAAATCACAGCGACCCCATGTGACCGAGTGAAGCTGCCTCATAGGGTTTCCTAGGCTGTAATCTTTATGGAAACAGATTGCCAGGTCTTTCTCCAGAAGAGCCACTGAAGGATTTCAACCAGCAACATTTTGGTTAGCAGCTGAGCATCTAACTAGTGTGCCACCAAGGCTTCTTAACCTTAGGTATAACAGAAGAAATACTGAGGTAGCAGTCTGCCTTCTAGGGTGAGGGAGCTGATCTTATAGGTTCATTTGCATTGAACTTCCCTTGAGTCTGAGAAAATGTCCTTCTTAAAGGGCGGCCATGGGGAGGAATGCCCTGCTAAGGAAGATTTTGTGAGGTCTGAGTTTCCTTTTGTCTCAGCTACTGTCGCTGTTATTTAAACCTTTTTGAGCCTCAGTTTCCTCTTCTGTAAAAAGAATTTCCTCATAGAGGTTAAATGAGAATACACTGATGGGTGGTAGCTGTACATGAGGTACACTGGCCAAGAACCAAACCCGGGTCTTCTGCGTGGAAGGCAAGAATTCTACCACTGAGCCACCACTGCAGTCCCAGAAATAGCCAGTGTTAACTGTCTGGAGTGTGTCATGGATTGAATTGTGTCTCCTCAAAATATCTGTCAGCTTGGCTAGGTCACGATTCCCAGTACTGTATGATTGTCTACCATGTTGTCATCTGATGTGATTTCCCCGTGTGTTGTAAGTCCTATCACTATGCTGTAATAAGATGGATTAGTGGCAGTTATATTGATAAAATCTTTAAGATTGGACAGTGTCTTAAGCCAATCTCTTCTGAGATATAAAAGAGAGAAGTGAGTCTCATACCACCAAGAAAGCAGCTCCAGGAACAGAGTGCGTCCTTTGGACCTGAGGTTCCTGCGTGGAGAAGCTCCTAGACCAAGGGAAGATTGATAACAAGGACCTTCCTCCAGAGCCAGCAGAGAGAGAAAGGCTTTCCCTGGACTTGATGCCCTGAGTTTGGACTTCTAGGCTACTAGACTATAAGAGGGTGGATTTCTCTTTGTTAAAGCCATCCACTTGTGGTATTTCTGTTATAGCAGCACTAGATAACTGAGATAGAGTGTATCTTTCTCATCTTCATACGAATATATTCCAAGTACAAGTGTCCACTCACAGGGTGTTCTGTGTAGAACTCTACAGCTTTTTTGTTGTTTTCACTCAGAAATATGCATGGCTCCCAGGTCTGTAGGTGTAGCTTGTACTTATTCTTTCTAATAGCGTATAATACTCCATAGAGTAGGGTACCATAACTAAGTCACCTATGCCCCCAGCGATGGGTTTCAACCTAGTTAGTGTCCAGTTTTGGCCATTTATGGCAAACAGTCTCTGGAGTTTTTTTTTTTTTTCCTTTAATTATTATTTTTTAAATTGTGCTTTAAGTGAAAGTTTATAGCTCAAGTTAGTTTTTCATACAAAAATTTATACACACATTGTTATGTGACCCTAGTTGCTATCCCAATAATGTGACAGCACAATTTTCTTTTCTACCCTTGTTTCTCACGTCCATTCAACCAGCTTCTGTCCCCCTGCCTTCTCATCTCACCTCCGGAGAGGAGCTGCCCACTTAGTCTCATGTGTCTACTTGAACTAAGAAGCACACTCTTAATGAGTATCATTTTATGTCTTATAGTCCAGTCTAATCTTTGTCTGAAGAATTGGCTTTGGAGATGGTTTGAGTTGTGGGTTAACACAGAGCCTGAGGGGGCCATGTCTACTGGGGTCCATATTCAGTCAGACCATTAAGCCTGGCCTTTACTAGAATTTGAGTTCTGCACCCCACTTTTCTCCTGCTCCATCAAGGACTCTGTGTTATGTTCCTGTCAGGGTGGTCATTGGTGGTAGCCAGGCACCATCTAGTTCTTCTGGTCTCAGGCTGATGGACTCTCTTGTTATGCGGCCCTTTTTTTTCTTGTGTGTTTGCTGAATAATCAATGGAGTTTTGATAGTTAGGGATGAGAAGGAGTTGCAAGAAGCCTGGCTGTTCAGAAAAGGGCAAGGAAGAAAGTTCAGCATTTTTACCTTTAGTAACAGAAAACTCCATTTTTTATTAAGAAAGAGGGAAACATTGGTTTCTGTTTAGAAAATGGCTACAAAAAATGAAACAAAACCGTTAAGAGGAGTGCACTTGATGGAGCTACTCCAGCAATCGAATTACCAGCAGCACTGGCACCCCACAAACAAAAAAACAAACCCCACAATTTCCAAGGAGCGCCTGGCAGATTCGAACTGCCAACCCTTTGGTTAGCAGCCATAGCACTTAACCACTACGTCACCAGGGTTTCCACTGGCACTCCAGCCATATTCAAATGACCCGGGATTGGCTTTGGCCACATTTGGGGCCAGGCACACATCCCACTGCCGCCATCTGTCTCAGGCTTGGCAGGACCCCAACAACGTCTTCCTGCCCCAAGCCTCGACTTCCCTTCATTCCCACCCCTGGTGGATTTCCAGGGAAATCACCTCCATGCCTTTGAATTAATTTGTACCAGAGTCATCAAGGTAGTTTGTGTAAGAAATGTTCGCAGCCCAAGGAGGCTCTGAACGGTTCATCTCCGATCTTCTTAGCAACAGGAAGCCCTTTCTTGCTCAGTATAGACACACTCAAGCGCTTCCCCCCACCTGTCCTTCCCCTCACAGTTCAAGTTTGCTTTGAAAGCCACAGCAAAGGATTCCTGGTGTGACCTTTTAGGAAAAGCCTGGATTCCCTTATTTTAAGGGTTTGTACCCATTACCCTCCCCCTGCTCCATATAGGTTAACAAAAGTCACGTGTGAGAGGTGATTATTCTTCATCCAGCTGGAGTAAAAATTCATCTCTGTGTCCCCACAGCCAATTCCCATTGTTCCAAGAGAACTAGCAACAGGGAAGGGATGATGTGGATGTTGGTCCTGCAAGTTGAATAATGGCCACGAGAGGGCGCATGACGCTTTGAAAACTAGCCGATTCCTCTTGGCATTCTGAAACAAGAAGGCCTGGAGTCCCTGGAGGAAACCCTGGTGGCTTAGTAGTTAAGAGCTACCTACATCTGCTAACCAAAAGGTGGGCAGTTCAAATTCACCAGGCGTTCCTTGAAAACTGTATGGGGCAGTTCTACTCTGTTCTCTAGGGTTGCTATGAGTTGGAATTGACTCGACTGTAACGGGTTTGGTTTGGTTTTGGAGTCCCTGGAAGGAGCCCTGGTGGGGCAGTGGTTAAAGCGATTGATTGCTGACCAAAAGATCGGTGGTTCGAAACCACCAGCGACTCCACCAGGAAAGATGTGGCAGCCTGCTTCTTTAGAGATTTATAGCCTTGGAAACCCTGTGGGGTTGCTATGAGTTAGAACCAACTCAATGGCAGTGGGTTTTTGGGGGGAGTCTCTAGAAGGAGCCCTGGTGGCACAGTGGTTAAATGCTTGGCTGCTAACTTGAAGGTCAACAGTTTGAACCCACAGACTGCTCCAAGGGAGAAAGATGTGGCAGTCTGCTTCCATAAAGATTACAGCTTTGGAAACTCTATGGGGCAATTCTATAGGGTCGCTGTGGGTTGGAATAGACTCGAAGGCAATGAATTTTTGGGTTGGTGTCTCTGGGTGGTGCAAATGGTTATTAATGTGTTTGGCTGCTCACCAAAGGTTGGGTGTTCGAGTCCACCCAGAGGCATCTCCGAGGTAAGGCCTGGTGATCTATTTCTGAAAAATTAGCCATTGAGAAAAGCCCTGTGGAGCACAGTTTTGCTCTGACACACATGGGTCGTGATGAGTCGGGGTTCACTTGACGGCAACTGGTTGGTTTGTTCCCAATCCCAATTTGATGTAGAAGTTGTCATCTCCCTTCCACATGCGAGAGAGCTAACGAGATATAGCGAGAGGCTTCTCCTGGGGATCTGAGAGTTCCAGGAGGCACACGGCCAATAATATAAGCATTAAGTTCTGTAAATAATTAATAACAGTGGTCAGCTCATGGGTCTGGGCCTGGTTGGCCACAGTCAGTTGGATTTAAAGCTATGAGAGGACAGTAGAGAGAGGCTTGTTTCCTGCCTTAATGAATAAGCCAGAACCTGCCTCCGAGGCCTCGTTAATTGTTAAAAATTATCTTTCAGCAGGATTGTAAACAAGTGGCAATTAATAGCATTTTGGTCCCCAGAACCTGTTTGATAATTATCTTCAACTGTCTACAGCCATAAAGAGACCTGTGCTGTACCTGTCCTACTTAGAATTATGGACTTGGGCACCCAGGAAGAACTGAGCTGGCAGTGGTGCCCGGTGTAGCTGGGTTTCCTTTATCAAGGCTTCTGCTGGTCAGTTACCTGCACTGACCCCTCGCAGGGAGTGGGCACCGGGCTCTGGGCACCCAGTCTATTAAGGCGAGACCTTTCCAAATCCCAATTTAAAAAATAAGGAACTGGCTTTTTTTTTTTTTTTTTCCAGTTCTAGTTGCTGTTAAGTTGATTCCAAATCATGGCGACCCCATGCGTGTCCGAGTGGAACTGTGCTCCACAGGGTTTTTGGTGCCTGGTTTTTCAGAAGTAAATCACCTTGCCTTTCTTCTGAGGTGCCTCTGGGTGGACTTGAATCTCCTACCTTTTGGTTAACGATGGAGTGTGTTAACCATTTGTACTGCCCAGTGTCTGAGTTAGAAAAGCTAAATATCTACCCAGTGTTTATAGTAGCAGAGCTGGAATTTGAACCCAGTTCTCTGTGAATTCATCCATCCACCCACCCACCTACACACCTATCCATCCATCCGACATATATTGTGTTCCCTTTGTTCCAGGCAGTGTACTTGGTGATGGGAATAAAATAAGGAATAAGGAAGATGAGATGCCTGGCCTCATAGAGCTCACATTCTAGTAGGAGATGACTGACTCTAACAAGTAAACAAAATGAAAAAACAAGATGTGTTTGATGTGTGCTCTAAAGAAAACAAAGAGGGGGGTTGGATAGACAGTGACGGGGACAGGGAAGAAGCGCTGCTTTAAATAGGATGCTTGGTGAAGGCCTCACTGGAGAGGGGCCAGTCAGATAGATCTGAGTCATGAGAAGTGGTGTGGATTGAACTGTGTCCCTCCAAAATATAAGTTGGACTCCTAACCCCTGTACCTGTGGGTGTAACCCCATTTGGGAAGAGGTTTTGTTTGTTATGTTAGTGAGGCCATGTAAGTGTAGGGTTTGCTCTGAACTTAATCATTTCTGAGTCATAAAAGAGCAGGTTAGACTCAGGAGCAGTCACAAGCAGGGGGAAGACCGATGCCACGTGAAGATTGCCAAGGAACGGAGGAACTCTGGGGCTACAGAAGCTGAAGGAGACAAGGATCCTCCCTCAAGACCGACAGGGAGAGAGATTTCCTGTAGAGCTGGAGCCCTGAGTTTGAACATTTAGCCTCCTGAACTGTGAGAAAATAAAATTCTGTTCTTTAAAGCCACTCACTTGAGATATTTTCTATTACAGCAGCTCTAGATAACTAAGACAAGTAGTTTCCAACAATGGAAATAAACAGGGAAGAGCATCCCAGGTCAAGGACCCAGCAAGTGCAGAGGTGCTGGCATGGGGACCAGTGTGGCAGGTGCGTGACAGCAAGGAGGCCGGGGTAGCTGGAGCACAGCAAACAAGGACAGGCGTGGTGGGTGAGTTGGGCCGTGCTGCTAGACCCTGTGGTCTTCGTCACTGTGCCATCTTGCTCCCCAGGAAAGTTGTACAAGTCAGAGTCCAGCTTCCCCAGACATATGCGCCACTGTCAGATGCAAGACGAGCCTGTGGCTGGATTTCAGCTCATTTCACCTGTTTTTTTTTTTTTAAACATTTAATTCATTGTTCCTGGCCCCCCTGATTCCCAGAGGAAGACCCAGCTGCCAATTCCCTCTATTCTAATATCTCTCTGGGCTCCTCCATCTGCTTTGGATCAGGCTAGAACTTGCCATCCTCACCTCTGCCAAGTAAAGCCCTACATCTTTTTTCACTTAATTGGCTCCCAGACACCAACCTTCTGATCAAGGGCAAGCCAGGCCTTGGGGATGACTAAAGAGTTAAGGAAGAGAGAATGCACCCACGTTGAGTTTGAAGGGAAAACCAAGGGTGGTGCCTGTGAACAGGCGTTCACTGTGGGGTTGACCATAGATGCAGGAACAATTGGAAGCAACATTTAAGTTGTTTAAATGGTCACAGAAGATGGTCGACTACATTTTGGCCCCTTAATATAATGGAATACCAAGCAGCCATGAAAATGATGACATGGTGCCATATCCAAAGACATGAACTGATGATCTCAATACATTGCTAAGAGAAATAAGACCAGAAAAGAGATTGTATGGAATGGTTCTACATTGGAACAGGTTTATGGCTCTACATTTTTGAAGAGATGGGTCTAGAAAAAAGTTTTGAAGGACTCACAGCAAAATATTAACAGCTGTCTTCTCCAAGTGGTGGCGTCTGGTGATTTTATACTTTCATTCTCTGTCTTAAAACCCTTCAGTCATGTGGAAACCATTCTAATGTCCATCACTGGTTGAATGCATAAACAAATTGTAATACTTATAATGGAGTATTATTCAGTCACTAAAAGGAGTGAAATTCTAATACATTCTACAATGTGGATGAACCTCGAAAACATTATCCTAAGAGAAAGAAGCCAAACACAAAAGGTCACATATTGTTTAATTCCGTTTATTTGAAATATCCAGACTAGGTAAATCCATAGAGACAGGAATCAGATTCGTCGCTGCCAGGATCTGAGGGACAGGGAAGAATGGAATCTTAGTTATCTAGTGCTGCTGTAACGGAAATACCACAGGTGGATGGCTTTAACAAAGAGAAGTTTATTCTCTCACAGTCTAGGAGGCTAGAAGTCTGAATTCAGGGTACCAGCTCCAGGAGAGGGCTTTCTCCCTCCGTCGGCTCGGGGGGAAGGTTCTTGTCATCAATCCTCCCCTGGTCTAGGAGCTTTTCCGAGCAGGGACCCTGAGTCCAAAGGATGCACGCTCCTGGCTCTTCTTGCTTGGTGGTAATGAGGTCCCCTGTCCCTCTGCTCGCTTCTCTCTTTTATATTTCAAAAGAGATTGACCTAAAACAGAACCTAATCTTGTAGATTGAGTCCTGCCTCATTAACATAACTGCCACTAATCCAACCTCATTAACATCATAAAACATCATAGAGGTAGGATTTACAACAGGTAGTTTTTTTTGGAAAATCACATCAGATGACAAAATGGTAGATAGTCACACAACACTGGGAATCATGGCCTAGTCAAGTTGACACACATTTTGGGCGGATACAATTCAATCCGTAACAAATGGAGAGTTAACTATTTAAGGAGCAAGGAGCTTTATTTTGATGACGACAATGTTTCGGGACTAGATGCTGGTGATGGTAGCACCCATATGAATTGTTCACTTTAAAACAGTTAATTTTATGTTAATGTGATTTCACTACAATAGTGGTAACGAGCCCCTGGGTGGTATAAATGGTTAACACACTTGACTACTAACCAAAAATTTGGCAGTTCGAGTCTACCCAGAGGCACTTCAGATGAAAGGCCTGGTGATCTACTTTCCAAAAATCAGCCATTGAAAACCCTATGGAGCACAGTTCTACTCTGACACACACGGGGTCACCATGAGTCAGAATTGGCCTGACAGCTGTTTTTTTAAAATAATAATTAAAAAACCCTTCAGTGGTGTCCACTGTTCTAAGGATGAACTCAGGAGGGCCTGCATTACCTGACCTCATCCCTGTCTCACCAGCTTGATTTACTCTTTCTGTGGAAGCCCCACAGGCTGGTTCTCCTTTCTTCAAACCAGCCTCCTTCCTTCCAGCCTCAGGGCCTTTGCACAGCCTCTTTTCTCTGCCAGTAATCCTTTTTGACAGCCCCCGCCTCCCCACTGCTCTGCGCCTCCTTGCTTTCTCAGCTCAATGATTACTTCCTTGGAGAACTTGCCCTGACTCCTCCAGGCCAGGCTCCCTGCCATACATTCTCACAGTCCCCTGAACGTCTTGCTGGAGCCCCACCCTCCCCAGTGAGATGAAATGCCAGCCATTCTCCCTTGCCACAACATTTGTTCTGAAAAGGGGGGATGGGTCTGTCTTGCTCCACTGGATCTGCTGGGCGTAGCCTGGAGCAGCTGCTTAGAGCTCTGTGGAATGAAGGACACAAAAAGTTATCTGTGCTGTCTGCCCTGTCACTACTAGCGTTTATCCCTCCTTTGTGAAAAAAGGAAAACCTGGCGACCTAGTTGTTAAGTGCTATGGCTGCTAACCAAAAGGTCGGCAGTTCGAATCCACCAGATGGTCCTTGGAAACTCTATGGGGTAGTTCCACTCTCTCCTAGAGAGTCGCTATGAGTCGCAATCAACTCAAGGGCAACGGGTTTGGCTTTGTTGGAAAAAAAATTTTTTTTTTTTTCTGGTAATATGTGATTATTGTAAGAATGTAAAACAACTCAGAAAAAGATTACCCCTATTATGTAAATTTGGGGTTCAGAACACTAAAGCCATTCACATTTTGGAGAAAAAAGGAAAGAAGCAAAAATGAAACATTTCCACGTCAATTTCTTTCTTGGAAGCTGTGGATTGGTTGAATGTGGGCTCTGGGGTCAGGTTGCCTAGAAGTCAGTCCCTGCCAGCACCACTCTTAACCAGCTGTGTGGCTTTTGGCAAGTGGTCTTACCTCTCTGAGTCTGTTTGAATGTATTAAGTGGAGAAAGTAGGAATGCCCGCATAGGGTTGCTGTGAAGACTAAATGAGATAAAGCTCGTGAAGTGCTTAGCACAGGGACTGTACCCAGCGAGCATTCATAACGAGTGTTCACCCATCTACCTAGTCACACACAATTCTGTCTTCATTACCTAGTGTTGCTGTCACACAAATACCACAAGTGGGTGGCTTTAAAGAACAGAAATTTATTTTCTCACAGTTCTGGAGACTAAAAGTTCAAATCAGTGTCTCAGGGGGTCGATTCCTTTCTTGCAGGTAGTCCTGAACCTTCCTTGGCTTGTAGGTGATCCTTGTGTGGCATATTCTTTCCGGTGTGTGTCTCTTCCTGTGTCTCATCTGCTCTGTTTATAACTCAGAAGGGTCACACTTGGGCATGACCTAATTAACATAACAAAGAAAACCCTATTTCCTAACAGGATTACATTCACAGGCATAGGTGTTAGGATTTCAACACATTATTTTGAGGCAATGCAATTTAATCCATGAAACCACCTCTGTCTGGTCAAATAGCCATTGTAACGCAGAGCCCAAAGTGGGTCATTTGAAAGCCCCCTGAGAGCAGGGCTTTGTCTGTGAGCTCACTGCCCTAATCTCAGTCCTCAGATGGCACCTAGCACGTGATACCCCATTGCTGTCGAGTTGATTTCGACTCATAGTAACCCATATAAGGGTGCAATAAATATTCCTTGAATAAATTTGAAGAAGTTGGTGAGCCTTAGAAGATGCTTTTCAGTATGACTCATGTTTCTTATTCCGCAAAATCTGGAAAAGCCACTACCGTTTCTTTTTCCTGCTTGTTATAGAAACTGCAGTCCTCAGAGGTCAAAACTTGGGGGAATAGAAACTGAGTTTTTTGGACTTTGGGATTGATGAGCACTGTTGTTGTCAACTGCCGTCACGTCGGCCCCCAGCTCATGGCAACCCCTACGCACAAGTGAACGAAACAATGTCTGGTCCTGCACTACCCCCGTGATCAGGTGCAGTTTGGGCTGTTGTGATCCATAGGGTTTCCAGTGGCTAATTTTCAGACATAGATCACCAGACCTTTCTTCTCAGTCCGTCTTAGTCTGGAAGCTCTGCTGAAGCCTGTTCGGCCTCACGGCACCACACAAGCCTCCGGTGACAGGCCGGTGATGGCTGCGTAAGAGGAGCACTGGCCGAGAATTGAACTCGGGTTTCCTGTGTGGAAGGCAAGAATTGCAGTAGCACCCTAGTAATGAGAGAATATGAATCGCACTTGATGCTTGACTGACATACTGTAGTTCCCTTTCCTGCTGAGTCACGCGGCCCCTTGCGGTGGAGCCTGTTTTGACCGAAGCTTGGATGGTGCTTTTCTTCTTAGCTTAGTCTTCTGTTGGTCAAGGTCAAGGGGCCCAACTTTACTGCTAGGATATCGCTGTATCTCCTGGAGCTCATCCGAACACCTTGGCTCTGGGCAAACTTGCCTCATTCTCTCTGGCCAATAAGCTAGATTCAGAAATCTTCCCTGAAAGTCCTGCTTAGTTTCCTGTCTTTTGCCTCTATTTGCACATTTGGAGATCATTCCAAAGGAAACTTCTATCCAGAGGAATCTTCTGTGGAAAACAGGAAGGACAGACACATAGGTAAAGGGCTGCAACCAGAATGATGAATACACGCTCCCCGTCAGTATCCAATTTGTCTCTGAATGTGTCAATTGGTTCTAAGCATTTTCCTGAAAATGCTCATCGTCCTTTTCTTTATTCTCTAGGTGAAGGTAACATTATATCCTCCAAAATGCCTAAACTGTGCCCAGTGGAACCAGGGTTTCAAAAGATGTTAACCAAAAAGCCAATTAAGTAATTTAAAAAACGTGCGCAGCGTGTACACACTTCTAACATTTATTGCTGACGTACTAGGTGGTATAAGACACTCCTGTGTTTGCTTTAGCTGTATTAACTCAGCTGATGTCCCTAACATCTCTGTGAGCTGGATTAGTTTTCATCTTCATCCATCAGAGAAGAAACTGATGCACAGAGAGTGACGAACTTCCCTGAGGTCACACAGCTAACAAGCGACTGAGTCAGGATCTGAACCCAGAGCTTATACTACCATTCCTTAAATAAGCTTGTGGTTTTGTGTTGCAGAATTTCTCAGAGCCTTTAATATGCTAATTTGCATTGCTAATTTCCAAGATGTAAATTTCAAATTCACTGGACCACAACCTCCTTTTTTCAGACATTCCTACTAAGGTTTTCAGTAAATACTGGAAAGGGAACCCTACGTGTTGTGTTTGGTTTTTTTGGCTGTCATTTTTAGAATGAACTACTGTTTTCAAGAGTTTTGTCCTTGAAACTAACTAAAAATCTAAAAACCTGCATAAAACTGAACATAATTTTTATTCAAAACCTATCAGCTTTTGTTAGTAAATTTACTGGGTGCCGGAAAAAGGACAGATTTGGAAGTCATTGGAGCCTGGGGATGTATAAGAGGATTTATTTCTGGCACAGTCCTCAACTCCCCTCCTGTTTTATCTGAGGGAAACATTTGCTGGATTGATCTCAGCTGGTGCGGTGAACATGTGCGCCGCCCTGCCCCAGCCTCCTGACGGTCAGATGAAGATAGAAGAACGTCAGGCCTGCCAAGGGTGCCCTCCTGCCAGGGCAGGCAGGCCCACTCTCGGCGTGCTCTGTGGGAGCTTCCACCACCCCCTCGAAAGAAAGGACGCCCTGATGCCCACCAGGCTGGTCATCATTGGGTGTGTGAATGACTTACACACACACACATACCCCAGCCCCTGAATTCTTACTATCAATGAAATTAAAAAAAAAAAAAAAAAATCTTATTTTCATGTAAAATATTTGGCATGAGATTGGCTGAGAATTACTGAGAATAAGGCTTGTTTTGATTTCTGGGCACCACGGTGTGTAGGGCGGTGGTCCTCAAACTTTGTTGCTCTTAGCTGCCCTTGAGTCAGCCCCTCAGTCGTGGTCACCCCATGCACAGTGGAATGAAACCGTGCCCATCCTGCACCATCCCCATGATTGGTTGCAGACTGGTTGTGATCCATAGAGTTTTCATTGGCTGATTGTTTGGAAACAGATCACCAGGCCTTTCTTCCTAGTTGGTCTTAGTCTGGAAACTCTGCTGGAACCTGTTCAGCATCATAGCAATTGAAGTACATCTGACTCACCTGCAGGATTTGTTAAAACACAGATTGCTGGGCCCCACACCCAGAGCTTCTGATTCAGCAGGTCTGGGCTGGGGCCTGAGGATTTGCATTTCTTAAAAGTTCCCAGGGGTTGCCGATGCTGCTGGTCCGTGGATCATGCTTTGAGGACCGCTGATATAAGAGGTTCCTTTAAAAAAATTTTTTTTTAAATTTTGCTTTAGGTGAAAGTTTACAGAGCAAATTAGTTTCTCATTAAATAGTTAACACACATATTGTTTTGTGACATTGGTTGCCAACCCTATGTGCCATGTCAACACTCTCCCCTTCTCGATCTTGGGGTCCCCGTTTCCATTTGTCCACCCTTCCTGTCCCCTCCTGCCTTCTCGTCCTTGCCCATGGGCTGCCATGCCCATTTAGTCTCATATACATGGTTGAACTATGTGTGTTATTGTTTGTTTTATAGGCCTGTCCAATCTTTGGCTGAAGGGTGAACCTCAGGAGTGACTTCAGTACTGAGTTAAAAAGGTGTCTAGGGGCCATACTCTCGGGGTCTCTCCAGCCTCTGTCAGACGAGTGAGTCTGGTCTTTTTTGTCAGTTTGATTTTTGTTCTACATTTTCTCCTGTTCTGCCCAGGACCCCCTATTGTGATCCCAGTCAGAGTAGTGGGTGGTGATAGCTGGGCACCATCTAGTTGTGCTGGACTCAGCCTGGTCGAGGCTGTGGTAGTTGTGGTCCGTTAGTCCTTTGGAGTAATCTTTCCCTTGTGTCTTTGTTCTCCTTGCTCCAGACGGCGTGAGACCAGTGGAGTATCTTAGATGGACGCGATATAAGAGCCCAGCCCTGCCATTTTCTAGTTATGTGCGTTGGAAAAATTATTAATCCCTCTGAAACTCAGCTTCTTCATCTGATCCTAATAATGGTCATTTCTACTTGTGGAATTGTTGCAGAGATGGGTGAGAGAATGCACAGGCACTGGCTGGGCACGTACTAAAGCCTCAATAAATGGAAGCTATTATTATGGTTGGTGGCCTAGTGGTTAAGTGCTACGGCTGCTAACCAAGAGGTCGGCAGTTTGAATCTGCCAGGCGCTCCTTGGAAACTCTATGGGGCAGTTCTACTCTGTCCTATAGGGTCGCTATGAGTCGGAATGGACTCGATGGCAGTGGGTTTTTTTTTTTTTATTTTTATTATTATGGTTAATACTCATTGCCTTAGTTTGGTGTTTAGAAGTAGGTCCTGTGACAAGGATTTGAGTACCAGTAGTTTGTTTGGGAGGTGATCACAGGAAACTTTCAGGTGGGAAGTGAGACAGGGAAGGGAGAGGGCTAATCTAGACTATGTTACCAAGCCAGCTATCACGGTGGGCACCTGGAGCTTAATCGCACTGGGGAACTCTAGGGAACAGTGTTCAACATACACCCCAGAGTGATCCCACCCAAAAGGCAGGGGGACTGGGATATTTAAACACTAGCTCCTGCCAGTCATGGTGGGAAGTTGGTCCGAGGGGATGGGGGACATTGCTTCTCTTGGGCTTCAGGTCAGAGCAGGGTGTGGTAGCCACAGAAAGCCCTCAGGCAAAGAGATGCAGGTGCTGACCTTTGGTACGTCTGGCCCGTTAATATAAGTATCATATCATATACACAAACCAAACCAAACCCAGTGCCGTCGAGTCGATTCTGACTCATGGCGACCCTATAGGACAGAGTAGAACTGCCCCACAGAGTTTCCAAGGAGTGCCTGGTGGATTTGAACTGCCGACCCTTTGGTTAGCAGCCATAGCACTTAACCACTACGCCAGCAGGGTTTCCTCGTATCATATACACATAAAAAATATTTAAAATTTGAATAATTTATTAATTTTCCCTATTTATATAGTTTCCCTACCACCTCTCTGTCAGTTTGTTCTTCTTTGGTAGCTTGTGCGTTGATGTGATACTGAAAGCTATACCACTGGTATTTCAAATACCAGCAGGGTCGCCCACGGTAGACAAGTTTCAGTGGAGCTTCTAGACTAAGACAGACTAGGAAGAAAGGCCTGGTTATTTATTTCCAAAAATTAGCCAGTGAAAACCCTATGAATCTCAACAGAATATTGTTTGATATAGTGCTGAAAGATGAGCCTTCTAGGTTGGAAGGCACCGCACAATAGCCACAAGAATGGAATCAAACATACCAATGATCGTGAAGGTGGCGCAGGACTGGGCAGTGCTTTGTTATTTTATACATGACGTTGCCATGAGTTAGAGCTGATTTGACAGCAACTAACAACAATATAATTTTTAATTATTTTTATAAATTTAATTTTATATTCAATTTTCTTTTATTGTATTGAATTTTCTTATTCTATCATGGAGCAGATAAACAAATATGGTGGCCTTAGTTGAAATCGACTGTTTTTGCCCGTCAGTGGCCAGTCTACCGGGAATTATTCCATCCTCACTTGAAGTCAATGTAATTTCCTTGAGGGGGTCACCCTGCACTCCTTTGTTCTCACCATTTAGGGTGGGCAGATGACCCAGACCAGCTGGACACACAGTGGTTGGTTTAGGAATGAGTTGGGCTCAGGATTTTGCTGGTGCTCCTGGGAATGACACCCTCTCTTTTGGCTGGGATGCTGAGCTGGTAGATGTCTGTAGGAGCTGGGGACGTGTGTGCCATCTTCAGGACAGAAGTCTTCCCAGCAATGAGCATGATGGAAAACCGAGCCCAGACTTAGATAAGCCTTTCTAACATTTGAGCTACCAGGATCCAGTCGTGTTCAGCCCTCTGGACTTTTCCAATTGACAAGCCAATGAATTTCCTTTCTTAAAGCCATATTGACTGAGATTTTTGTCACTTGTCACCAAAGGTGTGTCATTGAAGCAGTACCATCTCTGCTATTCTGATTTGTGGTCTGTCCCTTTACCCTGTCCTCCCACAGCCCTTATTCAGTGTGAGAAGATACCCTGCCTTGCCTGGACCCATGTTCCTAACTATGCTGGGCTACATCCTAACTCTACACTTAACTAGCTATGAGCAAGTTATAACCAGGGCCTCAGTTTCCTTGTGTGTAAAATGGGAATAAAAATTTTTTCTCAAAGGGTTGTTAGGAAAATGAAATGATGTAATGCATTAAAATGGTTCCACGTTAAGTACTCAAATTTCGTTATTATATTACTGTTATTATTAATAAGGAGGCCCTGGCCTGTAGAAATGGTTAATGAGCTTGGCTGCTAGCCAAAAAGTTGGAGGTTGAAGTCTACGCAGAGGCACCTTGGTAGAAAGGCCTGGAGATCGACTTTAAAAAAATCAGCCATGAAAACCCTGTGGAGCACAGTTCTACTCTGCACACATGGGGATGCCATGAGTTGAAATCGACTCCATGGTAACATGTTTTATTCGTGTGTGTCCAGACTATCCTAGGCAGCATTCATTGCTTATTTATCTTTGTATCTTCCACAGTGCCTGGCATATACTTGGAGGTTAAAAACTTTAAAAAAAAGTGTTCAGGGTCCTGTGCTGGTTTCAAGGAATAAAAAGATGAGTATGACTGAATCTGTACTTTCAAGTTGCTTAAGGCTAGTGAGAGCCATCCTTTGATTGAAGGTCAATCAGGAACAAAGGTAGAACATACCTGAAATAGCTCAGGGTCAGTTCATTAGTTAACACACGTTTACTGAGCACCTCCTACATGCAGGTACGCCCCTGTTGTCACAGAGATGAACAACTGGCCTGTAAACTTTTAGGAGCAGACAGAGAGGTATTGTATAAATAGAGGCAAACTTGTGTCTGAAGGCAACTTGTCCAGAGAATAGCTGTCTTAGTTACCCATTGCTGCTGTAACACAAATACCTCAAGTGGATGGCTATAAAGAACAGAAATTTATTTTCTCACAGCTCTAGAGGCTAGAAGTCCAAATCAGAGCCTTGGCCATGTCAATTCCTTCCTTTTTAGCAGCCCCGGCATTCCTTGGTTTATAGACAACCCCCACATGGGGTCTGTCTGCCTCCGTGTGTGTCTCTGTGTCCATTTGCTATTTCATAACTCCGAAATGACTAGATTCAGAACCCTCCCTACTTGGATATGGCCTCATTAACATAACAAAGAAAACCCTATTTTCAAACAGGATTGTATTTACAGGCACAGAGATAGGATTTCCACACATCTTTTATGGGGGCCCGGGTGCGGGGGGTGGGGGGGGAGGACAAAACTCAGTCCATAAGATTATCTAAATTTTACGAACTAGCAGATCGATGGCCCAGAAGAAAAGCTTTCACAAAGAGTGGGGTGAGTCAGGTGTTCTCTGTCACACAGGTAGCTGCTACTTTTAAATTCAAAATGGTCATTACTCAAAAATGATTATTCATATAATGCATGACTGAAAAGAAAATTAAGGCAATACAGAGAACAATAGTGATTCTTCTGCCACTCCTTCTAGAACTTGCAAAACAAATGTGGATTTTCTCTTGCTCTTATTCTTTGCAAAACAAAATCACTTAAGAAGCCAAATGGAAGCCATTTCAGAATTGCAGACATGCAAAATCTTTATGAGAAGCATCTGACCTGATTTGTTTTACTAATTAACAAATAGTCCTCCCCTGAATGGCGTGTTTCACCCGAGAACACATTTTTAATCAAGACAGAAATTGTAGCAAACCAGGGTTTCTAAGAAAACCATGAAACACCACCTCGACTGGAAGGATGGGCTGGCGTCACCGCAATAACACAGCAGGAACCTGGGTGGAAGGAGTGGAGAGTTAATTTGCGGAGGGGAATGAATAGTAAGTGATGAAATAACGACTTCAGGGCCCTGTCTGCAAAGGCGACAAATGGCCACAAGAAGGTTGCAATTAGACGTCTGCTGGAGCAGCTCAAGGTGAGGCCCCATTGTCATCAAAGGCTGATGGAACTTGATGGCATAAGGAACAATTAAAGGAGAAATAATTTAGAGGAAAAAGATGTCATGAATGTATTCCCACATGAGCAACAAGGTTTGTGCCAACTCGCCTTCCTGCCATGTTGAGACCGAGCGGTGAGAGGTACCAGCACTATGGAGAGGGAATTCGCCGTGGTCCCAGAAGAGTTGAAGCCCCTAAGCTCTGCTGCACCGTGGGGCTGGAACGTGCTGCTGAAAAGTGTGTTGTGATAAACTACTGGTGAGGCTAGCAAGGCTCAGTGATGTAGAAATGAATGGCTGGCTGAGGAACACAACTCCCAAAGGTATATAGGGAGAAAGCTGCAGTGTCTGGCTTTAGGGCTGTTTATATTTTGAGGGTGTGGCTGTGTTTCATTTCCAACTTTAAAAAGTTAGTCTTTGATGTTGTTGTTAGTTGCTGTTGACTCTTCTCCAAATCACGGTGACCCCATGTACAACAGAATGAAACGTTACCCGGTACAGCACCATCTTCCACTTCTTTGATAGTTCTAGTAAATATGGGTAGTTGAAGCTGTCTTCTAGGAATCAAAGATTCTTCATTAAGGGAAAGCTAATATTATGGATTGAATTATGTCCCCCCAGAATGTGTGTCAAGTTGGCTAGGCCATGATTCCCAGTACTGTGTGGGTGTCCTCCATTTTATGATCTGATGTATTTATCCTATGTGTTGCAAATCCTACCTCTATGATGTTAATGAGGCAGGACTCAATCTATAGGATTAGGTTGTATCTTGAGTCAATCTCTTTTGAGATATGAAAAAGAGAAGTGATCAGAGAGAGGGAAGGATCTCATACCACCAAGAAAGAAGAGCTGGGTGTGGAGCATGTCCTCAGGACCCAGAGTCTCTGTGCTGAGAAGCTTTTACACTAGGGGAAGATTGATGACAAGGATCTGCCCCCAGAACTGACAGAGAGACAAAGACTTCCCCTGGAGCTGGCCCCCTGACTTCTGACTTCTAGCCTACTAGACTGTGAGAGAATAAACTTCTGTTTGTCAAAGCCATCCACTTGTATTTTTGTTATAGCAGCACTAGATAACTAAGACACCTTAGTCCCCCCCCGACCTTTTTTTTTTTTTGAGAGGGGGTCTGGGTGGAATCCTTAAACCTAAGTGAGAGTTCAATTTTTATGAAGTAGATTTTTAAAAGTTTTAATACATTCCTGTTGTGGGGAAATGAGTTCCTCTATGTGGCCTTTGGGGCACTGGTGGCAAAGTGGCTAAGAGCTTGGCTGCTAACCAAAAGTTCAGCAGTTCGAATCTACCAGCTGCTCCTTGGGAACCCTACGGGGTAGTTCTACTCTGTCCTATAGGGTCACTATTAGTTGGAAATCACTCAACGGCAATTGGATTGGTTTGGTTTTTATGGTTTTGGCCTTTGCCTTCATTCTTTGGAAAAAGAGCTTGAGAGATTATCCCCCTAAACCCTGAGGAATGGCCTTTGCCCTGGTTTCTACCCTACAGGGTTTGTTACTTTTGTCCAGGTGGATTGACATTTCCTGGGTATACTAACCAACTTGGTGATTTGATACTTTTTGTCTGGCCCTTGGCTGCAGCCTGTCTTGTGACTGGTCCGTTTTACGTACCTTGCAGGGATTGGTCAATACTCTATGGACTATGCAAATGAAATGACTATAGACTATGCAAATGAAGTGACTATGGTCTGCTGAGGGAATTGTTCAGTTCATGGGCCTACAGGGAGGGTCATGCCTTGAAACTGACAAGGGGTTTGCTTATATATGCAAACAACCCCAGTGAAGGAAGAAAGAAGAAAAGCAGAAAAGGCAAGAAGAGAGAAGAAGCAGAGAGAGAGAGGAGAAGAGGAATCTCCTAAAAGAGCTGAAACATGGGCCAAGGGTTATAACACCTGGGTGGAAGGAGTGGAGAGTTAATTTGCGGACAGGCTCGGAAGGAGCTCTGTGGCAGCATTGGTGGTGAAAGCAGAAACCTGCAGTTAAGAACTCAGCTAAGATTGCTGAGCAAAGCTGCTACACTGGCTATGAGCTGGGCCAGTTAGCAGTGGTGAGGCCAGTGGAAGGGAGTTCAAAGGCAGAAAGGCCTGCACAGCTAAGAGGGCGTATGCAGGGCCAAGAGGCCTGTCCTGAAGGAGCTGAGAGGAGGCCTGCCCAGCTGATAGGAGGTGTGTGTGGCAGAGCAAAGGGCCTTCTTTCTTGCACGGCTGAGAGGAGCTGAGAGAGCTGTTCTGCACTGAAGAAATGAAGACATGTACTCTCCATTTGTGGGGAGCCTTCCAGACTTTGCCTACATGCTTCCTGATCCTGAGTTGTACCCTGTTACTTATGTAATAAACCACTTCACTGTGAGTGTGGTCTGTGAGTTCTGTGTGGCCATTGCAATGAATTATCAAACCCAGCAAAGAAGTAGAGAGTGCCGTGGGAGGGACAGCTGGTGTCAGAACTGGTAAAAAGTTGGAGAGGATGCATGTGACCTCCACATCATAGGAGTCAGCCTTAGGTTGATCCTGGTTCTTATCCCCAAGGAATCTAGACAAGTTCTGACAATGTCACTACTACTACTACTTGTCCTAGAGTACAGCTGCTAATGAAGAGTTAATTCATTACAGAAACACATAACCTCAAAAGTAAACATCTCTTATGATCCCATTTCCCAGGGATAATGACTTTTTAAAGTTTGGTGTGTATGTTTCCAAATTTATTTTTAATGTACACACTAACATACATTATTATTTTAACAAAAATGAGAGCAGTCATACATTTTTGCTTTGTGGGTATTTTTATTTGTGGTCGTCCAATGTCTTTGAACCCCTTATTCCATTTTGAGAGCTTTCCACATGCTGATCTGCTTTGCTTGCTTAATCATCTGTCATGGAGCTTTTTCCATACTGAGACATACAGATGTACTGCTTCCTTTAATGGCTGTGGCTCTGTGGTATTCCATTATGTAGGGTATCACTATTTTTTTCATCCAGTTCTCACTCATGGTGTGGAGTAGAAAGTATAAAATTGGAAATGCTCTTGCTTACTTGTTCTCTCTTTCTTTCACACACACACACATTCCAAAAAAGTTAGAGTTTATAGTGTTTCTCTGTAGGGTTAAGGAAGAGAGAAATAAGGTGGCACGTATGCGTGTGTGTGTGTGTGTGTGCATATAGGCATATATGCAAGATCTCCACATCTGTGTGTGTATTGAAGGACGATAGACTCTCTTTGTATACAAATTACTTATATATATGATTATACATATTACATGGGTTGTGAGAAAGCGGTGCTGGTGGAGATGGTGAAGTCCCTGTTACTCCTGGAAAGCCCTGATAAATAAGAAACAGACTGTAGGCTGCAGGTGCCAGATATGCAAAGAAAAATATAAGACCCCTGCTTGGAGAAGAGAAAGAGAGTGGCCACAAGACCCTACACTGATGACCAAAGCATAGTAACAGATGGTGCTAATAAATGATATTTCGACCAAGGCAACATCCCAGGAACTTACGGGTGTAGGAAGAAGGATGCTAGGCAAGAAAATATGGTTATTCCAAAGTATGCTGAAAGGAAAGTAGGACAGAGATGAAAAGAAAAAAAAAAAAAAAAGGTTGGAGGTGAAAAGAATCAGTGTTGACACTCTCTGGCCTACTATTTTTGGAATAAAATTAGCAAGCACATAGCACTCTCATTGTGAATTTCCAGTCCTTTGCTCACAACAGACATTGCTAATCAAACACTGCATCCTTTCCCTTGAACCCAGAGCTGGCTTCACAAGTCTTCTCTCCGCATTGCTACAGGCCAGTTCACATTAGTCAGATCTGATTGGCAAGATGAAATCTGTTTGCCATCCTAGTTCTATAGGGGCCTGCTCTATGTGAGGGGCTGAGTGTCTGGGTGGGGTGCTTCACAATGCCCTTGCTGGACTCTTCTGCTGTTTCCAAATTTTGTCATCCTGGGGAGCAGAGGAAAGGGGAGAGACAGTGTAGGATGCTGGAAGAAGCCAGGACTTTGGAGTTAGCAGTAATGAATGTAAAACCACTCATTGGTTTGAGGATCTTAGGTAAGTTACTTAAATTTTCTTGGACTTAATTTCCTTATTTGTAAAAAGGGAAGAGAATAGCAATCCCCATAAGACCACAAGGAACGTTGAAAAGTAGAGATAGTGCCCTATTTGAAGCGATATGCAGGTGGTCCAGCACACCTAGGACACTCCTACTGCTTTTTATTTAGGGCTTCTGTGGAGTTCCTGGAGCCCTGGTAGTGCAGTGGTTAAAAGCTTGGCTGCTAACCAGAAGACTGGCAGTTTGAATCCACTAGCCACGTCTTAGAAGCCCTGTGGGGGAATTCTACTCTGTCCTATAGGGTCACTATGAGTCAGAATTGACTCAACAGCAATGCGTTTATTTATTTATTTTTTGGTTATGGAGTTCCTGGGTGGTGGAGATGGTTAATATACTCAGCTGCTAACCAAAAAGTTGGCGGTTAGAGTCCTCCCAACAGGCATCTCTGAAGAAATTTCTGGCAATCTAGTTCTGAAAATTCAGCCACTGAAAACCCTGTGAAGCACAGTTCTACTCTGACACACATGGGGCCATCAAAAATTGGAGTCAGCTTGAGAGCAGCTGATAGGTACTAGGCATGGTGTCCAGCACCTTGCATGGGTGATGAAATGTAACTCTTACAACAAATATCATCTCCATTTTACAAAGAGGAAATGGAGGCCCAGAGCAGTTGAGTAACTTTCCCAAGAATAGGCAGCTTGCATGAGATACCCCTTTTTACGTGGCTTTGCTCTCCATCTTGCTTGTAGGTCCTAGAACTTTGCTTATGGAATCTTTGCTCCTCTGTGTGTCTGCTCTGCTCCTCATCAGTGAGTGCTTGGTGGCAGAAAACAGAAATCATTCCAGGTATCTTAAGCAGATGGAGATTTAATAAAGAGAATTAGGTACTTACAAATCATTGGAAGGGCTAGAGGAGCAGGCTAGAGCCTTGCTCTCTAGCACTGCAGAACTGACCCCCCAGAGAAGCTGCTACCTCCACCACCATCAGGGAAGTTAACTGTTGACTCTAGAAAAACACCACTAGAGGGGCTGCAATCCAGAGATCAGGTAAGTAGTGTTGCTGTAGGTGTCAGCTCCAGAGCCATACCGCGCTGGAAAAAATAGATGCCCATGAGACGTTAGCTAGCTAGAGCTGGCTGCAGAAAAATTCAGCCCCCTCATACCACACCCACGCTTGCCAGTGATATAGCAAGAACACAGTCACCACGTCATTTCCCACTGTGTGTATCTGACGGGCTGAACCTAGTTTATATATGTAGCCCTAGGTGCAAGGCAGAAGCCCTGGTGGCGAAATGGTTAAGTGCTCAGCTGCTAACTGAAAGGCCAGAGGTTTGAATCCACCAGCCGCTCTATAGGAGAAAAGACCTGGCAATCTGCTCCTGTAAAGATTACAGCCTTGGAAACCCTATGGGGCAGTTCTACTCTGTCCTTTTGGGTCACTGTGAGTTGCAATTGACTCCATGACAACGACAACAACAATACAGGTGCAAGGTTGTCTGAAAAGTGTGGTTTTAGCTCTCCAAGAGGAAGGCACCCTACTAAGAGGGTGGAGTGGGTACCGAGCACCACCGCAGTCTATCCAGCACATTCTTTATATGTTCATTGGAGCAGCTCCCTGAGATCACAGTCTCAGCTCCTCCAGAACCTCAGGTTACACATGGCCTTGGCTTGTCATTCTTTCATGTTCAGCTTTTATCATTCACTGCCTCAGTTTCTCTGTTTCCCAAATAAAATTTGTGAAAGAATCTGATTTGTTCTGCTCAATTCTACATGTTAGGCCATGCCACTCACTAGTCACTGGAAAACTCTTGAGTTGATTGGCTACCCTTGAGTCTAGTGCCCCTTCCTCATCCAATCAGCTTGGTCCAAGAAAGGAGAATCATAAGGCACAAAGCATGGCTGCCTAGCTCCAGCGGCTATGGGTGGGGTAACCTTATTTAGGAAATCGTGTGAGTGTAATAGATAATAACTGATGCTTCTGGCACATTTCATACATGGTTCAGTCAAACCAGCCTCTGCCATGAAGTTATCGTGAGCACTGTGGTTTGTTTGGATGTTTTATTTCTCTGACTCCTGAGTGTCACATGCCCGTTTCCATGGCACTGGGTTTGCCCCTCTCCTGGGGCCCTTAGTACACCGCTTTGTGTTACAGGTATCCCGATTCTCCTATCCAGATGAATACCCCTTATCCCTCTCTGTCCCCTCATCTTGCTTTATTTTTCTTCTCAATAACACAGGGAACAGAGGGCCTCCCCCGCCCCCCAATCTGCAAACAAAGTAATAAGAAATGGGCTAGGGTACAGAAACAAAGCCATTCCCCAGAACAGTGGGGCAGGGCATCAGAAAATAGCCTGCAAACTTTGTTAAAGTTGCCTTTCAGAAGCAGTTGGAGAAGACCAGGCCCAAGGACATACACAGAACATCCACCTGCGACCACTGTGTGACCTTCCACCAGGGGCAGTGAGGGGCTGCAGCAACAGCCAGGGAATCGAACCTGGGGAGCGAGAGACTGTGCAGGCACGACACCCCATAATAAGTCCTGCTACAAATCCCAGAGGCCTCCGGGACAGGAGCCATCTTGGAAAGCTGTTGCACCCGCACCTTAGTTAACATATCCCCGCCTGTGCCTATGAATAAACATGAATCTTTTCCTGCCCAAGAACTTTTAAAAACCCAGGCCCGTCTTTTGTTCTGTGAGATGGGGGGACAATGGTCTTGTACGGCCATGCCTTCATATACGTCCAAAGCTACTGAAAATCCAGATTTTTAAACCTTGGCTCCATGAAAACAGAACTACTTTGTGGGCCAACGGAAAGGTATGTACGTGGCAGACTGTGGGTTAGAGAGTTTGTGACCTTTGATGAAGGCAGATGGAGAGCCTTTACAGGATTTGTGAGTGACTACAGAGCCCTCTCCCATCTTCTTTCTGCCTTTGTTGTTTAAAAGGAATCCCAACCAAAATCATAAGCAACAACAAAAAAATAAATCGAACTTCATCAAAATTAAACATTTTTATACTTCAAAGGACACCATCAAGAAAGTAAAAACACAACACATAGAATTGGAGAAAATATTTGCAAATAATATATTTGATAAGGGACAAGTAGCTAGAATATGTAAACAACTATTATGATCCAAAAATAAAATGATAAATCCAGTTAAGACATGATAAAGTATTTGGAGAGACATTTCTCCAAAGATGATATACAAATGGCCAGTAAGCGTATGAAAAGGTGTTTCACAAACCAAAACCACGGTATGATACCACTGTACGCTCGCTGTCTGGTGGCTCCAACTCATAGAGATCCTATGACAGAATAGAACTGCCCCATAGGGTTTCCAAGGAGTGGCTGGTGGATTTGAACTGCTGACCTTTTGGTTAGCAGCTGAGCTTTTAACCACTGCCCCACCAGGTCTCTGCATACTCGCTAGGATGGTGTCATGGATTGAATTGTGTTCCCCCCAAATATCTGCCAACTTGGTTAAGCCATTCCCAGTATTATGTGGTTGTCCTCCATTTTGTGATTTTCCTATGTGTTATAAATCATAACCTGTGTCTGTGGTTATCTTACAAGAGATGAAAGGGAAGCAAGCAGAGAGTTGGGGACCTCATACCACCACCAAGAAAGCAGCGCTAGGAGCAGAGCGTGTCCTTTGGGCTTGAGGTTCCTGCTCAGACAAGCTCCTAGTCCTGGGGAGATTGATGAGAAGGACTTTCCTCCAGAGCCGACAGAGAGAGAAAGCCTTCACCTGAAGCTGACGCCCTAAATTTGGACTTTTAGACTACTAGACTGTGAGAGAATAAATTTCTCTTTGTTAAAGTTATCCACTTGTGGTATTTCTATTACAGCAGCACTAGATGACTAAGACAGATGACTATAACAAAAAGATGAACAGTATCAAATGTTGGTAATGATGTAGAGAAGTTGGAACCTGCATACACTGTGGGTAGGAAGGTCAAACGGTGCAGACAGTTTGGAAAACAGTTTGCCACTTCTTTAAAAAGTTAAACAAAGCACTGCCATATGACCTAGAAATTCTACTGAGTATAGATTCAACAGTCTTGAAAATATATGTGCACACAAAAACTTGTACACAAATGTTCACAGCGGCATTGTTCACAGTAGCCAAAAAGTGGAAACAATTCACATGCCCATCAACCGATGAATGGATAAGCAAAACATGGTCTATCCATACAATGAAATATTATTCAGGCACAGAAAGGTAGGAAGTTTTGAAACATGCTACAGTGTGCACGGACCTCTAAATCATGACACTAAGTGAAAGAAGCCAGACACAAAAGGCTACATGTATTATGATGCATTTATGTGAAATGTCCCCAATAGGCAAATCCATAGAGACAGAAAGTAGATTAGCGCTCTCTAGGGACTGGTGGGGGCGGGGTGGGGAGAGCATGGGGGCTGACATAGTTATTGACAGCTCGTTTATTCTCCTCTGAGCCGTGTCCCAGAGATGTTCTTAAATGAAAAGAAACCACTGCTAACTACACTGATAGTGTCAACTGGAGCCGCTTAGCTTCTCACATCACTTTAGTTCTGGGCTATGATGACTCCACTTCCTTTGATTAATGGCCTTCTAGAGAGATTTCACTTCTGCTGGATTTTGACAAATTGTGGAATGGACTGAGGACACACCACCTGTTTTCTCTTGGGATCTAGTAAGGTTTGAACCCAAGTCTCCAGAGATGAAAAATGATTTCTTTAACCCACTACGTCAGGAGCCTTCCCTCCATCTAATTCCTAGAGTTAAAAAGAAAATAAAGCCTGATGTGACATGGCCACACAGCCCTCCCCAGCCTCCAACCATTAATCACAGTGCCTGCAAATGGAGGGGTGAGCTTCTCCAGGGTGTGCTGGAAAGCCGAGCTTGGGTCAGCTGTGGTGTGCCAATAAGCCAGGTGATCGATGAAGGAACTGGCAATCAAGCATCCTTTTGAAAGCTTGAAAGAAACGGACATTTAGAACAGTGACATGGGCTGCTGAGTCAAAGAATCAGTCACTCTAGCCGTTAAAATCAAGATTTAGGAATTTATGACCACATCTTTATTTATCCCCCCGCCCTCCATTGCTAAGAGATAAAATTCGACATACGGCCTTTCTTGTTGTCAAAACGCACAGTAAATGTCATAAATTTGGTTTCCTCCCATTAGGAGGAATACTAAAGCACGGAGCTTCCTCATTCAAGCAAAGAATACAAGAACTAATAACAGGCAGCATTTAGAGAAGAGTTGTTACATTTTAGGCACTGTTCTAAATGCTTTACTTACACTTCCTAAGACTGCACAGCAACCCTATGAGATAGGAGCTATTATTATCCCCATTTTACAGATGAGAACCCTGAGGCACAGAGAAGTTAAGTGACTTGCCCAAGGTCACACAGCCAATGGGTGACGCAGCCAGGATACAAACCAAGCCTGCACTTTAATCATTCTGCTGTACTAACTTTAAATAATTAGCTGCGTAAATCCCACTTAAACTGGTTTCTGTACTTGAGGACTTTCATAGCCTTTCATCTGATAATAAGTATTATAAATCTCTAATACCTGGTTGTGGGCAGAGGTGGCCTAGTGGTAGAATTCTCACCTTCCATGTGTGAGACATGGGTTTGGTTCCTGGCCTGTGCGCCTCAAGCGCAGTCACCACCTGTTTGTTAGCGGTGGCTTGTGCGTCGCTATGATGCTGGCCAGGTTTCAGAAGAATTTCCAGACTAAGGCTAAGAAGAAAGTCCAGGCAATCTACTTCTGACAACCAACCAATGAAAATCCCTAACAGATCACGGCGATGACGCAGGACCAGGCAATATTTTGTGCCACTGTGCATGGGGTCGCCATGAGTCAGGGGCCAACTTGATGGCAGCTAATAACAACTATAATATCTGGATATAGACTATGGCATTTTTAAATTAATTAATTGCCCAAGGTCAGGAAGTTTGTAAGCAGAAGAGTTAGAATTCAAACCTTCACAACTTGGTTCTGGTGTCCAAATATTAACCATTTTGTCACACTGCCTTTCCATGTGGCCTCCTCTTTTAAAGCTATTCTTCCTAAACTGATGGAAATGGGAATTGTGGAATCAATTTTAGAAGCTGATCACCCCCCTGGCATAACTAAATATTACTCATTTTTCTTGGCAGAAGACATCTATCATTTTTGCCTGGTTAGCACAGTTTTTGTTTGGAGTCCCGCACCTCTCCCATCTCACGCAGCCAAGTCAAGCAGGCACTGTCCTGGGAATTTGTATCTTTTGTATTTGAGTAGAAGTCCCTGGGTGGTGCAAACGGTTAATATGCTCATCTACTCATCGAAAGGTTGGAAGTTCAAGTCCACCCAGAAATACCTCAGAAGTAAGGTCTGGTGACCCACTTCTGAAAAATTAGCAACTGAAGACCCTATGGGCTGCAGTTCTACTCTGAACACACAAGGGGTCACCTTGAGTTAGAATCAACTGGCAACTGGCAACTGGTGCTTGAGCTAAAAGATTCAAGCACAAAAAAACAGTGGGAGCCTCTGTATCCCCACATGGGACCCTGATGAGACTGGGCTGCCTGTCTCTGGAGCTACACTGGTTATACCCTTTCTGAGACTTGGGTAATGCGTCAGTTATTCATTGCCATGATAATGCTGTATAACAAACAGCCACACCCTTCCGTGGCATTCAGCAATAAGCTTCTGTGCCTTTGGGGTAGCTGGGAGTTGGCTTTGCTGATTTTGCCTGGGCTTGCTGACATGACTGGGAATTTGCTGAGTGTTGGCAGATCTAGGATGGCCTTGGCTGGGGCAGCTGGCTCTGCTCCACATATTTCATTACCCCCAGCAGGTTAGTCTGGGTATGTTTTCATTGCAATGGTAGACGTGCAAGACAGCAAGCCCCAATATACAAGCCCGTTAAAAAAAAAAAAAAATTCCTTTTTTCCCCCTTTTTAAAAAAACTTATTTTGAGATAATCATAGAGTCCTATGAAGGCATAAGAAAAAATACAGTGATCCCATGTGCCCTTTGCCTTGTTTTCTCCTATTCTGTATCTTTTTTTCCCTTAATGATAATAGCTTACAAAACTGTAGTATAATATCTCAACCAGGATATTGACGTTGGTATAAGCCACTGATCTTGTTCATATTTTCCCAGTTTTGCGCATTTGTACTGATTCGTGTGCATGTTTGTGTGTATTTAGTTCTGTGTGATTTCATCACATTTGTCTATCTGCAGTTACAGTCAAGATACAGTACAGTTCCATCGCCATGAGAATTCCCTTGTATAGCCACACCATGTTCCTCCCATACACCCACCCTGGGGCCTTAAACCCTGGCAACCACTAGTCTGTTCTCCATTTCTATCATTTTGTCTTTTCAAGAATGTTATGTAAATGGAAGGATACAGTATGTAACCTTTTCATATTGACTTTTCTATTTTTTATCACAGCGTAAGTCTAAGAAGGAAACCCTGGTGGCGCAGTGGTTAAGTGCTACGGCTGCTAACCAAAAGGTCGGCAGTTCGAATCCTCCAGGCGCTCCTTGGAAACTCTATGGGGCAGTTCTACTCTGTCCTATAGGGTCTCTATGAGTCAGAATCAACTCGACAGCACTGGGTTTGGTTTGGTTTTGGTGTAAGTCTATGAAGATTCATCTAAGTCCTCGAGTATATCAATAGTTGGTTCCTTTTTGTCGCGGAGTGTTCCGTAGTATGAATGTGCTACAGTTTGTTTAACTATTCACCTACTGAAAAACATGAGGATTATTGCCAGATTTTGGAAATTACAAATAAAATTGCTACGGACAGCTTTTTGTTGTGTACAGGTTTTTTTGTGTGAACATGAGCTACCATTTCTTGGGGCAAAGGCTCAGGAGTCCTTAGTTTTATAAGAAACTGTCCAACTCGGAGTGGCTGTACCATCTTACATTTGGGTTTTTTTACCCAACTCCGAGTGGCTGTACCATCTTATATTTGGGTTTTTTTTACCCAAATCTGAGTGGCTGTACCAACTTACATTTGGGTTTTTTTTACCCAGCTCGGAGTGGCTGTACTATCTTACATTTGGGTTTTTTTACCCAACTCGGAGTGGCTGTACCATCTTACATTCCCACCAACAATGTGTGAGTGATCCAGTTTCTTAATATTCCCAGCAGCATTTGGTGGTGTCACTACTTTTTTTTTTTTTTTTGACTATTTTTATTTGAGCTATTTTGGTAGGTGTGCAGTAATATCTAATTACTTTTCACTTCCACGATGGCTGATGAAGTTGGAAAATTTTTAATGTGCTTATTTGCCTTCCTTATATTCTCTTTGGTGAAATGTCTGCTCATGCCTTTTGCCCACTTACTGGATTTTTTACTATTGAGTTTTGAGAGTCCTTTATGTATTCTGTATGTCTTTTGTTGGATATATCATCTGCAAATATTTTCTTCTATTCTGTATCTTGTCATTTCATCTTCTTAATAGGGCCTTACAACTTTTTTCTTTTAGTGTTAGAAGGCTAAGAACTTTGTCTAGATCCCAAAGATTTTCTTCTATGTTTGTTTTAAGTGTTTTGTAGTTTTATATTCTATATTTACACCCATGATCCATTTTGAACTGATTTTTAAATAAGGTGTGAGATTTAGATCAAGGTTCAATTTCAACCTGTGGAGGTCTATTTGCTTCAGCACTATTTGTTGAAAAGGTCCTCTTTCCTCTATTGAATTGCTTTTACACCTTTGTGAAAAATCAGCTGGGTGTATTTTTGTGTGTTCATTTCTCGGTTCTCTATTTTGTGTTATTGATTTATGTTTCTATTCTCCCACCCATACCACATCGTCTTGATTACTGTAGTTATATAAAACCGTTGCCATTGAGTTGATTCTGACTCATGGCGACCCCATGTGTGTCAGAGTAGAATTGTGCTCTACAAGGTTTTCAATGACTTTTTTTTTAACCAGGCCCCTCTTTTGAGAAACCTCTAGGTAGATTTGAACCAACAACTTTTCAGTTAGCAGCTAAACACTTAACCATTTGAGCCACCCAGGGACTCTCTAGTTTTATAGTAAGACTTAATATTGAGTAGAGTGATCTCTCCAACTTTATTCTTCTTTTTCAAGATTGTTTTAGCTGTTCTAGGACTGGTGCCTTTTCAAATACATTTTAGGATATGTTTATCTATGTCTGTGAAAAACCTTGCTGGAATTTTGATAGGAATAGGGAGAACTGACACTTTTATTATGCTGAGTCTTCCAAACCATGAACATGGTTTGCCTCTCCATTTATTTAGATCTTCTTGTAATTTTTAGTGCCCAGATCCTGTACATGTTTTGTTAAGTTTATATCTAAGCACTTCATTTTCCTTTGTGTGATTATAAATAGTATTGTGTTTTCAATTTCAGTTTCCACATGTTCATTGTTAGTATGTAGAAATGTGATTGATCTTAATGTGCTTATCACCCTTTACGAAGTTGAGGTGGTTGTTGTTTTCTGCTGTTGAGTTGGCCCCTGACTCGTGGCAATGCCATGCACAATGGAATGGAATGATGCCTGGTCTTGTGCCATCCCCACGATCAGTGAAGTTGAGGTACTTACAACGGAGTTGTAGGAATGGAACTCCATTGTAAGTTGAGCACAACCTGTATATTTACCTTTATTTTTACCTATTCCACTATTCTCCTTTCTTTTCTGAATTTCTAAACCTTCTTCTATTATTTCCTTTCTGTTTAGAGAGCTTCCTTTAGCCATTTTTTAAGGGTAGGCCTGCTAGCAACACATTCTCTTAGCTTTCTTTCATCTGGGAGTGTATTTATTTCCCCTTCATTCCTAAAGGATAAAAAAAGAAACAAAAATTAGCTTTACCAAATTCAGAATTCATCATTGACAATTATTTTCTTTCAGTATTTGAAAAATTATATCCTAGACAATTTGGGTATTACGTTAGGAGACTCTTGATTCTATTTAAATCTTAATTTTAGAAGAAAGTCCCTCTGTTTAGGTTTAGTGTGTAGGTTATAACCTATTTTATGGGCTGTAGTTACAACAACAACTCAGTTTTTTGAGCCCTTGCAATGCATTCTATTCTGTTTTGTTCTTCTGACTCCACATGAGATCTTGCTGGACCCTGGCTGGTGTTGCTTGAGAAGGGGAAGTGGGAGTGGGCAGAAGTCAATTTCCTGCGCCATCTGGTGTTGATAAGTGGGGCATGGTGGTTGCTGGACCTGTGGGATAGAGAGTGTTTTCTCTGGTCTGTTCTTTAGCCACCTGGTACAGGTAAACTTCCCAGTTCATCTCTGTTACTGCTTTCAGGAAAGGAAAGCACCTACCTAGCCCTCTTTCTGTAGTTGGGTGGAGGACTAGGAGCTACAAGTTCTGGTGGTTCTCTGTTACTGGGTGGAGGATCAGAAGATCTGGTTTGGTTCATCTTATACCACTGGTTGGGAGGCTGGGGATGCCAGACCTGGGTTGCCTTTGACTGGACAGCTGGGAGATACTGGGCCTGCTGTGCAGCCTGTGCAGGTAGAGGGACCCACCTGCTGCCAGCTGGTGATTCTGCCTGCTGGGGTTTCTTTGTTTCCAATGATATGGGCAGATGAGGATGGGTTGGTCCTCGGAGGTCTGCTGGTGCTGCTCCTGTGGGTAGACTGAGCCACCACTGTCACTGGGTATGGGTCTACATGCTGGGGTCTTTGGCTAGAGGGAGGAGGCTGCCCTTCTTTCCTCCTTCCCTTTCTCCCCCCCACCTTCCTTTCTTTCTTCCTTCCCTCCTTCCCTTCCTTTCCCTATGGCAGTTCTTGGTTGTAGGTCTCTTTGGTACCCACTCCAAGATATATGGGATATAAAAAGAAAACCCAAGGAACTCGTGGTGGTTTTGTTCTTCAAGTCCTAAGATCCCTAGCCAGCCATCTTCCTCTTTCCACCTTTTATGGTTGTCCATTAAGTTATTTCCCAAGTATTTAGTTGTGTTTAGAGGGGAGAAGTAGAGAAAAGTGAGTCTATACCATCTTGTTCCCCATAAGTCCATTTTAAGCTTCTGCTGTGTCACATCTGCTAGCATCCTGTTGGCCAGCAAGTCACACGGTCTAGCCTAGTTTCAAAGGGAGGAGCAGGACAGGCCAACCATGGTGGTGGGCTCTGTAAAGTTATACCACAAAGGACATAGAAATAGGAAGGAGTGCAGTTTGGGTCATCTTTGTAAATTACCACAGCTGTCCTTTTAATTAATTCCCCTTTTTCTTCAGTTAGAGTCGGTGTCTCTTGATTGTAATAGAAGGACCTAGATGATGCAGGTTTGTATCCCATACTTATATAAAAAATGATCAGTCTGTGGACTGTAAATCTCATGGGGGTTAGGACAATGCTTCCTAGTTAGTTGCTATATCCTTCAGGTATAGAGGAAGCAACTCAGCAAAATATGTTGAACTGAATAGCTCTGGGGTGTGGCACCTATCTTTTCTTTTAGGATGCATAGCCAACATGTCGTAGCTCTGGTCTTCTTCATTACAGGTCTCTTGCTCAGGGTCGCCAAGCCCAAATTTAGAGTAAAATATCCTGTGTGCTTATATTTCAATGACCCAGCAGTAATTGTGTTCTAGATTTATGTTTTAGTCATTAATACGCAATGTAGTTAAGTGAGTTGCAATAGTCCTTGAACTCTGTTTTGATGGTTCTCGCTGGCTCCAAGCCCCAGTGCCGAGAACTCTGGTAAGCTGAGCTGGTGCAGGTGGAATTCCCCATTTCCCTTAGGTCCTTTGGACTCAGACCAAAGAAGATCATGAGCTCTTACTCTGTTTGATCTCTCCAGCACCCAAGACTTGGATTTTACAGCGTTCCAGCCAGCTGCCTAGAAGGAAGACAGAAGAGAGAACTGCTACACATTCAGCTAACGACCAGTGACCCTTCCTGAAAGGGAGCTGTGCCTCATGAAAGAGAGTATATGGGTTGAAATTTTGTCATGTGGTTAAGCCAGGCATTGTAAACGTTAGTTACTTCTATTTTTTAATTGTAGTCGATATGTTGTTAGTTACTAGCCAGTTGATTCTGACTCAGGGCAAACCCATGCACGTCAGAGTAGAACTGTGCTGTACAGGATTTTCAAGGCTGAGATCTTTCAGAAGGAGATCCCCAGGCCTGTCTTTCCAGGCACCTCTGAGTGGATTTGAACCTCCAACTTTTTGGCTTAACTGTTTGCACCACTTAAACACCAAAAAACCAAACCCGTTGCTGTCGAGTTGATTCTGACTCATAGCGACCCCGTGTGACAAAGTAAAACTGCCCCATGGAGTTTCCAAGGAGCACCTGGTGGATTTAAACTGCTGACCTTTTGGTTAGCAGCCATAGCACTTAACCACTAGGTCACCAGGGTTTGCGCCACCTAGGGGTGGTAAATATATATGTAAGGAAACATTTACCATTTCAACGTTCTTCACCTGACAATTCATTGTGTTGATCATGACATTGTGTTCATAATGTTGTGCAATGATCACCAGTAGTTACTTTTGTTATTGTTTTATTTTCTACATTTTTAGCTTCACAGCAATGAAGATGAGTAGTAGTAATAGCAGCTAACATTTATTTATTCATTCATGCAACAAATACTTACACAAACTTATTAGGTCCTAACAACCATCCTAGGTACTATTACTGTTCCCATTTTACAGATGAAGAAACTGAGGCACAGGAATGTAACTTGAACATAGTCTGATAACTAGTGGTAGATGGAGTCTGAAAAGTGCTCCCCTGTCCCCAGCTTTTGTTCCCTATGAACCCAGTCTTTGGAGAGGAGGATAGAACAGGCATCTGACTTCTCAAGGGAAATATTGCTCTTTCTGGCACTGGGACACGCGCTGCTCCTATAGTCAGCATTTTGTCTTCTCCAGCCATTTTGCAAAATCGTAGTATGGCCTCTGATTTATCTGATAGATTCAAATGCCAACCCAGAGCTGCGTATTAATTTCCTCATAGTTTTGCTTTTATCACAGGGCCTTCACCACATACTCTCAGACCACAGCCTGTCCCCTGTATGTCGCTGTGAGCCACCTCTCCCTTCAGTCTGCTCTACACTCAGCCCTAATAGGGAAATGGGAGGAGTCACGGAGCAGCTGCACGGTCACCGCTGGGAGTGCAGGGAAAATTAATTGAGAATCAAATATTTACCTACTCCAGAGTGATTTATCACAATTAAAAGGAGTAATTATTTGCCGCTTGGGTCACGTCAGAGATTTCGAGGGTTTGACTGCTGTCACGCGTAAATAAATCAAGTGAGAAAAGAGTCCCCTTTGATTTTGGTTTGGCACAGCAGACGTTCCCATTGCGATGCCAACATGTGTTCAGGGGAGCTGACTCCTACAAGAGGGTAGATTCTAAAGATGGTATAGCAGGAGCACAGCGAGGGCACCCCAAATTATCCCTGAAAATTCCCAATGAAGGCACTGTTTTGGAAACCAAGTTTCCATCTTTCAGTAGGTCCAACACAGTTAACTTCCTCTCCCGGGTTGAAGCTCATTGTGGTTTCTTCAGTCTAGTGCCAGATGTGGTTGAAAGTTGGTTTAGAGCTTAGAGTGACTGTAGGGACCCCTGAATCATGTTTCCCGTCACATATTCCCTCCAGGACATATGCTCATCAGGTGGACCAGGGCATTTTAAACCATTTCCCTTTCTACCTTCCTTTTTTTTTTTTGCCAGTCCATGTAATTGAATTTGCAAAAGTGCAACCCACTATGATCAGCCATTCTACAGTGAATTACAGAGAAGCGGCAACTGTTCAAAGTTAGAAAGCATTTTGGTGGTGGTTCTGGAAAACTCCACCTCATAAAACATCATGACAAGTGAAATTGATTAACTTTCACTAATGATTCAAATCAGGGCCAGGGTTGAATCAAGTGATCAAAGCAGATTTAAGAGTTAAATGTAAAATTGTATTGGTGGCATAAATATTTGTCTTTAGTAAGGCTCTTACTGGTCAACTCTTAGGAACATTATTTTTAAGCTAGGAAAAGTTTGAGTTGGGTTAAAACTTTTTTCAGGGAGAAGGGAGGTTTTCTGATGCTTGTCTGCTAGGCATAAAAACCAAAGCCAAAGCACAGTAGTGGATTCTGACTTGTGGTGAACCCATGTGTTTCAGAGTACAACTGCTCCATAGTGTTTTCATGGCTGTGACCTTTTGGAAACAGATTGCCAGGCCTTTCTTCCAAGGTGCCTCTAGGTATGTTTGAATTACCAACCTTTTGGTTAGTAGCTGTATGCTTAACTATTTGCACCACTCAGGGACCCCTGCTAGGCATGAAGTTTCTCAAAATTACCTGTTTAGAGGTGAGAGCTTGCAGCTTCAGGATATCATAGCTTTTGGAAAGAGAAGTAAAGAGGGTTTATTTGATTCTAAAGAAAACTGCGCACACAGCAGCTGGCGTATCTGACTGCAGGCTTGCCTGGGCGGTGACCGAGTCCCTAATTAAAAAAAAAAAAGCTAGACAAAAACAGCCCTCACCTACCTCCCAGGCTCACGATCCCTTTGCCATCCAGAAAGCCACAACCCCCTGTGGTGCCTCTTCCCCAGGGAAAGCTTGGCGGCAGCCTTACATTCAGACGGGAGAAAGGGAACTGTGAGAAGCTGCCCTCAGATGCCCTAACCCCACAGAGGCCTGCCACTGCTCTGCCATTTTCCTCCTGACTTGCTCTGTTTTTTTTTTTTTTTTGCTTTAATGATTAATGCTACCTTTGGGTCAGCTATTTCTAAATGCCGCCTGTAATTGTGGCTGAAATAGTAAAATATACACAACTGGCCATTTTACCAAGTCATCATTTATGAATATAGCTCGATTAATTTGTTTAGTCAGATGTAGAGGGGGCAATAAAAAGTGATTGACTAAAAACAATTAAAACAGTAAAAGTAAATTGTTTGTGTCCATTAAAACCTGCTGAGGCCGTCAGTTGAAAATGGTGGGGCTCGATGTGAAAATTAAAACTATTGATTTTCCCTGGTATGTACGTACGTGAATATCAGAATTCTAATTTGTTTTGTTTTTACTGGCTGAAAGCCCCTGAGGTCAAAATGAAGGTAGGCCTTCAATAAGCTCCTTTGGTGGAGTTAATAAAGATTTGGAAAGACAGATATGATAAGAAACGGCCGCCATGTTTTAGGAGAGAATATGTGTCTGATTGGGAACCCAAGTCGTCCTGCTGAATGCTAATATTTGGTAATTTATGGCATTTTGGGGGTGAAAATGGAAAATCAACCACAGGATATATGATAGTCATAGGGTTGAATTTTTAGGGCTTTGCCTTAATTTATGTGGGTGATATAGATTTTTTTTTATTATTGTCATTTTATCTTTTTATGTGCTACAGTAAATCTTGTATTCCACGAACTATTATTTTTTAGTGTTCAATTAAAATACCGACATAAAAGGAATTTTACATGGACAGATCTGGACCCATAATAAGAAAACTTGAGGGGAAAAAACCATCTAAATCAGATGTGGTGGTTTTCAACCAAAAGATATGATGGAATTAAACCTCGGAAGGCTGTAAAAACAGTGTAACGTGTTTGGTGTTCTCTGTGTTCGGCTGTCTATCATTGTACTGGGTTGGGCATGAGTTAATATTAGGTTTATGCCCTTAATAAATCATACATGGAGAATGCAAACTGTTATACATGGTAATTAAGTGCATGATCGATAAACAAGTCAGACTTTCGTTTAATCTTTAAATGTAAGTCAGCCATGGCTTTTGAAGAAGGGTTTAAAAAGTTACAGACTCAAACTCTTTGAATATGACATTTTAAAAGGCATTACAATGGGAGCGATATCTGAGTTTGAGTCTCACAGACACTGATTTTTAAGGGAAAGACGATTCTGAGGGAAGTTCAAGCAAATACCACATTTTTTCCCCTTCTGGGGAGTTTTTGTTTGATTCCCTACCTCCAACCTCCTGACATCAGTTTTCTAAAGAGTATATAAACTCTTCAGCTGCAGAAAATGCAGTGGCTTCTGAATATATCTTATACCAGTTCCAGTTGAGCTGATTCAGACTCATGGTGACCCCATGTGTGTCAGGGTAGAACTGTGCTCCGTGGGGTTTTCAATGGCTGTTTTTTTTTTTTTGGCAGTAGGTTGCCAGGCCTTTCTTCTAAGGCACTTTTGGGTTGGGCTTAAGCCTCCAACCTTTCAGTTAGCAGATGAGCACTGTAACTGTCTGCACCTCCCACAAACTTGATTTCTCATACCAAAACTGTGACCTGTTGCTGTTGAGTCGATTCCAACTCATAGCAACCCTATAGGACACAGTAGAACAGCTCCATAGAGTTTCCAAGGAGTGGCTGGTAGATTTGAACTGCCGACCTTTTGGTTAGCAGTCAAGCTCTTAACCACTATACCACCAGGAGTCCTTTCTCATACCAGGGACTCTCAAATGTTAGTGAGCAGGAAAGTCACCTGGGGTAGTTGTTTGACAGGTAGATGCCATGGCAGCCTCCAGATATTCTGATATGAGAGGTCTGGGCAGGCCCCAGCAATATGCACTAAAAAAAAAAAATGTTGTAGGTGATTCTGATATGAGAAACCAGAAGATTACACATCGAGAAACATGTTTCAGAGCAACAATGCTTGAAACTTCCCATGTCAGAAATCCTTTTGAGAATAATATACACACATTTTTCTTTACTGAAAATGTCTCGATTTTATGGCTTAGAAACACACTTGGCTGCCAACTGAAAGACTGTAGGTTTGAATCTACAGAGGTACCTCAGAAGAAAGGCCTGGCACTGGACTTTCAGCTGTGCCCTATGGAGCACAGTTCTACTGTAATGCACACAGGGTCATCGTGAGTAGAATTTGACTTGATGGCAACTGGGTAAGAACTGCTACAAGATGTGTTTTCTTTTAATGGGGGTGGTGCGGGGGAGGGTGGTGGTAAGTCGTTTCACCTGGAAGAGGAATGAAGCGGAGAAATACCCAGGGTTTCATTTGGTTCCCCTTCGAGGCTGCCTTATGGATCCTCTTGGCTCAAGAGCTGAGGGTGTCTACGATTACGTGGTGGCTGCTGGCTGGTGTCTGGATGCAAGAGATGCCAGGTAAGTGGTGCCAGCTTAGCAGACATTTCCTTAGTGTGCAGATTATTTATCTGGCCATGATCCTGAAGTTAGGAAAACTAAATTTAGGACGAAAATTAAACTGTGTGCAGTTTAAGCTGGCGAGTGGTGAACAGGGCCTGGGCTATGTTTGGGGTGGTGGTGTTTATCCTGCACCCAGTGGGGAGACCACACCACGGAAACCTGCCCAGCTCTTTTTCGGTGCAGCAGAGGGAGCAAACGAGAGGGTTAGGCTGGCTCTGCTGAGTCAAAGGGTCTCATGGACTAAGAACAGGAGGTTTAAGATAAGCTTCTTCTGTAGATAAACTGCAGACTTTGTAAAGTTTAGCGTATTTCTTTCTTGGGAAAAAAAAAGTAGAAATAAATCAATTATTTAGATAGGCAAAACAATTCCATGGTTGAAAATTTTAGAAGTATAAGACTCCACAGTGAAAAGCCCTCCTTGTATACAGGTTTCTGGTTTATTGTGTAACACAGGAGAAATTTTATGCAAATGCATATGTATATACACGTGTATGTATGTATATACATATACTTACGAACATATATGTATGTGTGTATATACATATAGAACGACCCTCCTTTGATACTAACACAAATGGTAGCATACCTTTGGTAAGTTTTTAATTGCTACGTTTATTCTTTTTTAGGGCAAAATTTAGGGAAAGAATGTGACAGCTTCTGTGTAAATTTTGTTGCTCCTTCCCTCATACTGAACACTGTATAATTCCAAACACCTGCAGAGTGGGAACAAACATTAGCTCTTTGCACGATGGCTGACTCTTCTGGTTTGGGGGGTGCTTGTGGTAAGGCCAGTGATGTTGGATTTTGTAACATGCTACATTTTGAGTATCCACCAAAGACACTGTGGAGGCGTAGAAAGTAGGAAGATAAGGATACCGCTCATGACTGGCAGGAAGTCCACCTCAAACTGCTGCTTCTGCTTCCCTGGTTCCCACATGTACCCTCCCATCCCTAGGTGGCGCAAATGGTGAAAGCACTCAGAAGCTAGCGGAAAGGTTGGAGGGCTGGGTCCACCCAAAGATGCCTCAGAAGAAAGGGCTGGAGGTATACTTCTGAGAAATCAGCCATGGAAAACCCTCTGGAGAACAGTTGTGCTCTGACACCCGTGGAGTCACCGTGAGTGGGAGTCGGCTCTATGCCAGCTAGTTGCCAAGCATGGCCTCAGGGCAGAGGCGGTTTGCTGGGTATGTAAGGGGATCCTGCCACTTGCCTGGGAGTAAGGCCTGGAGACCCTGGGCATGCCACTGTTTTTCTCATCTATGAGATGAAAACTTTGTGGTTCTCATACGTCAGTGATGACCAGAACCACCTGGGGGCTTCTAAAAAAACATGACTTCTGGAATCCAATTCCTGGAAGTTCTGTAGTCAGCCTAGCTAGTGGGGGTCTAGGAACATGATTTTTGCCGAGCTCCCTTTTCCCCAGGTGATTCTGCTGCAGGAGGTCCATGAAATACACTTTCATAGATGCGAGGCTTTTTACAATCCTGCCTAACCCTGAATTAAAGCAGTTTTATCAATATCTGAAAGAACTTGTCTCTCCTGGGCCACAGATACATAACGTAGCTTTGACGACTCACCTGGATCTAAGCAGAGGAGGTGTTTCTCATCTGTCTTAGACTAAACAGATCTCCCCAACCGTGAACCTGCAAAGCCCCAAACTTTCCCACCAATTAACTGCACCAACTGCGGTTAAGACGCCCCAGCCAGTCTCATTAATAATAATTCTATGCCAAATAAGCCACTTTATAAACATCTCTCACCTGCTGCCATCTGGGACTCCACGTTCCCTGCCCCTTGCTCTGTGACTTCAGACATGTGTTTTTGTGTGTGACTATATTTAGAATCCTAAATTTTTTTTTTTTTTTTTAAGGTTTACTTCTGGCACAGCTTCACCCCCACCATCCCGAGATCCCCTCCAGCTGAATGGGAGCCGCACTTCTGACATAAACATCATTTTCCTTTGATTTCAAAATGTTATTGTTACCCTGTGCAGGGTTTATGACAGCCTGTTCAGGACCATCTGGGTCAGAATCACCTGGGGGAGCTTATCAAAGAGTGCAAATTTCTGGGTCTCACCGCAGCCCATTGCATCTGAGTGTCGGGTAGCAGGGCTGTGGAATCAGAATTTTAACACGTTGCCCACCGTGATAATCACTATATTAGCACCAACATTTCACTAATGGCCTACCCATGTGTTTAGCCTTGTTTTACCACGTAAGCAGGTGAATGGAAGCTAGTTTGAAACTTAGCTCTCTGATCATTTTAATCAGGGGCCTGGGTCATTTTAATCAGCAGCCCCTAGCTAACTCTGGAATTTGTTGCTGTTTAGGCTTTTTCTGTTCAGTCTTGGAGCAGTGTTCCTCCAGCTTCACTGATCACTCCAGTCCCTGGGGATCTTGTTAAAATGCAGGCTCTAACTCAGTAGGCCTGGGCGGGGCCTGAGACTTCGCATTTCTAAAACATTCCCAGGTGGTGCTGACGCTGCCCTTCCAAGTAACTGTTCAGCAGGCAGATTTCTGCAATTCTTCTGGCAGCCTTTCTCTTGCCTGAAAATGTGTTAAAGAGCCTGTCATAACCAGCTGCCTGCCTGTAGTTGGGTATCCTGGCACTGACTTCTAGATTGTGTCCTTGGGAGTGGCCCTGAATTCCTCTGGTTTTATTTTTGTAGGTGAAGGAAGCCTGAGATCCCAAGGAGGGAGACCCAGGCCCCTGAGCCTACCTTGCTCAAAGGCAGCCAATGATATCACAAGGCAAAGGGCCTATTGATCTGGGGCGGTGGGGACAGCGTTGAATTGGAAACAATCAGCTCCCCACCTTCCTAGGGCAGCCTCAGGAGAGAGGGGGCCCTCTTTGCTTTAGCTTATTTTGTAATTAAGAGGAAAAGTGCCCAACCTAAAATGTTGCTTGAGGGCCTGGGCTTTTAAATTTATGTCACTGGGCAGCCTATGAATCAAGCCACTGCTGTGAAGCTGTCAGTTCTGAAATTGTTCTCTTTCTCAGTGGCTTCATGCAAATTATTTAACTTCTCTTTTTTTGAGTATTAAGCTTAGTGGGGACATCTGACAAGTCCCGTCCTAAGCGGGGATAGGCAGGGTTGGCTGTGTACAAGCCTGCGACAATGGAATGCCACCTGCTTTGTCCCCTCAGACTGTGAAGTGGAGGTAACATCAGTTTTCTCAGAGGTTTGAGGGACTGGACTTGAAAGCTCTTGTAAGTGTGAAGACTGTAAGTGAAGGAAGTAAAAATTGTGTATCCTTTGTTGCACTGAATCCCTTTGAGGATACTTTCCTGGAGGAACTTGGTTGGTGACTCGGCCAAGAGAAGCTCCTTGCCATCCGGCACTGGGGCAGGAGTACCTGGCCTTGTGGATCTCCAGAGAAGTAAACCTGGGCTCCAGGCTGTTAAAGCCCCTGTACTTTCCTTTGGAGCACGGTGGTCATGGCATAGTGCTGTGTCCCACCGGCTGGTCAGAAGCTTGGAGGGGGCGGCGCTGGGTCTGTTGTGGTTCCCATGGTAGTGCCACTCAGTATATCCTTGAGTGAATGTGCATGCGACAGGCAAACACATGCCTTTAATGTAATTTAATGGACTTTGCTCCCAAGATAAGGGAAGAAAAAATGTAAAAATCTATTGACTTGATTCAGAAAGAACTTTCTGCTTTAACTTGAAGAACAAGAGCAAAATGACAATCATTTATTTATTTCACTTCTGTTGCTAAATGGGGTGCCAAGCTTTCTAGCCACTTGGCCCTCACATTCACTAAGTTAATCACACGACTGTGAAGAGACTGAGGTATCTCTCTGACAACTTTCTGGTCTTATTCCTTAGCAATAGAGTCACCCATTTTTACCTGGACACATGACCATCTAGAGTAAAGACTACATTTCCCAGTCTCCCGTATGGCTAGGTGTGGCCACATGATGGATGGACATAGAAGCAAGTGCAATTTCCAGGAACTGTCATTTTATTATCTTCTTCCTTCCTGCTGGTGGCTTATGGATGTGATGGCTGGAGTTGAGCAGCCACCTTGGGCTCTGAGGATGGTAGAACTGCAAAATAGAGGGACCCTGAGTATTTCTGTGAAGCTGTCCTACCAACAGGGCTTTGAACCAGTTCAGTTCATTCTGGTTCAAACTCCTGCTGAGAATTTGCATTTCTAACAAGTTCCCAGGAAGATATGTAAGAATCATCTGGGGATCTTGGTAAAACGTAGATTCTGATCCAGAATTTGTATTTCTACCCCACATATACTAAATCAGAATGTATAGTTTAACAAGATGCCAAGGTGATTCTTATGTACAACTTCCTAGGTAGTTAGTTGTTAGAAATGCAAATTCTCAGCAGGAGTTTGAACCAGAATGAATTGGTTTGAAGCCCTGGCTACCAGTCCTGCAGTGCTCACCTCTGAACTTCCCCTTTTATGAGTTAAGCCACTGTTTGAAGGATTTAATGTCACTCTCAGCTGAACCAAATCTTACATAATACAAGGATAGGAACATTGCAATTCTTAGAAAGGGCTTCTTTAAGGCCATTCTTGGAGTAACTGCTATGGATCAAGTTACAGGTAAGGATGTTTGTGACAAGGTGTTGGGTGAAGTCATCTAGTGTTGAGAGCTGAGAGTACGGACTTGGAAGCCAGGTTGGCTCTTAGTTGCCATGAGTCTTTGGGCAAGCTCCTTTAACTCCTTAAGCTTCAGTTTTCCCTGTCTGTAAAATGGGGAAGATAGTGCAGTGTATGGTTCCTACTGCTCCTACTTCTTGTATTTGGAGTTACTGAACCTCCACAAAGCTAATTCCCTATGAGCCTGATGGTATACAGAAGGCTTCCCTAAGTCAGGCACCTGTACGAAGAAATTTCAGTTTAGTAAAACATTTCTCTTGCAGTTTCTTCTTCCTCTTTAGGTGTCCACAAAATGAAATAACTGGAAATATGCCAGTTATTTGTTGGTTCCTTTTTATGCTGTTTCAGCTCAGTTACAGAGTTTGCTTTTTCCATCTTAAGGACAATTCATAGCACTTCTTAATTTGGCACCTACCAAGTTCCAGGCATTTTGCAAAGTCCTGAGAACAAAAGGAAAAAAAAAAAAAAAAAAAAAGGTCAAGACGTAACTGTGCTGTTACAGGATTTATAGCAATTGCATGCGTGTCTTTCTGTTTACAATGCCATTTTATAACATGCAAATAATATGTTCTTTGGAGACAGAACTTTGGAGATGATGACACCATAATTATATTCTTCGGTCTCATTCATATAGGCAGGTAAACTGATTCCAGGTAAGCTTGGGACATTGCATGGGAAACCCAGGTGCCAGCCGGACCACTTGCCTGCTCTTTGAAGATCTGGCTAAACTTGACCTGGATTCCTAATTTCTCAGCCCTCTGAAAGCCTAGAGACTTATTTCCCTAGAGTTCTAAAACTTCTTCAGACTTTTTTCATTGCTTCTTCTCTACCTTGTGTTCCCATTTTGGTTTACATGTGAGTTTATTTAGTCTTTCCAACTAGATTGTGAGAAATTTGAAGGCAGAGACTGTGGTTCCTTCTAGGATTTGCTCACAGTTCTTGGGTCAGTGTTTTGTGAAGAATCCCTGCAAAGCTTAACTGATGGATGGGGCAGCCAGGCTTCTCAGAGCACATGAATTCCATCCTTGTTGTTGCTGGCTGCCATCGATTCGGCCCGAGACTCATGAAGACTCCACGCCCAACAATATAAAACACTGACCTGGTTATGTGTTATGAATTGGACTATTGTCATCCATAGGGTTTTTATTGGCTGATTTTTCAGAAGTAGATCGCCAGCCTTTCTTCCTGGTCTGCCTTAATTTGAAAGCTCTGCTAAAACCTGTTCAGCATCATAGCAACACACAAGCCTCGACTGCCAGATGGGTGCTAGTTGTAGATGAGGTGCAGTGGCTGGGAATTGAACCTGGGTCTCCCACGTGCAGGGTAAGAATTCTACCACAGAACCACCATTGCTGGTGCTATTGAGGTAGAAACATAAAAAGGGGCTGCTCCAAAGTCAGTAGGCTCATAAAGGGCCCTGCATTCTGTTCAGAAACCCAAGCGGCTTTGAGTTCCTGTGGCAGAGAAGTTGCCCCTGTCTTTTAAGGTCAATACTTTATTTGCTTCCATTTCCTTTGCCTTCTTCATTTTATTGTGCCTAATAAAAACATAGCAGTTATTTTACTATTTAATAATTTTTTTTAAGATCAAAGGAAGTTAAGTAGTCATTTCTGCTCTTATTAATTTGTCCTTTCTTGCTCAGATTAGTTTTTCATTGATGTTCTGACCAGATAAATATAATGTCATTTATTCCTCTCTATGAAGTCTGCTTAATGTCTTAATGGATTTAGCTTTTAATTTATTCTTGAGAGTTTTAAATAGGGGAAAAATGAGACTGTACGTTAAAATAGATGTGTTTAAAAAGACAGATGAGCATCTTTTTCTCCTTTTACTCTCTTCTTTTTTAGCCATGTGCCCATACAAGTACCTAAGAATTGTACTATATGTACTTTACAGTTGGGGGTGGTATGGGGTGGGCAGTGATCAGGTCAGATAGTGAAACTGTAAAATCTGACGCATTTTTGGAGTCCATGGGTGGTGCACATGGTTAACATGCTCTATTGCTAACTGAAAGGCTGAAAGTTTAAGTCTACCCAGAGGCACCTTGGAAGAAAGGCCTGGTGATCTACTTTTGAAAAATCAGCTAGCAAAAACTCTATGGAGCACAGTTGTACTCTCACACATGGGATCACCACGGTCGGAATCAACTTGACGGTAACTGGTGCTAATGATTTCCTAATCATATGGTAAATGTCCTAATTTTTTTTATTAATAAAAATTTATTCTAGAATTTTTTCTTTTTGACAGTCTTAAAACTTGGAACTTTGTTTGCATTTCCACAGGAGAAACAAAAGCTCCATAGAGTTTCACATAAACGTCACCCTTCTCAGTGGGGACTAAGGCAGTTCCAGTTCCGGTGGGAAAGGTGGAACGGCGCCGTCACAGCAAATAAATTTGAGCAGTTATTTTCCTAAGTATGATTATGGGCTGTGGCAAGCTGGGCACGTTTGTCAAAGTAGGTGCAGCTGTTATCTGGTTTAGGAGGAAGAATCCTTTGTGTTTTTGTAAACCAGGCTGGCCGGCAGACCCATGTATCAAAGGGAAGGAGGTTTGCATGTGTTTTTAATCTTATTAGGTTACCTGCCAATTAGGAGTTAAAAGGCCCAGGACTACCTTGAAAGTGAATAAATAAACTTTTCAGGTCAGGGTGGGAAAGTTGATACACTGTATGTTACATGAAAGTCGTCTTGGGCTGTTTGGGGTTAGATGTTTCTGTAGTTAAAATAGCATTTGAAAAATTTGAGAGCATTAAATTATACCAACAAGCAAATATTTGTAGGAAAACAGCAACAGACCGTATCTCCAGGACTTGAAAAGGTGCTGGGCTGGTGTTATCTTCCCAGAAGCTAAAGGCTTAGAGCCAACCAGTGCAGAACCTCCCAGTTTGAGATACTAACTCCTCTCGGAAAATGCTCACAGCTACACATGTGCCCAGAGCCTGTCTTTCCTTTGATTTTATTTTTTTCCTTTTTCTTTTTTAACCACAGTTTTGACTAATGACAAACATATTGATGTTTGGCTGTGAGGTGTGGGTGCTTCTCTGCTTCTTCTCAGCGAAGGCTAGACCAATGTGGCCAACAAAATCTAATTAGGCCTTTTGAAGGCCTTCTCCCTCCCACAACTCAGATCTTTCCCAGCCCCTCCCTTTGATAGTCTAGTATTGAGTGTGTGGTCTCTTCTGGTGTCTGAAAGCTTCCTTCTTCGTTACCTATTTACCATCAGGTTGCATGCTGTGCATATGAAGTATTTAGGGAGAAGTGTACTCATGTCTAAACCCTGGTGGTGTAGTGGTTAAGAGCTATGGCTGCTAACCAAAAGGTCGTCAGTTCGAATCTGCCAGGTGCTCCTTGGAAACTCTATGGGGCGGTTCCACTCTGTCCTAAAGGGTCGCTAGGAGTTGGAATTGACTCGAAGGCAGTGGATTTGGTTTGGTTTTGGTACCCACGTCTGAGGAGCCCTGGTGGCACAGTAGTTTAAAGCACTTGGCTGTTAACTGGAAGGCTGGTGGTTCAAACCCACCAGCTGCTCCATGGGAGAAGGATGTGACAGTCTGCTTCTGTCCTATAGGGTTCCTATGAATTGGAATTGACTTGATGGCAGTGGGTTTGGTTTGGGTTTTGATACGTCTTCAGCTTACCTTGAAATGTGTAAAAAAGATAAGATAGGTTGATGGATGAATAGAGGATAGATAGATATGTGATCAATTATACTAAAAAATTGTGGAATCTACAAAGTGAGCATATAGGTGCTCACTGGAAAATTCAGCTTTTATGTATGTATGACATTTTTTGCAATAAAATATTGGCCGGGGGGTTGGGGGGAGATAGATTTCTATCACGTAACATTCTCACTTGGAAGAAACCCAGGCTCTAGGAATGGAAGGACTCTTAGCACCACAAAAAATTTTGATTATGGAGGCAAACTCTGAGGGAAATTACCTCAGAAGTTTCGGAAATTTTCAGTCAACATAAATTTATTGTTTTTCTTTGTTTTAAATTTATAACTTTATAAGTTAACTACAAAAAAATCTCGCTTTTTCTTAACATTAAGAATTACAGGTGTGTATGGACACCACATGACTTAGAAAAGGACCCCTGGTGGTACAGTGCTTAAATACTTGCCTACTCACAAAATGTCAACAGTTCAGACCCACCAGCTGCTCCACAAGTTGCTTTTCGGCTTTTAATCTTCTTGTTTTTACAGTTATACTGATGTCTGTCCATTTTCTAAAGGCAATTTTCATATATTTATCAGAGTACAACTTTTTAATAAACTGGCATTGTCCATTTGTCTAACTGCTCCTTTCCTTACCCCCATCCCCAAACTATTACTGCTTAAGGCCAAGAATTAATATTCTGTCCTTTTCTCTCTGAATCCTAATCACCAAGAATAGCATTTGACACCCAGTAGGCTCTCAGATGCTTGCTAAATAAATAAGGAGGATTTGAATCCTTATATTTTGTTAATAATGTGAGAATATGTGGAAGAGTGTGCCTAAGTTGTTGTACCAAAAAGGCTGTAGCAATCTTTCAAGTAATAGTCTGTGTTAGGGCTCACAGGGAGACCTCGTCATACTTCATATGTTGTTTCATCGGTGGCTCAAAATGGCTGCTCTAGTTTCTGCCGTCGTATCTATATCCTAACCAACAGGAAGGAGGAAGTGACTAGGGAAGTGTTATTCAAGCCTTTAAAAATATGGCTTGAATCGGCATACGTAAGTTCCCTTTGCATTCTACGGGCCAGAAAGTCACATGACCACGCAAAGCTGCAAGGGAAGCTGGGAAATGTAGTTTTAGGGTAGGTGGCAATATGCCGAGCTAAAACCATTGAAAGAAGGAGGGAAGAATGGATATTGGACAGTTAACCTGCTACGCCACAGGGGACATAAAGAAATAGATTTTGCGTGCCTAAATGCTGCCTTCTAAATGTTTTACTTTTAAAAATCAAAAGAGATAACAAAAGTTAGTTTCCTGGGCATCCTTAATGAAAACCACTCTTCTAGAACATTTCAGAAAGAGTGTCCATAAAAGTTTGAGTCCATATTCCATTTTAATGTGTAGATTTCTTTTTATGCCATAAGATGAGAAAAGAGTGGAATGAAGAAAAATTAGTAAATTATATGATTTTTTTTTTTTTTTTTTTAAATCACCAGAAGCTTTAGAAATAAAATGGTTTACATTCACCCATGTGAGATTGAAAGATGTGGCATAAAACTATTGCTTTTATTACATGTCTTTTGTACTATGACCACTCTAATCACGTGCCTGAACTATGTTAACACAAAATGTTTAAAGAATGGACTTATGAAAATAAGGACCAAAAATATAAATTAAGGAAAGGGTAGAGTACTTAAAATCAATAAAAGAGCTATCTCAAAAGTTTACATTTTTTACTTGGCTTTTTGTATCTTCACCTTGATTATAAGAAACAACATACAGGCAGTTCTATGAACCAGGGTATTTTACTAACAGATCAGCTTATAGGTACTACGAATGTCTTGTTAGCTAATTCATCCCTGTAGTAGCTGAAGAAAGATGGACTTCCTAGAGAAGCTAGGATCTACTTTTATTCAGAGCAATTTCCAAGAGCTTTTCCTGTCCACCCATTTCCTCCACTTTAAGAATTATGCACGTAAAAATCAATCTGTTATATAGCTTTCTTTTTGACAAAGCCATTAGATTTAAGGTATCTTGAATATAAGCATCTGATCTTGTTCATATGTTAACATTTAAGTGGCAACGTTGAGTTGGTATGAAGAGTTAGATTCATGTACTCATTGGTGGTTCACTGGTAGAATTTTTGCCTTTGGTGTGAGAGACCTTGGTTCAAATACCAGCCAAAGCACCTCGAGCATAGCCACCACCTATTTATCAGCGGTGGCTTGCGTGTTGCTGAGATGCTGAACAGGTTTCAGCAGTACTTCTGGACTAAGACAGACTAGGAAAAAAGGCCTGGCAGTCTACATCTGAAAATCAGCCAATGAAAACCCTATGGAGCACAACAGTTTGATCTGCAACTGAGCGTGGGAGTGGCAAAGGACTGAGCAGCATTTCCTTCCCTTGTGCATGGGGGCGCCATGAGTTGGGGGCTGGCTTGATGGCAGCTAACAACAACAACAATAATCATTTGATATAAACTGTCCTCTGCCGTGTGTGGCTAAGAGGCTTCTTGGAGGGATTTCTGGTGGCGTATCTTCCCTGCTGCCCCCAGTGGCTTCCTTCTGACTCTAAATTCATGACATTCCTGTTACACTGGTCCTTGCCCAAATAAGGATATCACTGTGATGACAAGAGTTAAGATGTCAACCCATGATCTCCTGATGAGCAGCAGAACTATGAGAGGTATTTTTTTCAGGGCAGCAGTCTCAGGGGAAAGAGATTTGGGTTTGTAATTAAATCCGGTTCAAATCCTGTTTTTAAGAGGTATTTGCTGACCTGGCTTGGGCAACTTGTAATCCTTCTGAGTCTTGGGTTCCTCACCTGCACATTGAGGACCCTCCTAGGCTGCTGGGAAGCTCGAGTGAGAAGATGTGTGGAGAGTGGTCAGCACAATGCTGGCCTGTAGCAGGCGGCCAGTGACTAGCAGTGTTGAGTGGTAGCAGAGCTTCTCGTCCTGGCTATATGTGACCTGGGGATCCTTGAAGAAAACTACCAGCCTGACTAGAAACCAACTAAATAGAAGTTGAAATTGGGGGTAGGGATGGGAGGGGTGACAGTATTTAAAACACACCCACATCCACACCCACACCCCCCCACAAATCTCTTTCGAGGTGATTCTAAGGTTCTGGGTTGAGAACCTTGCAATAGAAAATAAAATCCGAAAACAGAAAATGGGCGGATAGAGCAAAATACACAAATTAACCATAACTCAAGTAATCAAATACTTGTGTACACTTCAAATTTAAAGGGTCTCGAAGACTCCTTCCATTCCCAGTTACCTCTCTAGATAAACTGAAACACTTGCTGGTAGCCATTCCTGGGGCATGGATTTCTTACTTCCCACTTCTGTCAGATTGATTCCAACTCAACAGCAACCTGTAGGACAGAGTAGAACCGCCCCATAGGGTTTCCAAGGCTGTTATCTTTACAGAAGCAGCCTGCCACATCCTTGTCCTGAGGAGCAGCTGGTAGGTTCAAACTGCCAGCCTTTCAGTTAGCAGCTGAGTGCTTAGCCACAGCACCAACAGGGACTCCTTGGATTGCTTACTAAACAACAACAACAAAAAAACAAAAAAACTTGTTGCCGTTGAGTCGATTCTGACTCATAGTGACCCTATAGGACAGAGTAGAACTGCCACATAAGGTTTCCAAGGAGTGGCTGGTGGATTTGAACTGCCAACCTTTTGGTTAGCAGCTGAGCTCTTAACCACTGTGCCACTAGGGCTCTAAAAGCTGGCCAACTGCCCCTAGCATGCAGATTAAAGTTAATTTCCATCACCATATACATTGCCATACTTCAAAGTAAACTAGCACACTGATAATGACTCCACAGGGTTTCCAAGGCTGTAAATCTCTGTGGAAGCAGACTGCCACATCTTTATCCCGAGGAGCCGCTGGTGGTTTTGAACCACTGACCTTTCGGTTAGCAGTCAAGTGCTTTAACTACTGTACTGCCAGCGTTCTGTTTTTTGGTCTTTGTTTTGACAATATAACACCCAGACAAATGGGATCAAACTCTAAAAGTAGTGTTTATTTGAAACGTACAGACTGTCTCGAGGGTGGGGGATAGAGCACGACCAGCAACGGACTGTGGTGTAAGACCTAAAATTAGGGTTCAATATTATATGCAGTCTTGACAACCAAAACCAGGGAGTGGAGGGGGCTCGAAGGGGAGGGAAGTACCTTGACTGGCCTAAGCATAAGTTTCCTCCCCATTGTGCTCTTGCAGATAACGTTCCCCAGCCAAACATGACATGGAAGGGGCCAGGCGTAGTTCATACTTATTTATCCCTGAGTAGTGGCTTTGAGTTCCGTGCCAACCTTTGGTATTCCAGTAAGCCAATCACATCCTCCCATGGGAACCAAGGTTCACCCCACCCTCTTGTTACTACAAGCCTTCCTCCCACAGCGCCTGCTTGTTCACTGTGTTCCTGAGTGTAGCCCCTGTGTGGCCCTGTGTGGTGTGCAGTGTCCTCCTGGCTTGGGCTGTATGTGACTAATAAACTGCTATCAGTCTTAACCCATTCAGTGTCGAGCGTCGTGCGTTTGGGCCATTCCCATGATCCTCAGGTGAGAATCCCTTCCTCTGCAATGGGGTGAAGAAGAGGTGAATAAAACCATGAGTGAGCTGAAGGACTGGCATATTCTTAGGATAAAGTGAGCTTTCCATCTCCGGGGGTATAACTGGGTATGTGCACAAGTCTGGTTTATTCTCAGACTGGCTTTCTCAGTTCCTTTTGTTTGTGCTGCTCATACATGTATTCCAGCTCTGGCTCCATGATGATCTGTTTGTTCAAATACCCAGTAGTGACCAACGTGGAAACTTCAAAGTCCCTAGAGAGAATCTGATTGGTCCAATTAGGGTCATGAGCTTCTTTCTTGACCAGTTTATCAGAGGGCTAAGTCACCCGGTTTGCTTCCCTTTTAGCACAAAGAGAACTACCCTCCAGGAAGGGTCAGGCTGGGATGAGGGTAAGCAAATTGACCCAAGAAACACGCACAAAAACTAATGTATTCAATTAGGTAGCCTGATGGGTAAGATTCACAGAGGGGGAAAGGTATTGTAGATAAATTTATCCTTTTCACATAACAGAGTTCCTAAGACGATGACGTTGTATGCCATGAAATCAATTCTGATTCCTGGTGACCCTATAAGACAGTAGAACTGCCTCATAGGGCTTCCCAGTCTGTAGTCTTCACAGGAGCGTATCATCAGGACTTTTCTCCTGTGGAGCTGCTGCTGGGTTCAAACCACAACCTTTCAGTTAGCAGCCAAGTGTTTAACTATTGTGCCACCAGGGCTCCTTAGCTGGCAATTGATTTGTTTTTCTCTATTTCTGAGACATACATACTCCAACTACAGAACCTGTGAAGGAAAATTAACATTTGTGCAGGCCTAATTTTGGGCTGGGTTTTTCACAGAGGTTATCTTACTTAAATGTTTCAAGTAGCTTTATGAGGTATGTAGCATTATTTTCTTTGGTAAGGATAAGGAAAGTGATGCTTGGAGAGGGTTAGGTACCTCGCTCATTGTTATATATGCTAATAAACACCAGAACTGGAATTCTGATCTAAGCCTGACCCTAGAACACAGGTTCTTTCTTTTACAAGTTTATACTCCTGTGTAGAATTATTCTTAATATCCTTCTGAATTGACTCTGCCTTTTCCCACCCTGCTCTGTGCCCTATGTATGAGTAGTAACGATGGACTCCCTCAGCAAAAAGGATGTTAAAACTTGTTTTTAAGTGAAATGAACAGCAATTGAGAAATAAGGATTGATTAGAGAATAGAGTGTAGCCATTCCTGCCTTACATGAATAAGGTATGTCAGTGGTCAGCAAACTTTTTCTATAAAGAGCCAGGCTGTAAATATTCCAGGCTTTGGGACCATAGAATCTCATTGCAGCTAATCAATTCTGCTCTTGTAGCATAAAAGTTCCCATAACATAAATTCATAAATGAATGAGCATGGCTGTGTTCCAATGAAACTTTAGTTACAAAAACAAGCTGCCAGCAGGATTTAGTCATGGCCAGTCGTTTGCCTGCCCCTGCTGTGTAAGAAACTGGTCAGCTCAGGATTTTGTTCACCCTGGAAAGACCCTAGGCCCAGAACTCTCTTAATCCTATGCGTGGCCTTTAACGGGATTCTGTTATGTGATCTCAGACATCTGGAAGGGTAGGTGCTAGAATACTGTTGCATTTTCTTTCAAATTTTAGGTGAAAGTTTATAGCGCAAATTAGTTTTTCATTCAAAAAAACTGATACACAAATTGTTTTGTGACATTGGTTGCAGCCCCCTCAATGGGTCAGCACTCTCCCCCTTTCCCTTTCCACCCTGGGTCCTGCGTGTCCATTTGTCCAATTTTCCTGTCCCTTCCTGCCTTCTTATCTTTGCTTTTGGGCAGGTGTTGCCCATTTGGTCTTGCATACTTGATGGCACTAAGCAAGTTCCTCATGTGGGTTATTGCTTGTTTTACAGGCCTGTCTAATCTTTGGCTGGAGGGTGGATTTGGGAAGTGGCTTCAGTTCTGAGCGTTGCACTTTTCTTGCGTGTAACTTTCACGCAAGGACAGACAGAGCTAGGACTTCAAGAGCAGGTCGAATAACTAGGGTGGCGATGATTTTGATCATTGTAACACACCACAGGTTGACGAGACCATGGCGGAAGGGACCTGTAGCCTTCTCTTTTTAACTGTTGGAGGCTGCCACTGTCTACCAGAACGAATGTAATAGTTGTCAGTGGCCCAGTTGGCTTAAGTCGGCTTGTAACTGTCGCTCAGACCAAACCCCAGACCAAGCAGACCTGGTCTACTACGTGGCTTTCATCTAAATTTGATCCTGAAAGGTGGCTTCTTTTCATCTTAGGAACATTTTTAAACTGTTTTCCAGAAGTATGGTGCCTGGAACACTGGTTTTGCAGGATCTTAAAGGGCTTTTTGAGTAAAAAGGTTCCCAAGTCCAAATAATTCTGGAATGCTGTGGTTAAGCTAGCCCTGGTGATGCAGTGGTTAAGAGCTTGGCTGCTAGCCAAAAGGTTGGCAGTTCGAATCCACCAGGCGCTCCTTGGAAACTCTGTGGGGCAGTTCTACTCTGTCCTGTAGGGTCACTATGAGCTGGAATCAACTCGATGGCAAAGGGTGGTTATTTTCTGTAGATCAGCTTAGAGCACTAATATGCTGACATGTATAGTGAATCTCTAAGTAGAAGGAGTATTCTCCAGAACCCTTTTTATGTAGGACATTTTGTAGGATCAGGGTTTTGCAGGACAGGATCTGAGGAATGCTGTCCTTGCTTATTTGCTGAATCAGCTGTTGTAATTTTTTTTGCCTTATGCCTCCATTATGTTCTCTTATTTTACCTCTGTTTATTATGGCTGATAGCTTCGCCTCAGTCTCCTTGCCTGCCTCTTTCTCTTCCCTTACTAGTCGATGGAAAGCAAACCTTGTTCATTCCTGTTCCCTAAAGGTGTATTGGAGTCCCTGGGTGGCGCAAGTGGTTAACGTGCCTGGTGTTAACCAACAGGTTGGACTTCTGAGTCTACCCAGAGGCACCGGGGAAGAAAGGCCTGGTGATCTACTTCCAAAAAATCAGCCATTGGAAACTCTATGGAGCACAGTTCTACTCTGACCCACACGGGGTCACCATGAGTTGGATTTGACTCAGCTGCAAATGGTTGGTAAAGATATATGGAATCCATCCTCTTTATTCTATTTCCCAGTCCTTAGTAGTATTTGGTTGGACTTTTGCAAAAGTCTGAACCCATCTTGCTTTGCTCCAAGCTGCCCGAATGATCTGTAAAAATGTAAATTTGATAAGGTTATGACCCTCCTTAAATTTTGTCCTAGCGGTTAGCAGTGGAGTGTCGTAATCATTTGTAAACTGTGTGGGGAAATATGTTATTCTAGTACCAAACTCTGTGATATCTACTTAAAAACATTTACAGCAGATTCAAAGTGTTCTCTAAGCCTTTAGTCTCAATCACTTGCATTCTTTTTTTACTGTTGTAAAAATATATATAACACAATTGCCAATGTAACTTTTTTATGTGCACAATTTAGTGACACCAATTACAATCATTATGTTGTGCAACCATCACCAACACCTGTTACAGCCACGTTTTCCATCAGTATGAACAGAAACTCACCGCTCCCTAACCAGTGACTCCTCCTTTCCCCTATCCCTCATGGCCCTGGTAACCACTAATGAACTTTGCTCTCTATACATTTGCCTATTCTAGATAGTTCGTATTTGTCTTTTTGTGATTGACTTACTTCACTCAGCATTAAGTTTTCAAGGTTCATCTATGTTGTAGATGTTTCAAGACTTCATTTCTCTTTACGAGTGAGTAAATATACCAAAACCAAACCCACTGCAGTCGAGTCCATTTTGACTCATAGTGACCCCATGCATGACAGGGATTTCTTGACTATAATCTTTATGGAAGCAGACTGCCAGGGCTTTCTTCTGCAGTGTCACTGGGTAGCTTTGAACTGCCAACCTTTTAGGTTAGTAGTTTAGCGCATACCGTTTATATCACTCAGGGACCTTGAGTGATAGTCCATTGTGTGTATATACCACATTTTGCTTACCCATTCTTCTGTCGATGGACATTTAGGTTGCTTCCGCCCATTGGCAGCTGAATCACTTGCATTCTTGGGATGACAGAAAACAGTCTTTTCTTGAGGGGCAGAGTAGAGGGGTGTGATATAAATGGCATGTAATCCACAGTCTAATGTCTCTATACCATAGTAAGCAACTGTTATTGATGACATGTCCAAAGTAAGTCAGTCGAAGTCTTGGACAATATTCTGTGATCTGTAGGTTTTCACTGGCTTATTTTTGGAAGTAGATTGCCACGGCTTTTTTCTTAGTCTGTCTTAGCTGGACGTTCCACTGAAACCTGTCCACCATGGGTAACACTGCTAGTATTTGAAATATGGTGGCAAAGCTTCCAGCATCATTGCTGTTGTTGTTAGGTGCCGTTGAGTTGGTTCTGACTCATATTGACCCCATGTATAACAGAATGAAACATTGCCCAGTACCGTGCCATCCTCACAATCGTTGCTATGTTTGAGCCCATTGTTGCAGCCACTGTGCCGATCCATTTTGTTGAGGGTCTTCCTCTTGTTCTCCGACCCTCTATTTTACCAAGCATGATGTCCTTCTCCAGGGACTGGTTCTGTCTGATAACATGTCCAAATTATGTGAGAAGAAGTCTCGCCATTCTTGCTTCTTGGGAGCATTCTGACTGTTCTTCTTTCAAGACAGATATGTTTGTTTTTCTGGCAGCCCATGGTATATTCAGTATTCTTTGCCAACACCATATTTCAAATGCATCATTATAGCAACATGCAAACCACCACAAATGGGTGGTGGCATAAAGAATTGTGCTTTTAAGGAAACACTGTTGGTCATCAAACTTTAGCGCTGCATGTAGTACTCTACCATACCCAGCCTCCGACTACATTTGCAGCCTAATACATATACCCTCTACTTCCCCCTGCTGTTTTCCAACATGTGATATCTTCTTAGAAAAAAAATTTTTATTGTGATTTAGGTGAAAGTTTACATAGCAAATTAGTTTCTCATTGAACGGTTAATACACAAATTGTTTTGTGACATTGGTTGCCAACCCCGTGATATGTCAACACTTTCCCCTTCTCCACCCCAGTTTCCGTGTTTCTGTTCATCCAGTTTTCCTGTCCCTTCCTGCCTTCTTGTCTTTGCTTTTGGTCTAGCGTGCCCATTTAGTCTCGTATACGTGATTGATCTAAGAAGCATGTCCCTCATGTATGTTATTGTTGGCCTTATCAAAAAACAGACCAAAAAAAAAAAAAAAAAACCCCAAAAACCCCAAATCCATTTCTGCTGAGTTAATTACGACTCATAGCGACCCTATAGAACAGAGTAGAACTGCCCCATAAGGTTTCCAAGGAGCTACTGCTGGGTTCAAACTGCTGACATTTTGGTTAGTAGCTGTAGCTCTTAACCACTGCGTCACCAGGGTTCCACTGGCCCTATAAAAAAAACCAAACCTGTTGCCGTCGAGACCGTTCTGGCTCATGGTGACCCTATAGACCTGTCTAATCTTTGGCCGAAGGGTAAATGTTAGGAGTGACTTCAGTACTGAGTTAAAAGGGTATCTGGGGGCCATAGTTCTGGAGTTTCTCTAGTCTCTGTCAGACCAGCAAGCCTGGTCTCAATCTCTCTCTTTTTCTTTTTTGGTAAATTTGAGTTTTGTTTTACACTTTTCTCTCCTTCTATCTGGGATCCTCTCTATTGTAATCCCTGTCAGAGCAGTCAGTTGTAGTAACTGGGTGCCATCTAGTTCTTCTGGACTCAGTCTCGTGGAAGTCCATTAGTGACTTTTGTCTTCTTCATTCTTTTTTGCTCCAGCTGGGATGGGACCAGTAGGTACATCTTAGATGGTGGCTTGCAGGCTTTTAAGATTCCAGACGCTGCTCACACAGTCAGAAGTAGAATATTTTCTTTATAAACTATGTTATCCCAAGTGAGCTAGATGTTCTCAGCCCAGTAGCTCAGTCTCTCAGGGAGTTTGGATGTTATCTGTGAAGCTTCTATGACTTTGCCGTGGTCAAGTTGTGCTGACTTCCCCAGTATAGTGTACTGCCTTACCCTTCTCCAAAGTTACCACTTATCTACTGCCTAGTTAGTGTTTTTCCCTCCCCACCTCTCCCCTCCTTGTAACCATTAAAGATTGTTTCTTTCTGTGTGGAAACATTTTCATGTGTTTTTATGATAGTGGTCTCATACAGTATTTGTCCTTTTGTGATTGACTTATTTCACTTAGCATAATTCCCTCCAGATTTATCCATGTTGTGAGATGTCTCACAGATTCATCATTGTTCTTTGCTGTTGCATAGTATTCCATTGCATGTATATACCATAGTTTGTTTATCCATTCATCTGTTGATGGGCACTTAAGTTGTTTCCATCTTTTTATTATTGTGAATAATGCTGCAATGAACATGGGTGTCCGCATGTCTACTCGTGTGATGGCTATTACTTCTCTAGCATATATTCCTGGTAGTGAGATTACTGGATCCAATGGTATTTCTGTTTCTTGCTTTTTTAAGGAAGCACCATCTTGTTTTCCAAAATGGTTGTACCATTTTGCATTCCCACCAGCAATGCGTAAGAGCTCCAATTCCCTGCGACCTCTCCAACGTTTGTTATTTTCTATATTTCTGATTTGTGCCAGTGATGTCAGTGAAAGATGGTATCTCATTATAGTTTTGATTTGTATTTTTCTAATGGCCAGCGATCGTCAGCATTTCCTCAATAACGTGATATTTTCTTGTGCAAATTTTCTTATCTGCCATTTATCTCTATTGCTGTTTCATTCTCGACTGGTTAATAAACTCTTCTTTCTTAGCATTTGTTCCTCTGGAATGCCATCTCTCACCCTTCCTCCTCTGAGGCAGATTTAGTTTCTTCTTTCTCTGTATTCCCATAGCATCCAGCATACCTCTGTTTCACAAACACCTCAGGTCTTCCCCACATGGGCCTCTCCACAAGCTGTTTGAGTACCCTCACAACATGGCAGCTGACTTCCCCAGAGCAGGTGATCCAGGAGAGGTAAGATGGAAGTGGCAATGTCTTTTATGATTTAGCCTCAGGAGCCACACACTGTCACTTCTGCCACATTCCGTTTGTTAGAAGTGAGTCATTGAGTCCAGCCCACATTCAAGAAAAGCAGAATTAGGTTTTACCTTTTGAAGGGAAGAGTGTCTAAAATTTTTGTGGACATATTTTAAAACTATCACTTAGGTACATAGTGGGCCCTCAGTAAACACTTCCTGAAGGAACAATGAGCATTTTTACACTTAGGTTGGTGATAAGTGCTTCAGCTATTTTCTTCTTTTACTTCAAGAAGTCCAAGTCCCCCCCTTCAATTAACGTTTATTACAAACTTCATCTCTTAGTTTCTTCAGCTTATTTATGTTCCAGAGGATGAATTATGTATAACCAGTCCCAGAAAAAAGATTTTTTGTGCCCAAGAAGCTTAAAATACTCACCAGCATTGTAAATTAGAAAAAAAAAAAATGTCATGGGAAGTACAATCTAATCTTAAATTTTATCCATTCTATAAGTTGACAAAATTGTCTTTACCTTATTATTAGAAATTTCTTCCAAGTTGACGGTGAGATTTGGGATTCCATCATCACCACTTATTACAGGAAAGAGGATTTTTTTCCTCATCCATGGCTTTTTTGGAAAAAGCCCTGGTTAGTCTCCTCAGCTAGGCCGAGCTGTCGGTTTAAGCTGGTTTAAGATTCTGGGTAGAGATTCTGTCAGCTGCGTTGTCTCAGCGTGGCCTGCAGTGCTAAAAACACTCACCCTCCAAGATGCCTGAACTTTCGTGTTTGTTAAAGTGGATCACTTTAAACCCGCTCACTTCTTCACTTCCAGAAATATTATTTGCCTCTAGTTTCATTAGGGAGAGAGGGATTTTCTTCTTCGCTAGAGCTCTTTTGGGCACTTCCTTCCCACCAAGAGACACTTGCTATGCCACAGCACAAATTCCTCTTGGTTAGTGTTGCTTCTCTCCACTTGTCAGAGTGGGAATGGGGCTACACAGGGGTCAGGGTATTAGGGTGCCGCATTGGTAAAGAAAGGTGATAGTTATAGACATGTTTTGACCTTGCGTTTCATACATACTGCCATGTGGTGTATCACTTTTATTTGGCCTTTCTCACCATAGTCTTGTAACTCCTACCGAATGATTGGGTAGGACTATGGAAATAAGGTGTTCGTGGTCCACCAAGGGTGTTGGGCAGCTTGCTGCTAATGCAAATAAGGTGAACGGCACCCTTCTGGTGTATGGAACCCTACTGAGGGGATTGGTCAGTTTTGCCATCCCACTAAGCTTAAAATGAGCCATCCCAGAGGTGGAAAGGGGGATCTAACTACTACCAAGAAGAAGAGATGGGAGCAGAGAGCGTCCTTTGGACCTCGGATCCCTACTCAGAGACCCTTCTAGATCTGGGAGACAGATAGAGCTGAAATACTGGAGACAGAGGCAGCGAGCAGCAGTGGAAGAGAAATGGTGGCAGCAGAGGCAGCAGAATCAGGAGACCATCACGAGATGGTGCAGCGGGCTTCCTGGCCCAGGGAGTAAGGCAGTTACGGTGGGTGTGTCGACCCTCGGAGGGAGATTGCTGAGTGCCTTCCAGCAGGAGGCTTGCTGGAAGGATGGTGTGCCCCAGGGCACTTACTGGCAGAATTAAAGAGCTTTCTAACTCTTACCAGAGCACTGTCAGTGGTCCCAGGAGGTAGTTGATGCTACGATGGACACAAAGCCTACCTTTGGCCAAGAGGCTGAGGGCCAGAGAGAGGCCTGCCTGTGGGCACGGCTGAGAAGAGGCTGTCCTGATGGAAGAACTGTGTCCTCAGTTGTTTCTGATCCTGAATTGTAACCTGTTATTTCCCTAATAAGCCCCATAATCCTGAGTATTGTCTGTGAGTTCTGTGTGGCCATTGGGACGAATTATTGAAACCAGCAGAGAAGTAGAGAGTGGGAGGGACAGCTGGTGTCAGAATTGGTAAAATGATTGGAGGGTGGAGGCATATCTGACCTCTACTTCATAGGAATCCACCCTGGGCTGTTGATCTTGATTCTCTTTCCCACTTGTGAAGTTAGAGAAGGTCGGGTGCCCCCACCATGCCATTCTGAGACATACTTTGCAGAAAAGCTGGAGAAAGAGATTCTCCAGCTGTCAAAAGCCAATCCCCATCTACGTTCCAGGTTCTATCGTGTCCCTGCTAAGGAAACTTATGTACATGCCAACATCTTACCTCCCTGTACTGGAGCCCAGTGAAGAGCTACAGAGCTGAAGGAACCAGAGGCCAAAGGTAGGCTTTGTGTCCATCCTAGCATCAACCACCTCCTGGGACCACTGACAGTGGGACATGCAGGTCCTCAGGAAGGAAACCTTCTAACTGGGTCCTCTCAGAGCTGTGCTGTCCTCTGCAAGGTGCTTTGGCAACTTTGGAGGCCTCACAATGATTGGAGGGCTCTAATAGCATGTGGTGGGTAGAAACCAGGGTTACAGACTGCTCTACAATGTGCAGAATAATTCTGTGCAGTGATGAATTTCTCCAAATCCCATGTGATTCTTAAATAACCTGCTGGATATTCATATGGGAGAAAAGCCCGTTTAATTATCTAGACACTAACTCCTTTTTATATAATAAAATGTGTTTTTTTTTTTGTAGTTTGAATATACATTGCATTTTTGAATATGCAATTGCTAATTGTATAGCATTTTAGAAAATCCTCTGACTCCTGGAAGCCCCTTGTAAATGTCAAGATTACCTCCATCGGTTTGTACTTCATGACGGTAGCATTTAACACCACTGTACACGTAGGTGTAAGCATGTGACTACATCATTACATCTTTTAAACATGCCCATATATTTACACATTAAAATAGGCATAAATTTGTTTCAGCTCCTCTCCCTTTATTTCTCCTATTAGGGTGTTAATTTTTAGAAAGTACATGTGTAGGTAAATTGTATGATCTATGAATTGCCTTTTGGCATAGCAAAGTGCTCCAGGTTTTACAAGGACAGCCATGAGTCAGCAGGAATTCTACCTGCTCAGGGATGTGCAGACTGTATCCTGTGGCTGAGTGAACAGTGGCAAAAATATCACCATTCCTCAATTCTAAGTTCTAAGAAGGCCATCTTTTCATATTCAAATAATTTTGCAGTAGTGTTTTCCAGCTGCTGTGTGTGCTGAAATGCTCTGGCAACTATTTTACTTAGAAAATCGATGCACCTCCTTGAACGTTTGTTCTAGGATTGGGATATGTGGGAATCCGGGTTTGTGTGTTATTAAAGGTCTTGGAAGTTTAGACTTGTTCATGGTCTTTGTCTTTCTTATGTGAAAAATTTTTTCCCCTTTATTGCAAACATGTATACTTTTGGTGCTCTGTCAGTTTGTTGCACTGTGGGGGCTTGCGTGTTGCTGTGATGCTGGAAGCGATGCCACTAGTATTCGGATACCAGCAGGGTCATGCATGGCAGACAGGTTTCAGCTGAGCTTCCAGACTAAGACAGACCAGGAAGAAGGACTTGGCAGTCTACTTCGGGAAAGTATTATCCATTGAAAACCTTATGAGCAGCAGTAGAGCACTGTCTATTACAGGGCTAGAAGATGAACACCCCTGGTTGGAAGGCACTCAAAATATGACTGGGGAAGAGCTGCCTCCTCAAAGTAGAGTCAAGCCTAATGATGTAGACAGAATTAAGCTTTCAGGACCTTCATTTGCTGATGTGGCATAACTCAAAATGAGAAGATACAGCTGCAAACATCCATTAATAATCGGAACCTGGAGTGTACGAAGTATGAATCCAGTAAAATTAGAAATACTCAAAAATGAAATGGAACGCATAAACATCGATATCCTAGGCATTAGTGTGCTGAAATGGACTGGTATTGGCCATTTTGAATTGGACAATCAAATGGTCTGCTATGCCAGGAATGACAACTTAAAGAGGAATGGTGTTGCATTCATCATCAAAAAGAACATTTCAAGATCTATCCTGAAGTAGAATGCTCTCAGTGATAGCATAATATCCATACGCCTACAAGGAAGACCAGTTAATTTGACTATTTTTCAAATATACACACCAACCGCTAAGGCCAAAGCTGAAGACATTGAAAATTTTTACTGACTCCTGCAGTCTGAAATTGATTGAACACGCAATCAGGTGCACTGATAATTACTGGTGATCGTAATTCAAAAGTTGGAAATGAAGAAGGATCAGTAGTTGAAAAATATGGCCTTGGTGATAGAAATGATGTCAGAGATTGCATGATAGAATTTTGCAAGACCAACAACTTCTTCATTGCAAACACCTTTTTTCACCAACATAAATGGTGACTATATACATGGACCTTGCCAGATTGAATACACAGGAACCAAATCAACTACATCTGTGGAAAGAGATGATGGAAAAGCTCAATATCATCAGTCAGAAGAAGGCCAGAGGCCGACTGCGGAACAGACCATCAATTGCTCATATGCAAGTTCAAACTGAAACTGAAGAAAATTAGAACAAGTCCAAGAGAGCCAAAGTATGACCTTGAGTATATCCCACCTGAATGTAGAGACCATTTCAAGCATAGATTTGACATGCTGAACACTAATGATCGAAGACTAGACGAGTTGTGGAATAACATCAAGGACATCATACATGAAGAAAGCAATAGGTCATTAAAAGACAGGAGAGAAAGAAAAGACCAAAATGGATGTCAGGAGAGACTCTGAAACTTGCTCTTGATCGTCGAGTAGCTAAAGCAAAGGAAGAAATGAGAAAGTAAAAGGACTGAACAGAAGATTTCAAAGGGTGGCTTGGGAAGACAAAGTAAAGCATCATAATGACGTGCAAAGAGCTGGAGATGGAAAACCAAAAGGGAAGAACACGCTTGGTGTTTCTCAAGCTGAAAGAACTGAAGAAAAAATTCAAGCCTTGAGTTGCAATAGTGAAGGATTCTATGGGGAAAATATTAAACGGCGCAGGAAGCATCAAAAGAAAATGGAAGTAATACCCAGAATCATGATACCAAAAAGAATCGGTTGACATTTAACCATTTCAGGAGGTAGCATATGATCAGGAACCGATGGTACTGGAAGACGAAGTCCAAGCTGCACTGAAGGCGTTGGCAAAAAACAAGGCTCCAGGAATTGATGGAATATCAATTGAGATGTTTCAACAAACAGATGCAGCACTCGAGGTGCTCACTCGTCTATGCCAAGAAATTCGGAAGACAGCTACCTGGCCAACCAACTGGAAGAGATCCATATTTATGCTTTTTCCTATGAAAGGTGAATGCGGAAATTATCGAACCATAACATTAATATCACATGCAAGTAAAATTTTGCTGAGGATCATTCAAAAATAGCTGCAACAGTATATCGACAGGGAACTGCCAGAAATTCGGGCCGGAGTCAGAAGAGGACGTGGAACAACGGATATCATTGCTGATATCAGGTGGATCCTGGCTGAAAGCAGAAAATACCAGAAAGATGTTTACCTGTGTTCTATTGACTATGCAAAGGCATTTAACTGTGTAGATCATAACAAATTATGGATAACATTGCAAGAAGTGAGAACTCCAGAACACTTAATTGTGCTCATGAGGAACCTTTACATAGATCAAGAGGCAGATTAGACAGAACAAGGGGATACTGCTTGGTTTAAAGTCAGGAATGGTGTGCATCAGGGTTGTATTCTTTCACTATGCCTATTTAATCTTTATGCTGAGCAAATAATCCAAGAAGCTGGACTCTATGAAGAATGGGACATCAGGATTTGTGGGAGACTTATTAACAACCTGCATTATGCAGATGACACAACCTTGTTTGCTGAAAGTGAAGAGGACTTGAAATACTTACCGATGAAGATCAAAGATCAAAGCCTTCAGTATGGATTGCACCTTAACATAAAGAAAACAAAAATCGTTATAACTGGACCAATAAGGTAACATTATGATAAGTGGAGAAAATATTGAAGTTGTCAAGGATTCCGTTTTACCTGGATCCACAATCAATACCCATGGAAACAGCAGTCAAGAAATCAAATAACGCATTGCACTGGGCAAATCTGCTGCAAAAGACCTCTTTAAAGTTTTAAAAAGCAAAGATGTCACCTTGAAGACTAAGGTTCACCTGACCCAAGCCATGGTGTTTTCAATTGTCTCATATGCATGTGAAAGCTGAGCAGTTAATAAGGAAGACCAAAGAAGAATTGATGCCTTTGAACTGTGGTGTTGGCAAAGAATATTGAATATACCATGGACTGCCAAAAGAACAAACAAATCTGTCTTGGAAGAAGTACAGCCAGGATGCTCCTTAGAAGCAAGGATGGTGAGACTTTGTCTCATATACTTTGGACTTGTTGTCAGGAGGGACCAGTCCCTGGAGAAGGACATCATGTTTGGTAAAGCAGAGGGTCATCAAAAAAGAGGAAGACCCTAGATGAGATGGACCAACACAGTGGCTGCAACAATGGGCTCAAGCATAGCAACGATTGTGAGGATGGTGCAACGGGGCAGTGTTTCCTTCTGTTGTATGTGGGATCGCTGTGAGGTGAAATCAACTGAGTGGCACCTAACAAAGACAGTGTTGCTTTTAATTTATGTGGAGAGGCAATATAGTATAATGGTTAAGAGTGTGATGTCTGCAGCCAGGCTGCCTTGGTGCACATTCTTGTTTTACCCATTCATGTTGTTTGCTGCCACTGTGTGGGCTCCCAACTCACTGTGACCCCATATGCAATGGAAGGAAATGCTGCCTAGTCCTCATCATCTCTATGATTATTTATGGATCTGACTGATTTTTAGAAGTGATTTTCATTGGCTGATTTTTAGAAGTAGGTCACCAGGCCTTTCATCCCAGGTTGTCTTAACCTGGAAGCTCTGATGAATAGTCTAGAAACTCTGATGAAACCTGTTTATCATCAGAGCAACAAGCAACAAGCAAGTGTCCACTGACATGTAGTGGCATGTAGTGATATGTAGTGGCATGTAGTGACATGTAGTGGCTACACATGAGATGCACTGGCCAGGGCTTGAACTCGAGTCTCCCACATGGAAGTGACAATTCTACCAATTGGTGAGCTGGGTGCACAGAGTCCTCACCCAACACTGAAGAAGTTGGAGGGTAGCGAGGGCTAGCTACTCTCTTATAATGTCTACCAGGTTATTCTGTACAACAAAATGGCCTCAGACAAAATTCCACCACACATACAGACATTTGTAAACCAAGCACTCAGTAACAAGTAATCAGAAAACAGTGTACACCACCTTTCCTGTAAGTGCCATATGCTCCCAGCTCTCTGTCCTGTTTAGCGGTTTTGAGTAGCACCTTTCATGAAAGGTTGGCTTGAGGCAAATGTAATAAGATTCTAGTGGCAGGATCCCCTTAACTGCTTTAACTAGTGGAATGAGTTAAAAAGTGTCCACAAGTAGCTTCAGGATGTGACCTTGTTTGCAAATATGGTCTTTGCAGATGTAGTCAAGTAAAGGTGTGGTCGTAGTGGATTCGTGTGGGCCCTGATTCAATGACTGGTGTCATCATAAGAAAAGGAGAAGAGATGCAAAGAAGGCCATATGAAGACGAAGGCAGAGTTTGGAGTGATGCAGCTACAAGTCAAGGAATGCTAGGGGTTGCTGGGAGTCACCGGAAGCTAGAAAAAGGCAAAGAAGGATTCTTCCCTAGAGCCTTCTGAGGGAGGGTAGCCCTGTGGACACCTTGATTTCAAAATTGTAGCCTCCAAAACTCTGAGAGAATAAATTTCTTTTAAGTTGCCAAATTTGTAGTAATTTTTAACAGCAGCCTTGGGAAACTAATACAGTTAGCATACAACCAGTTGCCATCAAGTTGAGTCTGACTCATGTCAGCTCTATGTGTGTCACAGTAGAACTATGTTCCGAAGGGTTTTCAGTGGTTGATTTTTTGGAAATAGATCACCAGGCCTTTCTTCCAAGGCACTCTGGGTGAATTTTAACACTAACCTTTCTGTTAGCAGCTGAGCGTGTTAACTGTTTGCACCATCCAGGGACTCCACAGTTAGCATCAGTCAACCAGAAATCCTCCTAAAACAATGTACAGACATAGGACCATTTAGGGATTGAAGTTGAGGCACCATTCTCAAGGGCGCAGGTCACAGGCCTTGCTAGATTCTTGTTCCTTGTTGAAGAAGGGAAGGTATCCGAAGCTATTTTAGCCAGTGTACTCTAATTTTGCCTGCTGAGAACTCTTTTTGAACATTCATTATGCCATTTAACGAGCCATTAATTTCACCACTAAGAGTCTGTTTCTGACATTCATTATGCTAATTAGCTGAACCTCGAGTGTTGATGGAAGTACAGATAACAGAAACTTTGTCATAGTCTTCTCTGGAGTGTGACCTTTCTGTTACGATATTTGCTAACCACTCCTGGGGAGTCCCTGGTGGTGGTTGAGCACCAGGCTACTAACTGAAAGTCTGGCAGTTTGAACGCATTGAAAGGTGTCTCAGAAGACAGGCCTGGTGATCTACTTCTGAAAAACCAGCCATTGAAAACCCAGTGGAGCCCAGTTCTACTCTGACACACATTGGAGTCGCCATGAGTTAGAATCGGCTCAGCTACAACTCATATGGGTTTTTTTTGTCACCACTCAACAGTGTGAATTTTTTTTTTTGAGCAACAGGTTGGCCTCTGAGTTAAAGCTTGGACTACCTAGCACACACTTCCTATCACACTGTCTATGTAGAAGCATTTTAAAGCAAATTATTGACTTTGTACCACCAGTTTTTTGACTGTTGTGATGCTTCAATGAGTTACTACATGTAAAGTGTTTATGATAAACCCCAAAAAACCCATTGCCGTTGAGTTGATTCCATAATAACCCTATAGGACAGAGTAGAACTGCCCCATAGGGTTTCCAAGGAGTGGCTGGTGGATTTGAACTGCTGACCTTTTGGTTAGCAGCCTGAGCTCCTAACCACTGTGCCACCAGGCAGCAGACTGTAAGTACTATGTAAGTATTGATATCATTAGTAGTAGTATCATAAGTGCTTTGACCTGGGTTACCAGTTTGGGTCCTAACATGGTCAGGCATCACATTTTTTCCAACCAATTGCCTGGGCTCCTCTCTAGCATAATAACAAGGTATGTTGTGTTGTTAGCCGCTGGTGAGTTGCCCCTGACACATGGTGATCCCATGCACAACAGAACAAAATGCTGCCTGATCCTGCACCATTGCTGTGATCACCTGCAGAGCAGACCATTGTGATCCATAGGGTTTTCAATGACTGATCACCGGGCCTTTCTTCCTAGTTCATCTTAGCCTAGAGGCTCTCCTGAAGCCTGTTAGCATCATAACAACACACAAGCCTCCACTGATAGGTAGTAGCTGCACACCCGGGTGCATCGGCTGGGAATCCAACCTGGGTTTCCCGCATGGAAGGTGAGCATTTTACCATGGAACCATGTGCACCTCCGTTTTGAGGCTTTCTTTTCAATACCGCCCTTCGAAAACCCTGGTGGCATAGTGCTTAAGTGCTACGGCTGCTAAACAAAGGGTCGGCAGCTCAAATCCGCCAGGCGTTCCTTGGAAACTCTGTGGGGCAGTTCTACTCTGTCCTGTAGGGTTGCTATGAGTTGGAATTGACTCGACGGGATTGGGTTTGGTTTTGTGGTTTTCTTCTGCAATTGTTCAAGAGCCTCAGGAGCAGGAGTGGCTACATAATTTTCAGGGGTCAGCCAAAGGGAAAATGTGGAATTCTTGTTAAAAAATTAAGTTTCAAGGAGATGACTGCAGGGCATTAAACCGAGTGCAGGTTCCTTCTGAGCCAGGGGCCCAGTGAGATTGCACAGGTCAGAGGCCCATGAAGCCGGCCCTGCTCACAGCCTCACTGAGTCTAGAAGAGAACCTCTAAACATCAGACTAGGAGAAAAGGGGAGAATCTGATCAGTCCAAATGGCTGTTGTTTCTGGTTGCCAAGGGTGTTGTAGTTGAAGGTGAAGGCTGCACAGTTCAACGACCACTGTTTGTCCACTAATGCTGCCGTGTTCCTATGTCTGAGGGCTGTGTCGCACGACCATGTACCACCCCCCGCCCCAAACACAAGCACCATGTGAGGGGCGCCAGCTCATGCTGGAGCCTGGATTTCCAGCCCAGAATTCTCCCACCTTTTTGGAGCTCCCTTTGGTGGGCTTGGCAGAACCTATGTAGCCTGTTCCACTCCACCCTGATGGATTTCTCCAACTTTGATCTTCGGGAAGTTGAAATTGAGACCTTCAGTATTTTCACCCAGGAAACTCCTTGAGCCCTTTGACTCTTCTCATTCCAGAGGTCAGCATAGTAAAGGTGAGGAGCAGTCTTGCTAACTCAAAGGACCTGTCCCCTCAAAGTATGAGTGCTTAGTAACCTTGTCTGCATAATGGAGAGGCTACTTAAATGACCCTACACAAAACAATGTCAATTTGCCCCAAGGAACTTCTGGGTCAGCCTTTGGAGCAGACGCTCACGAATTGAAGCATAAAGGTCATATATATTTATGTCTTTATCTGGTTTGGCCTGCAAAGATAGTTTTGTAAAAATTCACACCAGTTGCTAACATTGAAGCCAGGAAATTTCGCAAAGAAATCTGGCTGCAGCCTGTCTGGGAAACACCATACGTCTGATCATACTAGGCCTACGTTCCTCCAGGTCCTTCATCGCCAGGAGCAGGAGCAGATGCTCTTTTACCTGAAGTTCTTCTCTTCCGCACCCATCGCTTGCTCATTCGTCTCTGCTGCCTGGTCCAGGTGGGCAGACCTGGTACCTCTGGCTGATAGAGTCTGTTCTGAACCTGCTGCTGCCCAGATGGTACCGGTGATTAAATATGTTGAATATGGCCCCTGCCTGGAGCTGTTTGAGTTGCCAACCTACTCTACAGAGAAGCAGCTGCCAGCTTCTTGCTAAAAAAACAAATTTAGATTCTGATCAAAGGGTCACTCTGTTATACCGATTACTGACAATCTTTTAGATTGTCAGGATTCTCCACCGTTCCATTTATGTGGAGCAGAGCTTCTAGACTGAGTCTGAGAGGAATTCAGAAAGTCTGGTCATGTCTGTGCTGATGGAGAGGGTGCCTTAGGAGGCCAATTTGCATGAGGGATAAAGTGTGTGGTAAGCCCGACCTGTTAGAGAAACCGCCATTGTTGGATCATGCGTGATATGTGACGTCTTGGTTTCTCTCTGCTTCTAACCCTCACTGAGCTCCTCTCTGTGTCCTTAGAGAACAGAGCAGCAAGTAAAAGGAAGCGTTGTTTCTCTACAAATTCTTGGGTATCAGAGCTGAATATAAAGGGTATAAATAGACATTCTCCCATCGTTTCTCCACGGGCCATTTTGATACCTTTGAGCACATCTGGACCTACTGGTAGGGCTGCTAGATACTTTAGTGCTCTGTCGGAGAAGACATGTGGGCCTCCGCTGATCATTTGGAGATTCTAATTAATTACCCTTCTATGCTTTCAGGTCCTTAATTTATTGGGAACAGATACAAAGAGCCAAACTGACTCAATATTAAAACATGGAGAATGTGGTTGGGCAATTATATTGTCTGAGTTGTCTTAAAATACTTTTGTGTAGAGAGTGGTATGTGTGCATATGTATGTAAATTAAATTTAATATATACCCTAGAAGTTTTCAAGTAAGAATATTTCAAGTATTCTTATTCTAGATATCTATTGGTTACTTAAAACAACGGTCTAAAATTTAGTGGGTTAAAAAGCAGTATGTTACTACCTCTCGTGGTACTGGGGTTTGACTGTCTCAGTGGGGCTGTTCGTACTTGAAGACTTCCATATGGTTGTAGTCTGATGGTGGCTGGGGCTAGAGGCATCTGAACTTTCATCTAGACTAGACATCCAAGGTAACCTCTTTCCTTGTGTGTCTGGTGCCTGGGCTGGGATGGTTGGGACAGCTGGGAGCTAGCTGAGCATCTCTTTCTGGATGTGTATGGCTAACTTGGGCTTCCTCCTAGCATGGTGATCTCAGTGTAGCCAGTCTTCCAAGAGGGCATTCCAAGAGACCCATGCAGAAGCTGAAGTCTTCTTCCTACTTAGCCTTGGAAGTCATTAATCATCACTTCCCCTGTCACTAAGTTTGGTCCAGGTCCAAAGGAGGGGAGTTAAACTCTCAAGGGAAGGAGCGTCAAAAAAATTTTCACAAAAGCAGTTTCCTGAATAAACTGAATGCTTTGAAGGCCAGCGTAGCAGGGGCAGGGGTTTGGGGACCATGGTTTCAGGGGACATCTAAGTCAATTGGCATAATAAAATCTATTAAGTAAACATTCTGCATCCCACTTTGGAGAGAGGTGTCTGGGGTCTTAAACACTAGCAAGCGGTCATCTAAGATGCATCAATTGGTCTCAACTCACCTGGACCAAAGGAGAATGAAGAACACCAAAGACACAAGGTAATATGAGCCCAAGAGACAGAAATGGCCACATAAACCAGAGACTACATCATCCTGAGACCAGAAGAACTAGATGGTACCTGGCTACAACCGATGACTGCCCTGACAGGGAGCACAACAGAGAACCCCTGAGGGAGCAGGATAGCAGTGGGATGCAGACCTCAAATTCTCGTCAAAAGGCCAGACTTAATGTCTGACTGAGACTAGAAGGACCCCAGAGATCACGGTTCCCAGACCTTCTGTTAGCCCAAGACAGGAACCATTCCCAAAGCCAACTCTTCAGACAGGGATTAGACTGGACTATGGGATAGAAAATGATACTGCCGAAGGGTAGACTTCTTGGATCAAGTAGATACATGAGACTATGTGGGCAGCTCCTGTCTGGAGAAGAGATGAAAGGGCAAAGGGAGTCAGAAGCTGACCGAATGGACACGAAAAGACAGAGTGGAGGAAAGGAGTGTGCTGTCTCATTAGAGGGAGAGCAACTAGGAGTATATAGCAAGGTGAAGATAAGTTTTTGTATGACAGACTGACTTGGTTTGTAAACTTTCACTTAAAGCACAATAAAAATTAAAAAAAAAAATTCTAACACTGACAAAAAAAAAAAAATTCAGCCGTCTCTAAGCCACCATAAATATCACCCCAAATTCACTCTCCATGGGTGGTTAATTGGTATTTGAAAGTCCCTAGGTGGTGTACATGATTAATGCACTTAGTGGCTAACTGAAAGTTTGGAGGTTCAAGTCCACCCGAGGTGCCTCAGAAGAAAGACCTGGCAACCTATGTCTGAAAAATCAGCCATTAAAAACCCTGTGGAGTACAGTTCTACTATGACGCAGACATGAGGTCACCATGAATCAGAGTCCAGTTGACGGCAACTGTTTTAATGAGGAATCTACCCTCCAGAGGTGGCTGAACTACCATTATCTAAAATCTGAAGGGCTTCAACTATCATTGTCTAAAACCTCCAGTGGAGGTTTTTTTTTAAATTAGCATAAACGATGTCTAGAAATTATACCTTTTCAAGGATTAAATGGTGGTCTCAAGGATATTTGCTTGATTAGAAAGATACCATCAGTTCTATGTCAAAGATGTTTAAGAGCGTGTTCTGGGTCTAGAAACTCATTGAACCCTGTTTCCCTGACTTATCAGAGGACCTGTTGCTTGATCCAACTGGAAGGTAAGGCTGACTGCAAGAGAATGAGATGCCCCTGTAAACATCTTGATGGCGAGCCGAGGGCAGACAACAAGATGTCCCTGAGCTTACAGGACAGGCATTATTCTGAGCATGCAAACAATTACAGAAATGGAAAAATTCAGTCCAAGACTTGGTTTGTCATAACATGCAACACAGCAGGAAGCTGTGGGGCAGAAGGCACAGAGATGCCACTTCTCTCTAATTGTTGGTTGTGACCAATATGGCTTCCCCCCAAAACTGACAATGTTGAAGGCCAAGTGGGGTCGGTGCAGTTTGCAGCAGGGGCTCTTCACTCCCTCTCTGAACATAGGCCTCGGGATTCACATAACTCCGATTTATATATTTAGTTGCAGGCCAAAGCCCTGGAACTGAAACATGGGAAGCCCAGCCAGACTGACCTAAAGCAGGCCCTGCTTCACCGCTTTCTGTGCGGAGCAGGTGGCCCAAGCAAACATCCTGCTTCTGCTGTCCCCATTTTAGTGCAGTGGCCCTGTGTCTTAGTCCCTAGGCCTGCTGTAATGAAGCACCACACACAGGTGGCTTCCAAGAACAGAAGTTAATTGTTTCACAATCCTGGAGGCCTAGAAGTCCAACTTCAGGGTGTTAACAGGGTGTGTTCTCCAAGGCTCCTGGGAAGATTTCGTCTCATCCCCCCCCAGCTTCTGGCAGCCCCAAGTGCTCCTCGCCCTGTCGATGCATCTTCATGTGGCCATCCTTCCTCTGTTTCCACAGGGCTGTTCTCCATTTTTATAAGGTCACCACTCAGATGGGATTAGGACCCATGTGGTGCAGTGATTCAAAGCTCAGCTGCTAACCAAAAGGTTGGCAGTTCGAATGCACCAGCTGCTCCTTGGAAACCCTATGGGGCAGTTCTTCTCTGTCCTATACTGTTGCTAGGAGTTGGAATTGACTTGCATACAATGGGTTTACTCTAGCATAACCTTGTGTTATCTTAACTGATAACATTTTCAAAGACCCTGTTTCTAAACAAGGTCGTGCTCACGGGTATCAGGGATTAGGGCTTGCACATATCTTTTTGGGGGACACAATTCAATTCCTAGCACCCTGCCCTTGGCAAATGTCAGCTTGCCCCATCTCACGGATCTAACCATCTGCTCCTCCTTCCAAGGGGTGGACAAGAGTGGGTGGAGGAGAGCACGCTCCTAATGCTGCTCCTTCAGGGAGTGCAGTGAAGTCTCCTTGTGGAGATACGAGGACGGAGAAAGGGCTGCTCCAACCAAGCTGTCTAAGACTCCCGCTGTGTCTCCCAGATCCAGCTGCCAGGACAGTGAGGACATCCTGCGTGAACACTGCGGGTGTGAGCCACGGACATGAGCCACGGACATCGAGGGTATTATGACACCATCCTCAAGCTGGTGGGGGCTGCAGAGAACCCTATTTTATCTCTATTAGTTGTCTCCCTAATCAGGTTAGTGTTCTGAGGCTTGTGTCTAGTATTTCTTCTGAATTGCTCTTTTTTCAGCCACTTCACTCCCGTACAGTGCTCTGGCCACAGCAGGAGCTAGTGAGCATTTGTTAACAAGCCCAGCAATCAGGGGTCAAGCCAATTCTGGTTGGGTCTGGCCTGAACATTAGGAAGGCTCCACTACACAGTTTTACAAACTTGGATTACATACTGCTAGGCAAACCAAACCAAACCCGTTACTGTTGAGTAGATTCTGACTCATGGCAACCCCATGGGTGTCATAGTAGAACTGCTCCATAGGGTTGTCTTGGCTGTAATCTTTACGGAAGCAGATTGCCAGGCCTTTCTCTTGCAGCACTATTGGGTGGGCTCAAACTGCCAACATTTAGGTTACCCGAAAAGAACCAAACCTGTTGCCGTCGAGTCGATTCCGACTCATAGTAACCCTAGTAACCCTACATACACATAAACCCGTTGCAGTTGAGTTTTTTGCAACTCACCATGACCCTATAGGACAGAGTGGAACTGCCCCATAGGGATTCTAAGGCTGTAATCTTTTTTTAAATTATTGTGCTTTAGAGGAAGGTTTACAGAGCAAATTAGTTTCTCATTAAACTAGAAATATATATATTGTCTTTTGACATTGATTGCTAACCCCTCCGCATGTCAACACTCTCCCCTTCTTGATGTTGGGTTCCCCATTATCAGCTTTCCTGTCTCTTTCTGCCTTCTCATCCTTGCCCCGGGGGTGGTGTGCCCATTTTGTCTCTTTTTTGTTTTATGGGCCTGTCTAATTTTTGGCTAAAGGGTGAACCTCAGGAGTGACTTCTTATACTGAGTTAAAAGGGTGTCCAGGGGCCATACTCCTGAGGTTTTTCCAGTCTCTGTCAGACCAGTAAGTCTGGTCTTTTTTGTGAGTTAGAATTTTGTTCTACATTTATCTCTAGCTCTGTTTGTGACCTTCTATTGTGATCCCTGTCAGAGCAGTCAGTGGTGGTAGCCAGGAACCACCTAGTTGTGCTGGACTCAGTGTGGTGGAGGCTGTGGTAGTTGTGGTCCTTTAGTCCTTGGACTAATCTTTCCCTTGTGTCTTTGGTTTTCTTCATTCTCCCTAGGTCCGGATGGGGTGGAGCCAGTGGAGTATCTTAGATGGCCACTTGCAAGCTTTTAAGACCCCAGATGCTACTCTTTCTTTATAAACTGTTGTGCCGATTGAGCTAGATGTTCCTGGAGACCATGGTCCCAGCTCTTATCACAGTAATTCAATCCCTCAGGGAGTTTGGATGTGAAGCATCCATAACCTTGCCTTGGTCAAGTTGTGCTGGCTTCCCCTGTATTCTGTACCGTCTTACCCTTTACCAAAGTTAACACTTATCTATTGTTTATTTAGTGTTTTTCCCTCCCCACCCTCACCTCCTTCGTAATCATCAAAGGTTGTTTCTTTTTGTGTGTAAACCTTTTCATGAGTTTTGAAAATAGTTTTCTTCTACAATATTTGTTCTTTTGTGACTGACTTATTTCACTCAGCATAATGTCCATGTTGCAAGATGTTTAGCAGATTCATCATTGTTCTTTATCATTGCATAGTATTCCACTGTGTGTGTGTGTGCCATAGTTTGTTTATCCATCTGTTGATGGGCACTTTGGTTGTTTCCATCTTTTTTGCTATTGTGAACAATGCTGCAATTAACATGGGTGTGCATAAGTCTATTTGTGTGATGGCTCTTATTTCCCTAGGATATTTTCCCAGGAGTGGGGTTGCTGAATTGTACGGTATTTCTATTTCTAGCTTTTTAAGGAAGCACCATATCATTTTCCAAAATGGTTGTTCCATTTTACAATCCCACCAGCAGTGCATAAGAGTTCCAATCTCCCTGCAGGCTCTCCAACATTTGTTATTTTCTGTTTTTTGATTTGTGCCAGTAATGTCAGGGTGAGATGGTATTTCCTTGTAGTTTTGATTTGTATTTGTCTAATGCTTAATGATCACAAGCATTTCCTCAGGTGTCTGTTAGCCACCTGAATGTCTTCTTTGGTGAAGTGTCTGTTCATATCCTTTGCCCATTTTTTAAATTTGATTGTCTCTTTGTTGTAGAGCTGTTGGATTTTCTCATAGATTTTAGAGATTGTATGTTTGTTTTTTACGTCTGTCGGATTTATCATAGCCAGCACCATTTCTTAAAAAGACTGTCCTTTCCCCATCTAATGGACTTTGGGCCTTTGTTGAAGGCCAGGTGACTGTAGGTGTATGGTTTTACATTTGGGTTCTCAATTCTGTTCTATTGGTCAGTGTGTCTGTCATTGTACCAGTACCAGGCTGTTTTGAATACTGTAGCTGTGTATAGTAGGTTCTGAGGTCAGGTAGTGTGAGTCCTTCTACTTTATTCTTCTTCTTCAGCAGTGCTTTGCTTATCCGAGGCTTCTTCCCTTTCCATATGAAGTTAATGGCTAGAGGTGGGACCAAGATGATGGAGTAGTCAAATGTTTCTGGTGATCCCTCTTACAATAAAGACCTACAAAAACAAGTGAAACAATTATATATATGAAAAGCTAGGAGCCCTGAACATCAAAGATGAAGTTAGAAAATGGACTGAGTAGCAGGGGGAGGGAGAGATGGTTCAGAAGCGGAGAGGAGCTACTGGACCTGAATCGCCGGGAACCCACAGGCACCATTCCCTAGAGCCACTGCCACAGGGCTGGTGGTAGCGTTCTAGACATAGTTTCCTCAGTGAGAGGCAGTGAGCTGCACAGCCTCTTCACACCTCTGGAACCAGAGAAGAATGTTGCTTTTGGCAAAAGCTAAGTACTTGTGCTTATTTTACGGTACCCCCAGCCCCAAGCTGGCTCCAGTGGCTGTTGATTTCACCAGCCCTGAGATAAGCTCAGCTGCATACCCTGAGCCATTTTCCTGGCCTTGGAGAAGAAATAAATTCACAACTGGGGGGAAAGATAATTTGCCAGCTTCACTAAGCTGAGGAGCTTAGGACAGAAGCAGCCCCTGTCCAGGCTCAAATGGTCCATAGACTTTGAATACCTTTCACCCCTGCATGAACCTGTGTAGGCCCATTTCAGGAGACAAGGCTGTTGTTGGCAGACTACAACTGTTTCAGGTGTGCAGTGGAGAGGTGGGTGTTTGATGTTTGACACCACTTTGCCTATTAAACAGGGTCCTTACGTACCCACATCAGGGCCCTAAGGACTGGTAGCTCTACCCACATAACCTAGCCAACTGTGACAAGGGTCCAAGGATAAGTGGTACCTCCTAGTCCTTACAACCAAAAGAATTGGGTGCCCATGGTCCGGCTGCAGAACCCACCCACCTGTGTGCTCTAGGGAACAGGGACACACCTTCCTCACAGACACTCAGGGGATGGTTGTCAGCCCCCTGCCTTGTTCAGAGCATGACCCCCTCCTGCAACCAGATACCTGTGCCTACACCAATCACCTCTGCCCCTCTAAGACTGTAGGACAGAGCCTGTACTACACACTTGATGACAACTACCTGGACACCTGAGATGAACCCATATAAGAAAAGTGAATGGACTCCTAGGCTCATATACCTGATAACAGCTCTAGCCATCTGGCGACATGATGTTAGAGCTTCAAAGGTGAAAATAATCAAGCTAGCTCACTCAAGCAACCTATTTGCGCATATCAAAACAGAACAAAGCAAGAAGCTAGGATACAGTGAGCAAAAAAAAAAAAAAAAAACTAATACAATAACTTATAGATGGCTCAGAGAAGAAAACAATCAATATCAAATTGCATAAAGAAGCAAACCATGCAACAAACTCTCAAAACAAAGAATAAAGGAATCTTCCAGATGAAGGTGTATTCCTGGAATTGCCAGATGCAGGCTACAAAAGATTAAAATACAGAACTCTTCAAGATATCAGGAAGGAGATCAGGCAATATGCAGAATGAGCCAAGAAAAACACAGATAAAGCAATTGAAGAAATTAAAAAGGTTATTCAAGAACATAATGAAACATTTAATAAGCTGGAAAAATTCATACAGAGACAGCAATCAGAAATTCAGAAGATTGACAATAAAATTACAGACGTAGACAACTCAATAGAAAGTCAGAGGAGCAGAATTGAGGAAATGGAAGGCAGAATTAGTGAGACTGAACGTAAAGCCCTTGGCACCAATATATTTGAAGAAAAATCAGAAAAAAAAAATTAAAAAAAAAAAAATTAAGTAACCCTAAGAATCATGTGGGACTCTATCAAGAGAAATAACCTATGAGTGATTGGAGTATCAGAACAGGGAGGAATAACAGAAAATACACAGAGAATTGTTAAAGATTTGTTGGCAGAAAACTTCCCTGATACTGTGAAAGATGAGAAGATACCTATCCAAGATGCTGTAGATCCCCCCAAAAAGTCACCAAGGTGTATTATAACCAAACTTGCCAAAACCAAAGATAAAGAATTTTAAGAACAGCCAGGGATAAACAAAAAGTCACCTGAAAAGGACAGTCAATAAGAATAAGCTTGGACTACTCGACAGAAACCATGCAGGCAAGAAGGCAATGGGATGGCTTATATAAAGCATTGAAGGAAAAAAATCGCCAGCCAAGAATCATATATCCAGCAAAACTGTCTCTTAAATATAAAGGTGAAATTAGGACATTTCCAGATAAACAGAAGTTTAGGGAATTTGTAAAACCAAACCAAAACTACAAGAAATACTGAAGGGAGTTCCCTGGTTACAAAATCAATAATATCAGATATCGACCCAAGACTAGAACACAGGACAGAGCAACCAGATGTCAACCCAGATAGGGAAATCACAAAAATAAATCAAGATTAAAAAAAAAATGCTCAAAACAGGGAAACAGTGATGTCATTACGTAAAAGAAGACAACATTAAAACAATAAAGAGTAACTAAGAAATGTAGTCATAGATCTTTCATATGGAGGGGAAGACAAGGCGATATAAAGAAATAAAAGTTAGGTTTAAACTTAGAAAAACAGGGGTAAATATTAAGTTAACCATAAAGGAGACTAACAATCCTACTCATCAAAATAAAATACAAGAAAAAAAAAATAAAGACTCAGCAAAAATAAAATCAGCAACGAATAAGAGGAAAAGACAATATATAGAGATAAACTACTCAGCACAAAAAATTAAGTGGGAAAAAGAAACTATCAACACACAAAAGAAAACATCAAAATGACAGCACCATAATTAACGCTGAATATAAATGGACTAAATGCAGCAATAGACAGAGTAGCAGAATAAATTAAAAAAAATCTGTCTATTTGCTGCTACAAGAGACACACCTTAGACTTAGAGACACAAACAAACTCAAAGGATGGAAAAAAATATATCAAGCAAATGACAATCAAAAAAGAGCAGGGGTGGCAATATTAATTTCTGACAAAATAGGACACTATATGATGATTAAAGGGACAATATACCAGGAGGATATAATCATATTAAATATTAATGCACTCAATGACAGGGCTTCAAGATACATAAAACAAACTCTAACAGCATTGAAAAGTGAGATAGACAGCTCTACAATAATAGGAGACTTCGACACACCATTTTAGATGAAGGACAGAACATGCAGAAAGAAGTTCAATAAAGACACAGAAGATCTAAATGCTACAATCAACCATTTTGACCTTGTAGACATACATGGAACACTTCACCCGACAGCAGCCAACTATACTTTCTTTTCTAGTGCACATGGAACATTCTCTAGAATAGACCACATATTAGGTCATAAAGCAAGCCTTAACAGAATCCAAAATATTACAAAGCATCTTCTCTGACCATAAGGCCATAAAAGTAGAAATCAATAACAGAAAAAGCAGGGAAAAGAATCAAACACTTGGAAACTGAACAATACCCTGCTTGAAAATGACTGGGTTATGTAGAAGACGTTAAGGATGGAATAAAGACATTCATAGAATCCAGTGAGAATGGAAACACTTCCTATCAGAACCTTTGGGACACAGCAAAGCAGTGCTCAGAGGTCAATTTATATCAATAAGTGCACACATACAAAGAGAAAAAAAAGAGAGAAGGAAGGGCCCAAATCAAAGAATTATCCCTACAATTTGAATGAATAGAAAGAGAGCAACAAAAGAAACCCTCAGGCACCAGAAGAAAGCAAATAATAAAAATTAGAGCAGAATTAAATGAAATAAAAAAAAATGAAATAGAGAACAGAAAAACAATTGAAAGAGGTAAAAGACCAAAAGCTGGTTCTTTGAAAAAATTAACAAAATTGGTAAACCATTGGCCAAACTAACAAAAGAAAAGCAGGAGAGGAAGCAAATAACCCGAATAAGAAATGATATGAAATTAAAAGAATCATATCAGAGTACTATGAAAAATTGTACTCTAACAATTTGAAATCCTAGAAGAAATGGATGAATTTCTAGAAACACACTACCTACCTACTAACACAAATGGAGGTAGTACAACCAAATAAACTCATAACAAAAGAAGAGATTGAAAAATCAAAAAACTCCCAACAAAAAAAAGCCCTGGCCCGGACAGCTTCACTGCAGAGTTTTACCAAACTTTCAGAGAAGAGTTAACACCACTATTACTAAAGTTATTTCACAGCATAGAAAAGGACGGAATACTACCAAACTCATTCTATGAAGCCAGCATATCCCTGATACCAAAACCAGGTAAAGATAGCACGAAAAAGGAAAATTACAAACCTATATCCCTCATGAATTTAGAAGCAAAAATCCTCAACAAAATTCTAGCCAATAGAATTCAAGAACATGTTAAAAAAAATAATTCACCATGACCAAGTGGTATTCATACCAGGTATGCACGGATGGTTCAACATTAGAAAAACAATCAGTGTAATCTATCATACAAATAAAAGACAAGAACCACATGATCTTCTCAATTGATGCAGAGAAGGCATTTGACAAAGTTCAACACCCATTCATGATAAAAACTCTTAGGAAAATAGGAATAGAAGGAAAATTCCTCAACATAATAGAGGGCATTTATACAAAGCCAACAGCCAAGATCTTAAGTGGAGAGAGCCTGAAAGGATTCCTCTTCAGATCGGGAACCAGACAAGGATGCCCTTTATCGTCACCCTTGTTCAACATTGTGCTGGAGGTCCTAGCCAGAGTAATTAGGCTAGTTAAAGAAATAAAGGGCATCCAGATTGGTAAGGTGGAAGTAAAAATATCTCTATTTGCAGATGACATGATCTTAGACACAGAATACCCTAAAGGATCCTCGAGAAAACTACTGAAATAGAAGAGTTCAGCAGAGTATCAGAATACAAGACAATCATACAAAAATCAGTTGGATTCCTCTACACCAACAAAAAGAACATCAAAG